>NC_140171.1:26524628-26852228 GCF_963971535.1 Notolepis coatsorum
TTTCCTGCTCCACGCGCACACACACACACACACACACACACACATACACATACACACACACACATAGACACGCACACACATATACACACACAGACACACACACAGACATGCATGCATGCATATTCACACACCTCTCTCTACCCCCCCTTTCACGACACCCTTCCCTCCACCCCTACCACCCTATGAATAAAAATGAAAACCCAAAAATGGACAGAGAGGAGGAGGGGTTGTTGTAGAAGAGAAAAACAAAGTGTCTTGGCAAGGATCAGCCAGGGATTTCTCCTCATCCCGTTCCCACACATGCTGATCTCTCTCTCTCTCTCTCTCTCTCTCTCTCTCTCTCTCTCTCTCTCTCTCTCTCTCTCTCTCTCTCTCTCTCTCTCTCTCTCTCTCTCTCTCCTACCCCACCCAACTCTCCTCCTCTCCCCCAGCCATGGCCATGGCCGGGAGAGACCACACAAACACTAAATGATTTCACCATTTAATCTGCGCCTGTTTAAGGAGTATGTCAGTACGGAAAGAGGATGAGAACTAAATTCATGGCTCCTCCTCCACCGTTCTGCGGTACTGCAAGTAACTTTTCTAGGGGTGAGTGGGGGTGAGTGGGGGGGTTCTCCAGTGGTGATACAGGGGCCTCTGTTTGCCTGGGTAAGTGTTCTCTGTTGGACAGGTCACAGCAGGGGTGTTTAACCCTCTAAAACCGGCCTTTTTGGATACAATTACCAGTGAGTTAGTTCAGTCCTGTTCCTGTTGCTCGCCCTCATTATTCCAGTTGCTGTCTGAACGTTCTACTCCCTGTAGAAGCTAGCTCGGGGGGCCTCAGGATCCTCTGGGAGAAATATGAAATAGGAAATGTGATGTCTAAGCAATAGCTAAAGATGTAGAATAAATATCACTGCTGTCTTGTATCTCCAAACGAACAAGGCCATTTGTCAGGAATTACATTTCAGTTAAATTTTTCTTTTTCAAACGTTCTGGATTCTTTCTGTTCTGAATGGGTTATGAGCAGGGCCGACTGGGAGAAATGCGAGGCCCTGTGCAAGATTTAAACGCGAGCCCCCCCCCCCCCCTAAAAAAAAAATATATATATATTTTTTTTCATACAGTCAACATATTCTTAAATAATAGCGCTGCCCGAGGCTGGGCATGATACAGTCAACATATAGCAAGAGAGAGAGCGAGAGAGAGCTCCCGTTCTACAGTCAATATACAGTGTTATCGCTGCACAGACCCGGCAATGCCCCTGACCCTCCACCAGAGCAAGGCCGAGAGAGAGAGAGAGAGAGAGACACATTGGAAAGAAACAACCCAAAACCAGAGCAAATTGAAATGCTATTTGGCCCTAAACAGAGAGTACACAGTGGCAGAATACCTGAGCACTGTGACTGACCCAATACTAAGAAGATCCTTGACTAGGTACAGACTCAGCGAGCACAGCCTAGCCATCGAGAAAGGCCGCCATAGGCAGACCTGGCTCCCAAGCGAAGACAGACCCACTGCACACAAGATGAGGTGGAAACCGAGCTCCACTTCTTTTTTTTTGTATCCACTTTTTCTCCCATTTCTATATTTTCTCCCATCCCAATTTCGTATCATCCAATTCAACCCTCCCCTGTCACGAACGCTGTTTCTTGCCTCCCACAAGCCGGCTGCAATGTGGACTAAGACATACATAGCACAAGTCCCCTCCGGTACTTGAGGTAACAGCAGTCGCATCTTTTCACCTGCACAGCTCGATCTCTCAGTGGCGAGGAGTAACGCGTGGGAGGCTCACGCTGCCCCCGACACTTCCTGATTGTACTGCGCAGGCGCACCAACCGACCTGTAGGAGTCGCTGTCCACAACGCCCGATCCCCACCCATCAGTTTCCCACCCCCTAATACGGCCAATGTGTATTAGTACGGACGACCAGCTAAACTGAAAGCAAATGTGGAGCGCTGGGCTCGAACAGGCAAGCCCAGCGTCTCCAGATTTCGTGGCGAGCGCCTTGCCCACTACGCCACGTAGCCGCCACCGAGCTCCACTTCTTAACAACCTGCCCACTATACCAAGACATACTTCCCACAAATTGCAAACACCCAAAGAGACTTTGAAAACATCGACAATAACTCAAAACTCCCATACCTACTGGGAGAAATACAAGAATGTGAAATAAAGCCCATTTGAATTGAAGAGAGAGAGATAGATAGAGCATGTCTAGGGGAGCTCCAGTAGCTCACCGCGTACCTCGAGCGCTATTTCGGCGCTGGGGACAACCGTGCTCGTCACGGATCTGGGGTTAGCGAGTTCGATTCCCGGACTGCAGCCGTATCTTTCTCAGAGTGTCTTCCCCCCATCTGTACCCATTCAAACCTGTTTCTGTCGGTCATTCTTGACCAGAGAAAATGCGATAAACGCAAAAAAGAGCCAGCGGAATGGCCAAAGTTTTTAAAAAAAAGATAGAGCATGTCTGTGTGTGTTAGAAAGAGAGAGATAGAGAGAGAGCATGTCTGTTTGTGTGTGTGTTAGAGAGAGAGCATGTCTATGTGTGTTAGAAAGAGAGAGAAATATAGAGAGAGAGAGCATGTCATTTTGTGTTAGAGAGAGATATAGAGCATGTCTGTGTGTGTTAGAAAGAGAGAGAGAGAGAGAGAGAGCATGTGTGTTTGTGTGTTAGAGAGAGAGAGAGCATGTCTGTGTGTGTTAGAGAGAGAGCATGTATGAGAGAGATAAGCAAAGATGAGCCCCTAAAAGATATTCAACTTTTAATGGAAGAACAAAACAGAAGGAAAAGATAACTTCACAAAGGCAACAAGAATATACATAGATCCAAAAGGACAAAGATCAACACTTAAATCCAAAGAGAAGAGGGTCTATACCAGAGAAAACAAAGTAGCAAGGAGCCAATGGCCGACATCAGCTAAATAGGCTAACTGCAAATAGAGTAGCCAGGTACTGACACCAGGCCACACACCGTTAGCTACTACAACAGCTAGCCGGCCCGTTTGGCTCAATATAACGTTAGCTACGTTAGCTAGCCGGCCCGCTTTGGCTCAATATAACATTAGCTACAACAGCTAGCCGGCCCGTTTGGCTCCCGAGAGAGAGAGAGAGAGAGAGAGAGAGATATATCCATGGCGGGAATAGAATAGAGTGCATTAAAAACTCACCAAACGTCCAAGAGGATGGAGACAACCGCGTGGAGTTGACGAAGTTCATCTGCCGAATGACCATCCTCTTCATCTTGGCATAACAATGCTGCACGCGCTCTCTCTAGGTTAGCTAACGCTAGTTAGCCTTTAGCTAAGCTAGCTACTAGCCGACATCATCATGGCTATCCCGACTGAACCACACGTTAGCACTCGATATTATAACATAGCTAAAGCTAACTAGCTGTCCCTGCCTTTAGCTAAGCCGACATGGCTAGCCTGACTGAACTGTCTAACATGCAACAACTTTCATCTTCAGTCCATCTGCCGAATGACCGTCCTCTTCGTCTTGGCTGGCATAACTAAGCATAACCTCCAAAGCTGCACGCGCGAAATAGTCAAACGCAGCTGACGCACGCCGGCGTACACATGATGTAACCCCTCCCTTCGTTGAAACCAATAGTATGTCTGCTGCAGAGCCCCAGAGCTCCAATAGTGAGTATGTCTGCTGCAGAGCCGCAGAGCCAGGAACAGACACATTCTACAAACGTGTCTAATGTGAAATATATAAGCATATAAGCAAAACTAGATTTTAGGTATGTGATGAAAAAGGCCCTCGCGGGAAGGGGGCCTCGCAAAAAAAATCTTTTTTTTAATTTTTTTTTGTGCGAGGCCCCCCTTCCCGCGAGGCCCTGTGTGACCGCACTGCTCGCACACACCCTGAGGCGGCCCTGGTTATGAGATATTAATATCTGTCTTTCTCCCTCCATACGATATTCAAACTACTCTATTTTCCAATGTTTTAGGGAGAAACAAACGTAAACGTTTTAAGAAACACTAATTATGATATTGTGATAATTATGATAGTTTAAAGTTTGTCACTTGGCTTCTGTCAAGACAAAGGCTGGTGTGCGGTGAGTGACGTGAAGCGATTAGTTTCAAACACAGATGCTAATCTTTTTTTTTAAAACAACACAGTTTAAAACGTCACTTTTTAACCATTAAGCTGCTTCTGGATCAGTGCTCTTTGTAGCCGCCCTGTCCTTGCTTGACTGATACGTCAAAGTTGAGGACACACAGGGGAAAAAGGGAGAATGAAAATGCCACACAGACACTGACACAGGGATCAATCCGATTGGAATGATTTAGCATTTCTGCGTTTTGAATAAAAATGAGGGCGCTAGACGGTAGAGCAGTTTGATTAGCGAAGTCCCTAAGTCCCCCAGAAGCCTCCGAGGGCCCTTTTCTCTCCTCCTGCACTGCCAGAAGAAAAGTCCTCTTTCTCTCTTTTCAGGGGGTCCCTCCGTACCCCGGCTTTTTCCTCCCTGTTGGTATTACAAAATCCCCATTCAAAACAACCCTTGTCACCTGTCAACTAAGCCAGGCTGGTTCTCTAGGTCTTTATCCCCAACACACACACACACACACAGACCCAGCCCCCTCCCGCATTTATGCACATATCCCCTACATTCATACAGATACATAGACACAAACACATCCACAAATCCCAACCGCACACACGCACCCACCCACGCTCACACACCGAAACCACATGTCTGAGAGCTGGTTACTATAGCGTTTTAAAATTCATTACCCTGTTCAATTTGAGGGAACGTCCACATTGGGGCGGCCCCGGAGGCTGCTTTCAGCCATTCTTCCGGGTGGTAGCTGGTGGGCGAGAGCCCTAAAGGCTTCACGTGCGCGGAGAGCCCGGCCCCGTTGTTCCATCGCCACAACCCTGCTGACCGAATGAGACGAAGATGAGGTGTTTAGAGATTTGAGGAAATTAAATATTTAGACGTTTGGATCCAGATGCACTTTTAGCCGCTGGTTCCTTTGAGTGACATGTAAGATTGTAATCGCCGAACCTCAACAAGGTGCCCCCCTCCCCCCAACAGAGTTTCAACAAATTACAACCAGTAATCTCTTTCTTGTGTGTTTCATTAGATCACTTATAGTTCTACAACCCGTTTGATTTCATCCCCAAAAAAGAGTCGAGATACTGGTGAAAACTGCTATATTACATGTTTTGATGTGGTTTCATTCAATCTTGAACTAGAGTGGGCAGTTGCATGTGTGTGTGTGTGCGTGTGCGTGTGCGTGTGTGTGTGTGTGTGTGTGTGTGTGTGTGTGTGTGTGTGTGTGTGTGTGTGTGTGTGTGTGTGTGTGTGTGTGTGTGTGTCCATGTGCGCGTGCGTGTGCGTGCGTGCGTGTGTGCGTGTGCGTGTGTGTGTGCGTGCGTGTGTGTGCGTGTGTGCGTGTGTGTGTGTGCGTGTGTGTGTGAGTAGATTACCTTTTGTTCCAACCTGCCATGAAGATGGGGTTCTGGACACTTCAGCTGTTGTCCTGGGGAAGCCTGTCCGGCAGCTGTACAAACCTGGGCTTATAGGGTAAGAGGCTGCTGCCCCAATCTGGAGAAGGCATAGAGAGTGGAGAGAGAGAGGGAGCGAGAGAGAGAGAGGGCAGGGGTTAGGGGTGACCATCGAGAGGCTTGCGGGTCAGAGCAGAGGGTGGTCATCCGGCCTGGTCACTTAGCCAAGACCCACAATGCCCTAAGCAGCCGTCGCTCATTAGCCTTCCTGACAGGCGCTGTGGACATGGAGGAGAGTCGCCCCACGCAGAAAGGTCACAGGGTCAATCAGCCCTCTCTCCGGCCATCACATCGAGATGGACACAGGCGGCCAATGATCCCTTAATCAAAGGATCAATGGTGCGTGGCCAGGCATGCTAGCAAGGAAGTGCAACACACACACACCCAAGCAAATTGATTTATCAAAGGTCATTTAGGTGACAAATTGATTTATCAAAGGTCATTATTTGACATGTTCAGGTATTTACAATGTTGTACCGTCTATAGTCTTAGACCATATAATCAACATGAAAAAAGGCAGAAAAAGCACAAAGGAATTGCATTTACATTATATTTAAAGTAAATATTAGGGCTGCATGTGAAGGAGCAAGATGGACACTGATGACTATACTGTATATGAATACTTATGTTATGCATATAAATTGTGTGCCACTGTATAACGACAATGAAGTGGATAACTAGAGTAGAATAGAATAGAACTGTCCAACCAAGACTGGAAGACTGCCTTGACGAGGCTAAACGAGTTACTGGAGCACACAGATATCACAAAGGTTGGAGTGCATGTAACTTCTTTCCTTCCGAATTATGAAATTAATATATATTGTAACGATCGCTCGTTATATTTTGGTTTAGAACCTTTCTATATTCAGCCGGATTTTGTTATCCTTTTGTATTTATTATTCTTGTTTTTCTTTTTATTATTCTGATGCTCATAGATCTAAACTTCCTAGCTTTTTTGTTTGTTTGAATTTTTTTTGTCTTCAGCTGTCACAAATAAAAACAGGTCCTGAATGGCTTTCTAACAAATACAACTAGTACATCATAGTAAACAGTACACTGTTAGGTTCAATGTCCATGCAAGAGGAAAGAATATACACAAGTTGCCTGGCCAATTATCCCCCTCATGACATGGTGTAATGCTACACTGGATAAGAAGATAATCCTGGATCATTTAGAAGAGTTGTTGAGGCGTTTTCAGAGTAGGTCTTGTTAGAAGACCTTGAGTTTGAAGAGGTTGTTGTCTTATTGAGACTGAAGAATGGAACGCTCTTATGCGCACCGGGTTCATGCACTTGTGAGGAAGCCTATCAACTTGTGAGAGAGCCTATCAACTTTAAGGGTGCTCCAAGATCATTACTCCTCTCAATTGAAAACCTTGTTGTGATCGACCATCTGTCAAAGTGGAGTTTCTTCTTACATTTACATTTAATCATTTAGCTGACACTTTTATCCAAAGCCCCTTACAAGTTCTGTACAACAAGTCAGCAGGAAGGGTACAACACTGGCAGCTAAGGGTAAGTAAGTAACATTGTCCGTCAAACAGTGTCAAACTCGAGTGCTATAGTCTTGAGTGCAAAGTAGTATAGACATATTAGCATAGTATCTAGTAATATAGGCACAGTAGATTACTTAGTACAAGTACAAAGGTTAGTTTTTGTTTCTCTTTTAATACTTTTTTTTTCATTTGTATTCTGAGAGAGGGTGCCCCGCCTCTAATATAACCTTTCTAGGTTTTGGTATAAAGATTAGAATTGGGTAAAAGAGGCTCAAATGTCACAGCCATAGAAAGATAATAATGTACACTGATGTTTGTTATTATATATCTATCATTGCAGTAAAGACATGGGGGAATTTGTGTGTGTGTGTGTGTGTGTGTGTGTGTGTGTGTGTGTGTGTGTGTGTGTGTGTGTGTGTGTGTGTGTGTGTGTGTGTGTGTGTGTGTGTGTGTGGAATGGAATTCAAAAAGAGGTGGAGAGAAACATTACACACAGTGCAAAAGCAGTGAATGCACACACACATACTGTATATAGTATAAACATGCACACTCATACAATATATAGTATAAACGTGCAAATCAAATCAAATTTATTTGTAAGGCCCGACAACACACGTTAATGTCCCCATGGGCCGGACACGTATTCGTTAAACAAGTCAAGAAGAAACATCACAATAAGTCAAGAACAAAACAAAAACACCATAAAGTCCAACATTTTTTAAATAAATGCTAAATAAATGCAAAAACGCGAAGGTAAGGAAAAACTCACTAAAACCTAGCAATAGAAAAAAATGCACCACAGGCAATGTGGAGGAGAGAAACCATAGAAGGGCCATTCTTAGATATCGGTGATAGTAGTGTTGCAGTAAAACAGGCAAACAGTTGGTAATAATAATATAATAATAATAATAATAATAATAATAATAATAATAATAATAATAATAATAATAATAATAATAATAATAATAATAATAATAATAATAATAATAATAATAATAATAATAATAATAATAATAATAATAATAATAATAATAATAATAATAATAATAATAATAATAATAATAATAATAATAATAATAATAATAATAATAATAATAATAATAATAATAATAATAATAATAATAATAATAATAATAATAATAATGCAGGACCTCTTTAGGGGTCTTTATTCGGCATGCAACAAACTGGACATGCAATTGGAGCGGCACACACACACCGGGATGCATACACACACACATGCATTGTCTTTTTCTCAGTCGCCGATGCGATTGAGTCTCTGCACTTGACCCATCCCGTCGTCCTTCCCCCCATGGGCAGCCGGGAGCAGATAGGGTGTCAACGTGAGCCGCGCCCCGGGGACCAATCCAAGTGCTCCTGCCCGTCTTTGTCAAGGACGCCACAGCGTTAGCGATCTGTTGTTGTGCATGTTTTTCCATTGGGTTTATCTTATCGGGGGGGGGGGGGGGGGGGGGGGATTTGTAAACGGTGATGTCAGATATCAACGGCTCCCTAAGACCATTGCTGCAATTCTGCCTGGACAGCTCAAAATACTAATAAAGACCGTTCGTTGACCACTGTTTGGCGTTGGTTGTGTGTCATTATAACCGTGCTGTAATATGAATGCCTTTATTAGTTGTGTTCGATTGGCTATATGATTTTTAGAGGCATCTATTTTGTTGTCGGCTAATAAAGACCGCGCTGGAATATGACTGCCTTTTCCCGTGTTGTTTGATTAATACCCAGGATTAAAGTTCTCCTCAATTGTATTCCAAATCGCGATGGATCTCCCGTCAATTTTCTACCTGCTGCATATGATTTCTAGAGGCATACTACAATCTATTTTGATGTCAGTATTGGGTAGCCTATATAAACAATAATACGAGAGCATATACAAGAACAATGAATCTCACTGCATGTATGATGTAGCCTGCCTTTCAATACATGAACTTGAATTCCATCATGTCTGTGTGCGGGTCACTGCGGGAACTCACAAGGCTGTTGTCACAATGTAAATAAGAACGTGCACTGAAAAGTTACAGTATGTAGTTGGTTGATTATTTGTATGACAGTCAGTAAACCCTTGCAAAAAGTATCCGTTTTATTTAATGAATTGAAAACATTCAGCATCGCCTTCCTCCCGGCATGCAGCAACAACATGTATCAGGCAAATGCGCATCGCAACATTGACTTAGTGGAATCCCTTTCTATTCACATAACTGCATTTGTGATGGAGCTTTGACAGCTACAGTAACAGTCTATTGCTCGATCCATCTCCAATATCACGATGGACCGTGCCGGTGGCAAAGACCCGAGGGTGGAGAGGATCTTGAATGAATTCCATCATCATATTTATATGTTGTGTGTCTGTCACTTTGTTATTCCCTCCCCCTATCTATGTAAAGCGACCTTGGGTCTCTTGAAAGGCGCTATGTAAAATGAAGCTATTATTATTATTGTTATTATTATCACATCTGAGCGGGAGCTCACAAATAGACTGTTAGTCTCAGTGAAGTTTCAACGGAGGTCATCTATTCTAACCAACAAATTGAGAAAGCATTTCGTGACCAATCTTATTTGGAAACATGAAACACAAAATAATTCGCTTTTTATTTGAAACAATATTTAATCACGTTTGGAGGTTGGTGTTTTGCGTCTGCCCCCCGTGCCAAACAAGCAGGCCAACCTCTTGTTCGCGTGTGAGCCCGTTATAATTACACTACTGTCGCTATTTTATAATGAACTATAATGAATTACGGGTCATACAGAAGTTGAACACTAATGCACGGAAGCTTATTTCCGCCTTGAAACTAATGCAGAACTGAGGAGTGCTTATGCGTAGTAACGATATTCTACCACTGGGCGTCAGCTAAGTGTGCTCTGACCTGTGCGTAGACGTAAGCACGGAGTCAAGTTCAAGTTGAAATTGATGAATCCCACTCTTTGCTTAGAAATGATCGTACGCACAGGGTAAGCACAAATCTGTGCGTAGAACACGTTGATGAATGAGGGCCCTGGCATCATGGAACCCTGGACCTTCTTGCTGTGAGGTGACAGTGTTAACCACTACACCACCATGCCGCTGGTAAGCATGCACTCATATGTGTGGTGAGACACAGATAAGTGCATGCGAGAGCAACTGAACATTTTGAAAGATTAACCTGTTAATCTGTAGACCGTTTTTCGCCCTAAAGGTACATGCCTAAGTAAATGGAAGATTGCTCCACTTCTGCAAGGTCAATTTGCATGTTTTTGGTATCTAGGAACATCTAGGGACCTGGGGGTATGTATTTCCAGTGTCAGAAATATTGTGTCTGTTACTAGGCTGAGTAAATTGTAATGAATAAATTAATTATGATTAATTATGATTTATGATTTTGATGATGATGATAAAAAATTGAAAACATTTTCTGAAAAATGCTCACTGAGCTCATTCACCACCTTATTGAGATCATGTGTACAAAACATCTAAGCAAATGAACCACGGGAAGATTATTAAACAGAAGGATTTGTAGATACAGTAATTAATGATAATCGACTTTAATTATAAATTCATATTTGACCTTGACCTTATTATGGCCAAATCATACATCTATGGATAGGGAAAATGCTCCTCTTTCCAATGGCAGGGTTGAATCTGGATTTAGTCATTTCTTGCGGTTTTTACGATAATTAGCATTTTCCGATAAATTTGTATTTCCGATAAAACATATAAAACATCGGTAAAAATGAAAATATACACTTTGACTACTGTATTTGATAGGGTTATGGTATTTACTCTTGGCTACAATTTTTTTTTAAACATTAACCTCTTAACATCCAAGGGCCCACATGTGGGAGGTCTTTGCCGACCTCTAGTGGCTCGGGTGTGCATTTCTTTTAATACAATATATATGTATAATTGAAGCCCTATTTGTTGCCTGTCGATTGCCCTTTCAGGTGACAAAATCCGTTCAGCGGTTCTCGAGTTACATGCCGATATGTGAGGCGTGCCCCAAAGTACGCAAAAGTACACATTACCACCCCCGACTCCCGGGGCTCTAGCCCCGTCAATCATTTGGCGACCTCGAAAATCTTTGCACAGGGTTGTAGCCAATGAGTGTGGCTTTCCAATGATACCCCATGATATGATAATTGGGGATGTAATACAGTCTCTATTCGATTTATGATAAAGAAAAGCAGGGTCCCCCTATAGGGGGACCTTAAGGCTTAACAGGTTAAAAATAGAACACAGAGCACAGAGCACAGATAGCGGAGAGCAAGAGGAGGAAGCGACTGCACTCGAGGAGAGGGAGGGAGACCTTCTGTGCAATAGTATCCTGGACAGATTCCCCCGGTCACACCATCACCCATCACTCATAACCATACCATCACTGATCCAGCCTGTGGAAGGAAAAGACGTCAAAAGGTGGAACTTCCGGAAAGCAAACTGGGTAGGCTTCACGCAACAACTGAACAAGGCAGCTGCTGGTCTCCCACACCCGTGCCCCTCCAACTTGAACAACGCCTATGACTCATACTGCAAGATGATACTGGCTGCCGCCAAGAACAACATCCCCTGTGGTGTACGCAAAGCCTACGTTCCCTGCTGGGATGACGAATGTGAGGACCTACTCCGCGCCCACACAGAAGCTCAAACCAGTGAACAGCGAACAACCTATTCTGCAGGCTGAATGAGAAACGAAGGCAAAGATGGACAGAGACAGTGGAATCTATCGACTTCACATCACTCCAGCCGAAAGGCGTGGCTGTGAGGGCTGTGTGTGTGTGTGTGTGTGTGTGTGTGGGTCATGAGCAGATAACAGGGACTCTTAAAGTTATCCATGAAATGGACAACCACTAGACTGCTTACACAGATATTTTAGGAGAGGGGAAAAATTAAACAACAGAAAACAACCTTTACAGGTGGAAATCTCAAAGTGAGTAATTAAGAAAATAAATCAAGTCCCAAAAAACAGGACTACTCTCAATAAAGATGTATGATATAAAAGTAAATAAGCCACAAGGACACCTCCTAATAAAGGAGTTTATATTGGAAAAAGTAAAACAATAAACCTCCACTAAGGGAGTTTATGTGTAGAATCATGTGAGTAGCCTAAAATAAGAATGACTACCATAAAGCTCAATTCTGAATCAGAGGTCAGACTACACTTCAATATAATGAGCGTGACCAAAAGGACAGCCAACACTAGGAAAATGAAAAAGCAGTTGACACTGCGATCTCCAAACTTAAATAGACTCCACATGGCCATAGGCACAGCTGCATTGCATCAGGTGCAATCAAGCCCACACACCTGCCGACCCATGAGGAAATTAACCACAGGGAACAGGGATTGACAGCTATCCCTCACAGAGAGGTGAAATAAAGCAAAAATAGACAGCTGTCCCTCACAGAAAGGTGAAATAAGGCAAAAACCATGACAGTGGCAGACCATGAACAAGCTGACAGGCAGGTCGACAACCACAGCACTGTGTCCCATCACGGCAAACTCCATCGCATCGCTACTGCTGAGCAACGGCCGCTTCCCCAATGCAGACAAGGACTTCGCCAGAACAACATCGGCAAGAGTCCATGAGCTGCACAGGGCGATGGGATGCGACTCCAACCTATCCCACAATTTCACAGCAGGCCATCAGACGGCTGAAAACCGGTAAGGCGCCAGGCGTTGACAACATCCACCCGGAATACATTAAACACCAATGCAAGAAGGCAACCGACTGGCTGTGCTCCTTCCTCTCCATTTGTTTCCGCTGCGTGAGGCTGCCAAAGATCTGGCGCCGAGCCAAGGTGATCGCCCTGCCAAAGCCGAATAAGCCTAGCGACGACCCCAAGGGATACTGGCCCATCTCACTACTATGTGTGCCTTTCGAGCTCCTGGAACGCCTCCTCCACTCACGTCTCAACCCAGTGATCGACCCCCAGCTGCCCAAAGAACAAGCTGGCTTTCGAAGTGGTAGGTCTACGGCAGACCAGGTGACCCTCTTGTGCCAAGACATAGAAGACAGCTTCCAGGCAGGTGAGAAGGCCGGCGCTGTATTCCTGGATCTCACAGCTGCATACGACACTGTATGGCTGCATGGTCTCCACATGAAGCTTCTGGAAACCATCCCAGACAAGCACATGGTGAGCTTCATCATGGAGATGCTGAGCAACCACAGTTTCCGGCTACACACCAGCAACGGCCAATGCAGCAGAGTGAGGAAACTTAGGAATGGCGTCCCACAGGGCTCAATGCTGGCACCGATGCTGTTTAACATCTACATATATGACCTGCCTGCAAATCAATCAAAGCAGTATGGCTATGCAGACGACCTGGCCATCCTACTCAGCAATCCAACTTGGGAAGCAGCCGAAGAGGACCTCACTGAAGATATGAACATCCTGTCTTCATACCTGAGGAACTAGCGACTCAAGCTCAGCATGGGAAAGACAATGTCTACAATGTTCCACCTCAACAACAGGGAAGCGACCCGTGAGATGAGCGTCATGGTGGATAACGTCCGGCTACAGTACCAACATACCCCCACATACCTCGGTGTGAAGCTTGACAGAACACTGTCATTCAAACAACACCTGGAAGGTGCCAGGGGAAAAACAACCGCCCGTGCCGCGCTGATACGACGACTAGCCGGCACCACATGGGGAGCCTCAAAAAAGACACTGCGCATCTCCTCACTGGCCCTGGTGTTCTCTGCCGCCGAGTACTGCGCCCCGGTCTGGTGCCGTAGCACCCACGTGAAGAAGCTGGATGTTGTTCTCAACAGCGTCCTGCGAACAATCTCTGGTTGCCTACAAGCCACACCGGTAAACCAACTGCCCTTAATCGCTGGTATTGCCCCAGCTACCATCAGACGGTCTGATGGAACTGGCCGATGAAACGTTGGCCTGGCTTGCCTCAACGGAGCTGCAGGTCTAAAGACACACGCCAGAAGAAGAAGAAGAAGATCATGTAAACCGTATGACCCACCGATCCAATGTGATTTTGGATAAATGCATGGTGAACAGCGGGTGATGTGGTACTTGTGAATGCGTTGTCCAAACTTCACAAATATTATGTTTGTTGTGAGCAGGCCATGTGAGAGGCGCGGCGCGTGAGCGGAGCGGGCGGTTTTGACGTGAGCGACGGAGTGGGTTTTAAAATGGGTCGGCGCGACGTCCGGAGCGAGAGTTCTCCTCTGCTCCAATCCACTCCGAGCCGCTCACAGTGGTTTAACACTGATGTAATATACATGTAGTACAATGCCAAAGCAACAGATGGCGATGTACAAACATGAAGGCCATTTTCAACCAATGAGAAGGGTGAACCGTCACTCACATCCTGTTAGAAAAAGTATATGACGCCATTGTTGTTGTCGTTAGCTTACATGCTAACGTTAATGGCAGCGACCATAGCATTGTGGCTAGGCTAGCTATCATCGTTTAGTAGAGCTATAAACAACGTTATTTAACATTGCAGAATGGGTACAATTACAATACGGCTCAATACAAACAATTGTTAAGGGGCCCAGGGGGTGTAGACTGTTGTAGTTTGGTCAAATCAAGCAAATTTACATCATGCTCCAAAAGAAGAAAAAAATATCTGCCGAGCGATGTGGAGCGGGGACCGGGGAGCGCTCGATTCAAGGTGAGCGGTGAGCGAGCGGAGAGCGACTTGGGGGCGGGGTCAACATGAGCGATTAGCGGAGCGGAACAAGCCGTCTAGAGCGAAGAGCGGATTTCTCGCCGCGCCGATCCGCTCACGGGCCCTGGTTGTGAGGTAGTATCACTATTGTTGATTCACAAAACGGACTGGGTTTGTTGAGAATGGCAATAAAGGCACTCATTGCATCTGTCATCTACCCAGTGAAATGCTGAGTGTGAAAGTTCACAGCAAAGTGGGAAGATTGTTAAGCCATGGCAGAGGTCTGCACCATACTGAATGCATTCTTCTACACACACACACACACACACACACACACACACACACACACACACACACACACACACACACACACACACACACACACACACACACACACACACACACACACACACACACACACACACACACACACACACACACACACACACACACACACACACACACACACACACACACACACACACACACACACACACACACACACACACACACACATCTAACACAGAGTGCTTGTAATTTGCATCCCATCACCCGGCCCAAACCCTGAAAATGGACTGTGAACAAAGTTTGCTTTGGGCATGTTATCCAATTTAGAATCCTTAATCTGGAGAAACCCTGGTAAATGGAGTTCAGACTCAGAGCACTTTTCTAGAGAAGCGTGGCGCTGTGAAAACAGTAAACACTGAACACTTCAAATGGCAGTAACTAGAAATAGCATGTCTAGGTTACTTAATAGTTACTAAATAGTAATTAGTCTAGGTTGTGTACATGATGCAAAACATAGACTGATCAATGCAATGCAGTTCAAATTACGAGATATCATATGATATGATTAATAAGGGGAACATAGGTTTTAAAACTTCTCTGTGTGTATTATGGCTAAATCTCATTTCATGTGTTCTGGACATTCAGTATAATTATAGTCACTAGCAAAACTGCATGTGATATTTTAGTTGCCAGACATTATGTTGATGAAGATTTGCACAAGTTTGCTGTGTCTTTAGAGACAGATGGACAAACATACCGTCCAAAGTCCCTCCGCACATTGCAAATGGTTACTAGACGGGAACAGACATTTTCAAAACACAACAATACCCGTATATTTGCTGGAGTCTTATGGGAAAGTCCTGTCACTCAGACACTATCAGTGACGAAGGATAATCAGATTAGAGAGTTCACAGTTGTTTGACTCTTCCACTGCCCTGGCCTCTCACTTCCTCCCCCCACCCTCTCTCTCTCTCTCTCTCTCTCTCTCTCTCTCTCTCTCTCTCTCTCTCTCTCTCTCTCTCTCTCTCTCTCTCTCTCTCTCTCTCTCTCTCTCTCTCTCTAACTCTCTCTCTCTCTCTATTGCTCTCTCTATTGCTCTCTCTCTCACACTCTCTCTCACACTCCCTGTCGCTCTCTCTATATTGCTCTCTCTCACCCTCTCTGTCACTCTCTCTATGTCGCTCTCTCTCTTTCGCTCTCTCTGTCGCTCTCTCTCTCTTGCTCTCTCTCTGTCACTATCTCTCTCTTGCTCTCTCTCTCTATCACTCTCTCTCTCCCTCTCTTGCTCTCTCCCTCTCTTGTTCTCTCTCTCTCTCTGTCACTCTCTCTCTATCACTCTTCTCTCTCTTTCTATCTCTCTCTCTTGCTCTCTTCATCCCACCACTACTGCCACTGTTCTCATTACCCCCACCCCCTTCTTTACCTCAACCCCATCTTCTCTCATCTTTCAGCATGCCTCCCCACCCTCGTAGTCTACCCTGCAACCCCACTGACTGTGTGTCTCCAGGTCTTCCTGATTGGTCATGGAGATTTTTCACCGTGAGACGCACACACGCCGGGCGGCTGCATGTGTCCCTCACTTCTACACCAAAACACACACACACACATGTTCAGGTATTTACAATGTTGTACTGTCTATAGTCTTAGACCATATAATCAACATGAAAAAAGGCAGAAAAAGCACAAAGGAATTGCATTTACATTATATTTAAAGTAAATATTAGGGCTGCATGTGAAGGAGCAAGATGGACACTGATGACTATACTGTATATGAATACTTATTATATGCATATAAATTGTGTGCCACTGTATAACGACAATGAAGTGGATAACTAGAGTAGAATAGAATAGAACTGTCCAACCAAGACTGGAAGACTGCCTTGACGAGGCTAAACGAGTTACTGGAGCACACAGATATCACAAAGGTTGGAGTGCATGTAACTTCTTTCCTTCCGAATTATGAAATTAATATATATTGTAACGATCGCTCGTTATATTTTGGTTTAGAACCTTTCTATATTCAGCCGAATTTTGTTATCCTTTTGTATTTATTATTCTTGTTTTTCTTTTTATTATTCTGATGCTCATAGATCTAAACTTCCTAGCTTTTTTGTTTGTTTGAATTTTTTTGTCTTCAGCTGTCACAAATAAAAACAGGTCCTGAATGGCTTTCTAACAAATACAACTAGTACATCATAGTAAACAGTACACTGTTAGGTTCATTGTCCATGCAAGAGGAAAGAATATACACAAGTTGCCTGGCCAATTATCCCCCTCATGACATGGTGTAATGCTACACTGGATAAGAAGATAATCCTGGATCATTTAGAAGAGTTGTTGAGGCGTTTTCAGAGTAGGTCTTAGAAGACCTTGAGTTTGAAGAGGTTGTTGTCTTATTGAGGCTGAAGAATGGAACGCTCTTATGCGCACCGGGTTCATGCACTTGTGAGGAAGCCTATCAACTTGTGAGAGAGCCCATCAACTTTAAGGGTGCTCCAAGATCATTACGCCTCTCAATTGAAAACCTTGTTGTGATCGACCATCTGTCAAAGTGGAGTTTCTTCTTACATTTACATTTAATCATTTAGCTGACACTTTTATCCAAAGCCCCTTACAAGTTCTGTACAACAAGTCAGCAGGAAGGGTACATTACAACACTGGCAGCTAAGGGTAAGTAAGTAACATTGTCCGTCAAACAGTGTCAAACTCAAGTGATAGTCTTGAGTGCAAAGTAGTATAGACATATTAGCATAGTATCTAGTAATATAGGCACAGTAGATTACTTAGTACAAGTACAAAGGTTAGTTTTTGTTTCTCTTTTAATACTTTTTTTTTCATTTGTATTCTGAGAGAGGGTGCCCCGCCTCTAATATAACCTTTCTAGGTTTTGGTATAAAGATTAGAATTGGGTAAAAGAGGCTCAAATGTCACAGCCATAGAAATATAATAATGTACACTGATGTTTGTTATTATATATCTATCATTGCAGTAAAGACATGGGGGAATGTGTGTGTGTGTGTGTGTGTGTGTGTGTGTGTGTGTGTGTGTGTGTGTGTGTGTGTGTGTGTGTGTGTGTGTGTGTGTGTGTGTGTGTGTGTGTGTGTGTGTGCGCGCGCGCGCGCGTGCGTGTGTGTGTGTGTGTGTCTGTGTGTGTGTGTGTGTGTGTGTGTGTGTGTGTGTGTGTGTGTGTGTGTGTGTGTGTGTGTGTGTGTGTGTGTGTGTGTGTGTGTGTGTGAATGGAATTCAAAAAGAGGTAGAGAGAAACATTACACACAGGGCAAAAGCAGTGAATGCACACACACATACAGTATATAGTATAAACATGCACACTCATACAATATATAGTATAAACGTGCAAATCAAATCAAATAATTTATTTGTAAGGCCCGACAACACATGTTAATGTCCCCATGGGCCGGACACGTATTCTTTAAACAAGTCAAGAAGAAACATCACAATAAGTCAAGTACAAAACTAAAACACCATAAAGTCCAATTTTTTTTAAATAAATGCTAAATAAATGCAACACTCCCAGAGTGTTTTCCTTACGCGAAGGTAAGGAAAAACTCACTAAAACCTAGCAATAGAAAAAAATGCACCACAGGCAATGTGGAGGAGAGAAACCATAGAAGGGCCATTCTTAGATATCGGTGATAGTAGTGTTGCAGTAAAACAGGCAAACAGTTGGTAATAATAATATAATAATAATAATAATAATAATAATAATAATAATAATAATAATAATAATAATAATAATAATAATAATAATAATAATAATAATAATAATAATAATAATAATAATAATAATAATAATAATAATAATAATAATAATAATAATAATAATAATAATAATAATAATAATAATAATAATAATAATAATAATAATAATAATAATAATAATAATAATAATAATAATAATAATAATAATAATAATAATAATAATAATAATAATAATAATAATAATAATAATAATAATAATAATAATAATAATAATAATAATAATAATAATAATAATAATAATAATAATAATGCAGGACCTCTTTAGGGGGTCTTTATTCGGCATGCAACAAACTGGACATGCAATTGGAGCGGCACACACACACCGGGATACACACACACATGCATTGTCTTTTTCTCAGTCGCCGATGCGATTGAGTCTCTGCACTTGACCCATCCCGTCGTCCTTCCCCCCATGGGAAGCCGGGAGCAGATAGGGTGTCAACGTGAGCCGCGCCCCGGGGACCAATCCAAGTGCTCCTGCCCGTCTTTGTCAAGGACGCCACAGCGTTAGCGATCTGTTGTTGTGCATGTTTTTCCATTGGGTTTATCTTATCGGGGGGGGACCCTTGCGAGCACGGGGAGAACATGCAAACTCCACACAGAAAGGCCTGGGAGATACCCCACCTGGGTACCTGGCATCATGGAACCCTGGACCTTCTTGCTGTGAGGTGACAGTGTTAACCACTACACCACCATGCCACTGGTAAGCATGCACTCATATGTGTGGTGAGACACAGATAAGTGCATGCGAGAGCAACTGAACATTTTGAAAGATTAACCTGTTAATCTGTAGACCGTTTTCGCCCTAAAGGTACATGCCTAAGTAAATGGAAGATTGCTCCACTTCTGCAAGGTCAATTTGCATGTTCTTGGTATCTAGGAAAATCTAGGGACCTGGGGGTATGTATTTCCAGTGTCAGAAATATTGTGTCTGTTACTAGGCTGAGTAAATTGTAATGAATAAATTAATTATGATTAAGATTTATGATTTTGATGATGATGATAATAAATTGAAAAAGAAATCTGAAAAATGCTCACTGAGATCATTCACCACCTTATTGAGATCATGTGTACAAAAAATCTAAGCAAATGAACCACGGGAAGATTATTAAACAGAAGGATTTGTAGATACAGTAATTAATGATAATCGACTTTAATTATAAATTCATATTTGACCTTGACCTTGACCTTATTATGGCCAAATCATACATCTATGGATAGGGAAAATGCTCCTCTTTCCAATGGCAGGGTTGAATCTGGATTTAGTAATTTCTTGCGGTTTTTACGATAATTAGCATTTTCCGATAAATTAGTATTTCCGATAAAACATATAAAACATCGGTAAAAATAAAAATATACACTTTGACTACTGTTTTTGATAGGGTTATGGTATTTACTCTTGGCTACAATTTTTTTTTAAACATTAACCTCTTAACACTTTCACTGCCACACACGAGATATCTCGGGTTTCCGAAAGTTTTTTCTTTTTTTTAGCGATCTGAAATCATATTGCATCACGCGAGCCTACCCGAGTATACCCGAGCGCCGCCGGCGATCATATGTGGAAAAAAGCGCCCCCTATCGTCTCCCAGATGACATAAGGGATTTTGGAATGGACTCAATGAAAATGGATGGGGAAAGAAATCCGGTACTCCACATTTTCCAGTCCACTGATCCAGCCGGGGTTACCACAGTTCATTCTGGAGCCTCTCAGCCCCGCGGAATCATGTGTACTACTGTATCACGTTGGATCCATACACTTATCGATTTTTTCGAATGGTGATCAGGAATTGGAATATACCAGTTGGATACCATCTGATGTCAGGTAAGGAATCTATGTTATCAGTGTTAGGATAATCAGACTAATTTTGATGAAGATATAGGCTGTTATGTGAAATGGGCTCTTTCGGTTTTACTGAAAAAATCCATGAGGAAATGAACACGCCGATTATCCATGCGCGCCTCGAATGGGCGTGCATGTACAGTATGTATAATATTGATCATCTAGCGTTTATTTGAAAACGATTCATAAATAGGCCGACAAATATCAACGTTCTGGAATATTCCAGTAAAAGACGATTATCATAGAATGCCCCAGAATGGAAGGTTTTTTACCTCAAAACGGGTGCTTTTCAAAATGCTCTGAAGCGGAAATGAAGCGATAAAAAACCAATCTGCCTTGACAGCACTGACTGGAAAAGTATTCTTTGATAAGCGACGGGCAGATTAGACACATAGCCATAATTTAAAACATAGATTAGGCGATATTAACATTAACATTGAAGTGGACCGTGGCATCAAGGGGGTAAAAAGGAAAACCTTGCGTGGCACTCAAAGTGTTAACATCCAAGGGCCCACATGTGGAGGTCTTTGCCGACCTCTAGTGGCTCGGGTGTGCATTTCTTTTAATACAATATATAGGTAGAATTGAAGCCCTATTTGTTGCCTGTCGATTGCCCTTTCAGGTGACAAAATCCGTTCAGCGGTTCTCGAGTTACATGCCGATATGTGAGGCGTGCCCCAAAGTACGCAAAAGTACACATTACCACCCCCGACTCCCGGGGCTCTAGCTCCGTCAATCATTTGGCGATCTCGAAAGTCTTTGCACAGGGTTGTAGCCAATGAGTGTGGCTTTCCAATGATACCCCATGATATGATAATTGGGGATCTAATACAGTCTCTATCGATCGATTTATGATAAAGAAAAGCAGGGTCCCCCTATAGGGGGACCTTAAGGCTTAACAGGTTAAAAATAGAACACAGAGCACAGAGCACAGATAGCGGAGAGCAAGAGGAGGAAGCGACTGCACTCGAGGAGATGGAGGGAGACCTTCTGTGCAATAGTATCCTGGACAGATTCCCCCGGTCACACCATCACCCATCACTCATAACCATACCATCACTGATCCAGCCTGTGGAAGGAAAAGACGTCAAAAGGTGGAACTTCCGGAAAGCAAACTGGGTAGGCTTCACGCAACAACTGAACAAGGCAGCTGCTGGTCTCCCACACCCGTGCCCCTCCAACTTGAACAACGCCTATGACTCATACTGCAAGATGATACTGGCTGCCGCCAAGAACAACATCCCCTGTGGTGTACGCAAAGCCTACGTTCCCTGCTGGGATGACGAATGTGAGGACCTACTCCGCGCCCACACAGAAGCTCAAACCAGTGAAGACCGGGACGTAACAGCGAACAACCTATTCTGCAGGCTGAATGAGAAACGAAGGCAAAGATGGACAGAGACAGTGGAATCTATCGACTTCACACACTCCAGCCGAAAGGCGTGGCTGTGAGGGCTGTGTGTGTGTGTGTGGGTCATGAGCAGATAACAGGGACTCTTAAAGTTATCCATGAAATGGACAACCACTAGGCTGCTTACGCAGATATTTTAGGAGAGGGGAAAAATTAAACAACAGAAAACAACCTTTACAGGTGGAAATCTCAAAGTGAGTAATTAAGAAAATAAATCAAGTCCCAAAAAACAGGACTAATCTCAATAAAGATGTATGGTATAAAAGTAAATAAGCCACAAGGACACCTCCTAATAAAGGAGTTTATATTGGAAAAAGTAAAACAATAAACCTCCACTAAGGGAGTTTATGTGTAGAATCACGTGAGTAGCCTAAAATAAGAATGACTACCATAAAGCTCAATTCTGAATCAGAGGTCAGACTACACTTCAATATAATGAGCGTGACCAAAAGGACAGCCAACACTAGGAAAATGAAAAAGCAGTTGACACTGCGATCTCCAAACTTAAATAGACTCCACATGGCCATAGGCACAGCTGCACTGCATCAGGTGCAATCAAGCCCACACACCTGCCGACCCATGAGGAAATTAACCACAGGGAACAGGGATTGACAGCTATCCCTCACAGAGAGGTGAAATAAAGCAAAAATAGACAGCTGTCCCTCACAGAAAGGTGAAATAAGGCAAAAACCATGACAGTGGCAGACCATGAACAAGCTGACAGGCAGGTCGACAACCACAGCACTGTGTCCCATCATGGCAAACTCCATCGCATCGCTACTGCTGAGCAACGGCCGCTTCCCCAATGCAGACAAGGACTTCGCCAGAACAACATCGGCAAGAGTCCATGAGCTTGTTGCACAGGGCGATGGGATGCGACTCCAACCTATCCCACAATTTCAGAGCACAAGAAATCAAGCAGGCCATCAGACGGCTGAAAACCGGTAAGGCGCCAGGCGTTGACAACATCCACCCGGAATACATTAAACACCAATGCAAGAAGGCAACCGACTGGCTGTGCTCCTTCCTCTCCATGTGTTTCCGCTGCGTGAGGCTGCCAAAGATCTGGCGCCGAGCCAAGGTGATCGCCCTGCCAAAGCCGAATAAGCCTAGCGACGACCCCAAGGGATACTGGCCCATCTCACTACTATGTGTGCCTTTCAAGCTCCTGGAACGCCTCCTCCACTCACGTCTCAACCCAGTGATCGACCCCCAGCTGCCCAAAGAACAAGCTGGCTTTCGAAGTGGTAGGTCTACGGCAGACCAGGTGACCCTCTTGTGCCAAGACATAGAAGACAGCTTCCAGGCAGGTGAGAAGGCCGGCGCTGTATTCCTGGATCTCACAGCTGCATACGACACTGTATGGCTGCGTAGTCTCCACATGAAGCTTCTGGAAACCATCCCAGACAAGCACATGGTGAGCTTCATCATGGAGATTCTGAGCAACCACAGTTTCCGGCTACACACCAGCAACGGCCAATGCAGCAGAGTGAGGAAACTTAGGAATGGCGTCCCACAGGGCTCAATGCTGGCACCGATGCTGTTTAACATCTACATATATGACCTGCCTGCAACTCAATCAAAGCAGTATGGCTATGCAGACGACCTGGCCATCCTACTCAGCAAGCCAACTTGGGAAGCAGCCGAAGAGGACCTCACTGAAGATATGAACATCCTGTCTTCATACCTGAGGAACTGGCGACTCAAGCTCAGCATGGGAAAGACAATGTCTACAATGTTCCACCTCAACAACAGGGAAGCGACCCGTGAGATGAGCGTCATGGTGGATAATGTCCGGCTACAGTACCAACATACCCCCACATACCTCGGTGTGAAGCTTGACAGAACACTGTCATTCAAACAACACCTGGAAGGTGCCAGGGGAAAAACAACCGCCCGTGCCGCGCTGATACGACGACTAGCCGGCACCACATGGGGAGCCTCAACAAAGACACTGTGCATCTCCTCACTGGCCCTGATGTTCTCTGCCGCCGAGTACCGCGCCCCGGTCTGGTGCCGTAGCAGCACCCACGTGAAGAAGCTGGATGTTGTTCTCAACAGCGTCCTGCGAACAATCTCTGGTTGCCTACAAGCCACACCGGTAAACCAACTGCCCGTAATCGCTGGTATTGCCCCGGCTACCATCAGACTGTCTGATGGAACTGGCCGATGAGACGTTGGCCTGGCTTGCCTCAACGGAGCTGCAGGTCTAAAGACACACGCCAGAAGTAGAAGAAGAAGATCATGTAAACCGTATGACCCCCCGATCCAATGCGATTTTGGATAAATGCATGGTGAACAGCGGGTGATGTGGTACTTGTGAATGCGTTGTCCAAACTTCACAAATATGTTTGTTGTGAGCAGGCCATGTGACTGGCGCGGCGCGTGAGAGGCGCGGGGAGCGGAGCGGGCGGTTTTGACGTGAGCGACGGAGTGGGTTTTAAAATGGGTCGGCGCGACGTCCGGAGCGAGAGTTCTCCTCCGCTCCAATCCACTCCGGGCCGCTCACAGTGGTTTAACACTGATGTAATATACATGTAGTACAATGCCAAAGCAACAGATGGCGATGTACAAACATGAAGGCCATTTTCAACCAATGAGAAGGGTGAACCGTCACTCACATCCTGTTAGAAAAAGTATATGACGCCATTGTTGTTGTCGTTAGCTTACATGCTAACGTTAATGGCAGCGACCATAGCATTGTGGCTAGGCTAGCTATCATCGCTTAGTAGAGCTATAAACAACGTTATTTAACATTGCAGAATGGGTACAATTACAATACGGCTCAATACAAACAATTGTTAAGGGGCCCAGGGGGTGTAGACTGTTGTAGTTTGGTCAAATCAAGCAAATTTACATCATGCTCCAAAAAGAAAAAAGAAAGATCTGCCGAGCGATGTGGAGCGGGGACCGGGGAGCGCTCGATTCAAGGTGAGCGGTGAGCGAGCGGAGAGCGACTTGGGGGCGGGGTCAACATGAGCGATTAGCGGAGCGGAACAAGCCGTCTAGAGCGAAGAGCGGATTTCTCGCCCGCGCCGATCCGCTCACGGGCCCTGGTTGTGAGGTAGTATCACTATTGTTGATTCACAAAACGGACTGGGTTTGTTGAGAATGGCAATAAAGGCACTCATTGCATCTGTCATCTACCCAGTGAAATGCTGAGTGTGAAAGTTCACAGCAAAGTGGGGAGATTGTTAAGCCATGGCAGAGGTCTGCACCATACTGAATGCATTCTTCTACACACACACACACACACACACACACGCACGCACGCACGCACGCACGCACGCACGCACGCACGCACGCACGCACGCACGCACGCACGCACGCACGCACGCACGCACGCACGCACGCACGCACGCACGCACGCACACACACACACACACACACACACACACACACACACACACACACACACACACACACACACACACACACACACACACACACACACACACACACACACACACACACACACACACACACACACACACACACACACACATCTAACACAGAGTGCTTGTAATTTGCATCCCATCACCCGGCCCAAACCCTGAAAATGGACTGTGAACAAAGTTTGCTTTGGGCATGTTATCCAATTTAGAATCCTTAATCTGGAGAAACCCTGGTAAATGGAGTTCAGACTCAGAGCACTTTTCTAGAGAAGCGTGGCGCTGTGAAAACAGTAAACACTGAACACTTCAAATGGCAGTAACTAGAAATAGCATGTCTAGGTTACTTAATAGTTACTAAATAGTCATTAGTCTAGGTTGTGTACATGATGCAAAACATAGACTGATCAATGCAATGCAGTTCAAATGACGAGATATCATATGATATGATTAATAAGGGGAACATAGGTTTTAAAACTTCTCGTGTGTATTATGGCTAAATCTCATTTCATGTGTTCTGGACATTCAGTATAATTATAGTCACTAGCAAAACTGCATGTGATATTTTAGTTGCCAGACATTATGTTGATGAAGATTTGCACAAGTTTGCTGTGTCTTTAGGGACAGATGGACAAACATACCGTCCAAAGTCCCTCCGCACATCGCAAATGGTTACTAGACGGGAACAGACATTTTCAAAACACAACAATACCCGTATATTTGCTGGAGTCTTATGGGAAAGTCCTGTCACTCAGACACTATCAGTGACGAAGGATAATCAGATTAGAGAGTTCACAGTTGTTTGACTCTTCCACTGCCCTGGCCTCTCACTTCCTCCCCCCACCCTCTCTCTCTCTCTCTCTCTCTCTCTCTCTCTCTCTCTCTCTCTCTCTCTCTCTCTCTCTCTCTCTCTCTCTCTCTCTCTCTCTCTCTCTCTCTCTCTCTCTCTCTCTCTCTCTCTCTCTCTCTCTCTCTCTCTAACTCTCTCTCTCTCTCTCTATTGCTCTCTCTATTGCTCTCTCTCTCACACTTTCTCTCACACTCTCTGTCGCTCTCTCTATATTGCTCTCTCTCACCCTCTCTGTCACTCTCTCTATGTCGCTCTCTCTCTTTCGCTCTCTCTCTCTTGCTCTCTCTCTCTCTCTATCACTCTCTCTCTCCCTCTCTTGCTCTCTCCCTCTCTTGTTCTCTCTCTCTCTCTGTCACTCTCTCTCTATCACTCTTCTCTCTCTTTCTATCTCTCTCTCTCGCTCTCTTCATCCCACCACTACTGCCGCTGTTCTCATTACCCCCACCCCCTTCTTTACCTCAACCCCATCTTCTCTCATCTTTCAGCACGCCTCCCCACCCTCGTAGTCTACCCTGCAACCCCACTGACTGTGTGTCTCCAGGTCTTCCTGATTGGTCATGGAGATTTTTCACCGTGAGACGCACACACGCCGGGCGGCTGCATGTGTCCCTCACTTCTACACCAAAACACACACACACACACATGTGCCTTTGACTCATATCGTCTCCAGTCTGTATTTTTTTTCTTTTATGAAAACAGGACAACAATGGCGCCAAAGAAAATGAGGGAAAGACTTCAATAATCTCCTTCACTCTGAGCCCTGGGAGATCTGGGTTAGTCCCTTCGTCTGCCCGAGGAGCCCAGTGTGCATCTTGCCCTGTCGGGTTTGAGGCAAGAGGATTGCATCAGAATAGTGACTTTAAACGGGAGGCTTCTATGGTCAAGGATTGTTCAAGTATACACTGCTAATGTTAGGGAGATCCATATTACACCCTTGAAAACAGTATATATTTACACTAGTGTTGTCTGTGTGTACTTGTGCTGTGGCTCAGACCCAATCTACCAACAATTTAGAACAATGATAAACACTCACCTTATATCGTTTTAAAATATGGTTTAGTCTCATGTGTACCATAGGGGGCTTTTGCTCACTTGTGTGAAGCTGATAGATTCTGTAACTAACATTTGCTCCATCAACACAAAACAAAAACTCAAAAAATCAATGATCACACTACTAATAATCACATCACTGCTGTACACTGTGTTTGGCCACTTGATACCAGAAAGGAGCTACACAGGAAACAAGTGCAGCTCAAATGGAATAGATTCAAAAGAAAGGATAAATCCAGTCTGAATCCCATGCTGATGTGGAACCCATGAGGTTTGACCCCGATGTTGAATATAATCATAATAACGTTTGTGGCTCTCGCTCTGACTGACGTTCCTAAGCTCGGCGGTCCCGGGACGTCTACTGATCAAAGGTAGACGGGAAGGGGGCGGTCGGAAAGTCAAGATAGTCGTCTCTGTTCCCTTTTGAGAGGTGCCGCGATGGACCGCATCAGTGTTGGTCTGTGTCCAAACATTGTGTCCAAAGCATGGAGTGTGTCTGCGTGCGACAGGGCGGCAGGGGTCCGAGCTTCATTCCCAGACGGGGATAAACTTGGTTAAATATACCCGCCTGTCACCTGCAGCTCCGAGCTATACGGCACTGGTCATACTCAAAATGCTAATCTGCTCTTCCAGTCTGCCCCCCAAACTCCAAACCACCCCCAGGCCCCCTCCGGACCGCCTTCCCACCCCCCTTCAGTGTGATGCAATGGACTTACTAAAGCATCGCTTTCCTCACGACTCAAAGTCTAAATTGAGCATGGAGCCCAGCCGTATTGACCGCCAGGTTTCACAACAGAATGTGTTTTGCATAACAGCTTACCAACAATATGCTGACATAGTGAAAAACAAAATAGCATATAATGTGAGATAAGCCGTGCGTCGCACTCAGATAATCTCCTCGATCTGCATCTCCAGCAACAAGAAGCAGCTGCACTATACTGGCTGTTTAGTCTATAGACATAGTGAGATCGCTTAGCGTAGGTTATTGATTGATGAATCAGCATTTCTTTACCTCTGCCAAGGTCTATCAATAAGTAATGGCCGAATTGCCATACAATTTACTGTGCACATTCATGAGGCCAAGAGGAAGAAACCTATTGCGACCCCATGATTTTTCCTCTAGCGCAGGTCAAACGTTCAATTAAAGGTTATTTGTGCATAATTATCTCCTGACCCGTTACTCATACAGTCACAACATTTGCTATGAACATTCATGGCCCCATTAAGGCAAAAACCTATGGATTTAGGTGACCCTGTGACCTTTGCTCTAATGTAACCTTCAGGCCAAACTTTTAATTTTCAAATGAGTGAATCTCCTGTCCTGTTAACACTTTGATCGCCATGGTTAAATTCATAATTTACCATCCCTAGCCAGCTCTATTTGTCTATGGAGAAGTTCCCCTTCTTTGCAGGGCTATAACTTTTTAAATTCTATTGCTAAATTGACATTATTATGGCCCATTCAATGTCCTATATCCATTGTTCAGGGTGTAGCAACGTTATACTTTTTCATTCACATATTCATACTAAAATATGGTCTAAAGTATAAGTATGTTTTTATCGTTTTCTGCAGCTTTCTCCAGAACTTGATTTATAGCCCCAAATGCATTATATTGATGATCAAATACAGTTTGGTAGCGATCGGTGCCAGATGAAAAATTTCAACTGGAGGTACTTCTAGAAGTTACTACGTATCATCTGATATTGACCGGATGGGCGGGGGTAGTTTATAATTCCGTGGGCAACGTTATATCATTCGTCTAGTGTGGGTCATATGGTCATCAGAGCAGTTTATATGGAACACGTTAGAAAATAACGCTGGATCTTACCGTATCTTCCTCGCGCCGTTGGACGATTAGCTTGGAGTAGACAGTTTTCGATTATGGGATGTTGATATAGATTAACCATTTCCAGGTTGTATAATTTTTTTGATTTGATATTTTTTATTTTCGTGTCTTACATACAAAAGTATGCCCAGCCCATATGGGCTTACAAGACACATAACAATCAGTATATAATAAAATATACTTTACCAATTACTTAACAAATGACATAGACCAAGATGGCCATAAAAAAAATACAAGAAAATACAAGAAAACGTAATATAACACAAGCTGTACTCAATGTAAATAAACAGAAAAACAAGGTGAATTCAAATACAATTATATAGGATACAGTGTGTTTTGTCTCAGGTGCCATGCCTTCTCCAAAAATCCTGCAAAACCGAAGATGTCCTCCACAAAAAAACAACTCAACATACAACTCTCAGACTGCCAAAACAAATCTGGGTTTACAATTTGAATTTTTTCAAATAAAGCCCTCCTCAAAGTGGTGTACAAAGGGCAATAAAAAACAAAATGATATTCATCCTCCACCACTCCCAGATCACACAGAACACACAACCGCTCCTCCTCAGGTTTACCCTGGAATCTACCCACTTCCACCGCCAATGGCAGGGTGCCAGACCTCAACTGGGCACACAGAGACCTCCGTCTTCTCTTTAAGTTTAACATTACATAAGGTTCAGTAAAATACTAATTTTTAATTGCAATATATTTTCTAAGTTTAGGTTTTTTCAAAATCTCCACCTTCCACTTATCCTGATGGATTGTTGATAATTTTGTTTTAATTATGTGAACCTTACACTGCAAATTGTTCATAAAAATCATACTCAAGTCAGTAGAAGAAAAAATCATAGACATCTCTCTTGACCAGGGATGACCGTGTGCTCTGTCCCAATTAAAAATCTTTTTAGTCACCCTGCCATTTGGCAGCTGGACCAGGCGGTTCCATAACCTCACCATTTCACCTTTTTGCTTGACCAAGCAAGAATCCCACCCCATGTCCCCTTCTATAGCCCCTTTTGGTGTGTATTTATGGACTCCTAAAAAGTATCTTATGGCCCGGTTCTGGATCGCATTACATTCAGGTGCATCATCAAAACCCCATACTCCAGCAGCATAAAACAAAACAGAACCCACCATTGAATCAAATAATTGTGTACATGTTGAAAACCCAAGGTCAGTGCACACTTTCATTTTACTCAACACGCCCCCTAGCGCCCTTCCTGCTGACTCAGACATTATTTTCCTTCCTTCTATGAAGCACATGTACTCATTAAAGGTGAAACCAAGATATTTATAAGAATGTATGTAAATCAGGGGCGTTGGTCCAAATTGAAACTTATGACTACTCTGCTGTTCGTGTTTTTTCCTAAAGTGCATAATCTGTGTTTTTTCACTGTTAATCACAAGTCTCCATTTCATGCACCAAGAACTCATAATATTCAACATGTTTTGTAAATTTGCTTCATTTTCTGCAAACAAAACAATATCATCAGCGTACAATAAAATACTTAGGATTATATTATCTATTGGAATACCAAGATTGGCTTGCTTGATTTCTTGCGCCAGGTCATTAACATAAAGGGCGAATAAAGTAGGAGAAAGCACATCTCCCTGTTTTACACCGAATGGGGTGGGGAACCAGCCGGTCCTAACATCATTCAGCTGCAGACAGGCAGATGGGGCCTTATACAGGCTTTTGATAGCCTTATAAAATAGACCATCAATACCAGAACAGATTAATTTATAGTCCAAAAGCTCTCTATTAATCCAGTCAAAGGCTTTTTTAAAGTTAACAAAACAAACAAATGTATTCTTGCCCTCATCCAATCTGGCTCTCACCACCGATGATAAAAAACAAAAACATGATCAATACAAGCTCTCTTAGCCCTAAACCCATTCTGCTCATCCACCAACATTTCATTATATTCTAAGTATTTATTTAATCTATATACGTCCAAATAACGTTGTTTATTGAGTTAGGGCGAGCGATTGATTATCCAGTGTGTTGAGATGGAGTCCGGCTAACGATCGCGAGTGCCCGGACGAAATATGGATGAGCACTTCCTGTTTGGCGCGTCACTTCCTGTTGGCCGATCTGCCGAACTGAACCGTTAGACAGTTGAGTGGAGCTCACCAGTACATCTCATGTCTCCGGAGGAGAAATATGATTTCGATCACAGATTTTTGAAATATTGATATCAAAGACGAGTTACGGCGTCTTCGGCAGAATGAGCATGGCGAGCAAAGACGAGTTACGGCGTTCCCGGCGATTAAAGTGTTAATCGTACAGTCACAAAAATACCCAGAGATGCAGCTTCTAATCAGCAACACATTTGCCATAGGGACCTAGACAGTTCACCATATTGGATTTTGTGCAATTCTTTTTTTTACCGCTATTCCTAAATGATTAATTATCCTAAATGTAATATTCTTGAAATGCAATTTGTCTTGCAGTCACAGCTCAAATATAGAGAAAGCCCAGATAGAAATAACAACAACAACAACAACAACAACAACAACAACAACAACAACAACAACAACAACAACAACAACAACAACAACAACAACAACAACAACAACAACAACAACAACAGTACACATCATACACTAAGGTACACAAGGCTATTCAGATTATAATAAAGTGCATAATGTCAATGTGGGAGTGATGGGATTCTTTCACCCAGTAAAACATTGAGTGCGAAAGTAACGGGAGGAGATTGTTAAGCCTTGGAGGATATCCGCACTCTACTGTGCACATTCATCTAGTTTATAAAGGCACTGTGCTTTACTAACAGTAGAGATGCAATAAATAACAATACTGGCATGGAATACTGGGCTGTTACCAGGCTAAAAGAGGGTATCAGTATTTGAAAATATACCGATACGATTCCAAGAGCCATGATAGATATTAGATATTAGATTGATATTAGAACATGTTAGATATTAATAAGAGCCATGTTAAACATGTTAGATATTAATAAGAGCCATACATTAACCATGTTAGATATTAATAAGAACAATATGTTAAACATGTTAGATATTAAATTAATGCAAAGCAACTTGGTCTTTCTACATTACATTACATTACATTATTTTTAAAGGAGAGCAATTGACTGTATTACAGTACCTGTTAAGCTGTAAGTTCCCCCAATTGGGGGACCCTGCTGTTTTTATCATAAATCGATCAATACAGACCGTATTAGATCCCCACGGGGGTATCATTGGAAAGCCACACTCATTGGCTACAACCCTGTCCAAAAATGTTCGAGATCGCCAAATGATTGACGGAGCTAGAGCCCCGGAGTCGGGGGTGGTAATGTGTACTTTGGCGCATGCCTCACATATCGGCATGTAACTCGAGAACCGCTGAACGGATGAAACGGCAAATGACAGGCAACAAATAGGGCTTTAATTCTCACATGTGGGCCCTTGGATGTTAAGAGGTTAATGTTGTGTTTCTTTTTCAAATGTAGCCATGTAAAGACCTTAACCCTATCAAAACAGCAGTCAAAGCGTATATTTTCATTTTTACAGATTTACCGAAAATAAGAATTTATTTGAAGAATGCTAATTATATCTCGTTTATCGTAAAACCGCAAGGAAATGACTAAATCCAGATTTAACACTGCCATTGGAAAGAGGAGCCTTTCCCCTATCCATATATGTATGATTTGGCCATAATAAGGCCAAGGTCAAGTTCAAGGTCAAATATGAATTTATAATTAAAATTGATTATAATTTATTACTGTATCTACAAATCCTTCTGTTTAATCATCTTCCCTTTATTCATTTGCTTAGATTTTCTTTTTTTATATCCACTTTTTTCTCCTCCTTTTTTCTATTTTTTCTCCCATCCCAATTTAGCCGTGCCAATTCTCCCCTCCTCTGTCTTGAACGTTGCTCGCATGTGCCCCCCACTGGCAGGTTGTAGGGAGGATAGAAGCCCCATCACATGTCCCCTCCGATACATGTGGAGGCAGCCAGTCACATTTGGCGAGGAGTAACGTGTAGGAGGCTCACACTGCCCCCGCCATTTTCCTGTCTCTGCTGTGCAGGCGCCCCAACCTACCTGTAGGAGTCACTGTTTACAACATCCAGATTACCACCCATCGACTTCCCACCCACTAACTCTGCCAATTGAGTTAGTATGACGGCCGGCCCAAGCCGGAGGCAACGCTGACAGCCGGATTCGATACCGGTGTCTCTTGCATTGGTGACGAGTGCAATGTCCGCTGCGCCACCCAGCCGCCCCTTCATTTGCTTAGATTTTCTGTACACTTGATGTCACGAAGGTGCTGAATGAGCTCAGTGAACGAGCTCGGTTCCAGCACAATTGTAACATGGTGTTAATCACCGGCACAGATGCAAAAAATAAATCATTATTTATATTCTCCTTTTTTTCATTACAATTTACTCAAGCCTAGTAACAGACACAATATTTCTAACACTGGGAATACATACCCACAGGTCCATAGCTGTTCCTAGATACCAAGAACATGCTAATTGACCTTGTAGAAGTGGAGCAATCTTCCATTTACTTAGGCATGTACCTTTAAGCGAAATTTCTGAAAATAGGGCTACAGCATTAACAGGATATGCTATGTCAATAATTGTTGTCCAATGATCCAAAACAAATGGTCTACGTTTCTACTACTCAGTAACAGTAGGCTAACAAACACTGGTATTTGTAAATTTTTAATGGCTTTATTGTAAGCTACCTCCTTATACTACATCATTATTGGAATGAAATTTTGGAACCTATGGAACCTGTTCTAGTGACTGGCTGGTCCTTAAGGTCCCTCGAGTTTGCTTGGTACAGGGTCAATCTGCATTTTGCTATGGTGTCCCTCTAGCTCATGGAATGAACTCCAATAGTCCTTAAAGCTTGAGATTCTCCCCTCTGTTGCAGAGTTTAAAACATTGATCTCCAACCTTTGTCAAGTTGTACATGTTTTAATTGATTTTGATCCTTACTTGTCTACTTGTTATGATTGTATATGTTGTGTGATTTTATATGCCTTTTTTGTTGCTTAACTCTGTATGTTTTGCTTACTGTAACTCTGTACAGTATGTACACTCAACGTGACTGTAAATGAGGGAAACCTCAGTTGCCTTTCGAGTTTAAATAAAGGTTTGAAATTCAATTAAATTAAAATAATGAACCGGATAACAACTGATACAGGACTCTCTGAATCAGTATCTGCAGGTAAAAGGTGGTATCGGTCCATCCCTCCTATCAGTATATGTGAATGCAGTACATGGGGAAAAGTGCCAGGAAAGATGAGAAAGAGAGGGAGGGACATGACATGCAACAAAGGTCTAGCCCACTCAACCATAGTTTTTAAAGCAAAATTTATGAAACACCGGTGGGCTAGATCCACAAAGAATGGATTGCACGGAGCAAGTTGCACCCTTACTTACAATTCATTATGAATTGAAAATGGGGGACCCTGATGTAAACAAGACAAACGTCTTTCTCTGGTCTGCATCCCCTTAACAATTGTGTGTATTGAGCCGTACTGTATTGTACCCATTCTGCAATCTGTTAATAAAATGTTCATTCAATCAATCAATCTGCACGGTGATTGATTGAATGAAAATTGTATTAACAGATTGCAGAATGGGTACAATACAGTACAGCTCAATACACACAATTGTTAAGGGGATGCAGACCAGAGAAAGACGTTTGTCTTGTTTACATCAGGGTCCCCCATTTTCAATTCATAATGAATTGTAAGTAAGGGTGCAACTTGCTCCGTGCAATCCATTCTTTGTGGATCTAGCAGGTGTAGTCCAATGCCATGGAATTAGCCTCATCCCTGAGAGCTCATACCAAAGGGTCTTGTGGTGTAAGGTAGCCTATACTTCATTCAGAGTGGCGTAAAGAAGCGAAAACACCTGTTTCTCTGGACTCCAGACCGGTTGGTGCTGATGCTGAGCCTCACACCTCTCTGTTCTGCCCTCAGCATCACATCAGCTCTCTGCTGCCATCCACTGACACGTCTGGACCATTGAGGTACATGGAGCGAGCACTTCTGAAAAATCCCATTGCTCACAGGCCCGACGCCAGCGTGTGTAGTTGTGATTGACTGTTCTCACATGTATGGTGCCACCTAGAGGCTCGGATTTATTCTGTAAAGAGGTTACAGAACCGAATCACTCTTTCCACTAAGTGGCAGTAATGTGGACAATTCAGTGTTCTAACTGCCACTGAATGTCAAAACGAGGAAGAAGCTAGTGTTGTCTTTGGGGTCTAATCTCCAAGTTAGTTCCAGTTGAACCACTCCCAGGTGGGTTTTAATCTTCAGGTCAGTGTGTGTGTGCTGCAAAGAGACAGGAATATTTCTCAATAATGGATACTTAATAAATCAACAAACAGAAAACGGAAAATCAATTAATGTAAAATAATCTGAATGATCTCAATCTTAAATGCAAATAATGGCACAGGGTGACAGGAACTTCCTGGTATTTGACTGTTTTTTGTGACTGAATTGGTGTGAACTGCTATTTTGCCCCAGGTTGTGTGCAGTACAGGCCCTATAGGGAACACGTTGACATTGACTGTTTTGTGACAACTGGAGGTATGAACTTGGAATAATTGGAGAGAGAGGCTCAAGGCCCTATTTTTGTTTGGTTGGTTGTTTTTCATGCCTGTCCCTCTACTGTCCCTTAGATCATTCCTATAGGGCGGTAATGACATCATGGGCCAACGGCTGGGCTTAAAAGCAAGAAGGAGATATGGAATGATAGACTGGTTCCATGAGGAAGTCTCGCGCCAAACAACGCCAACCCTCTACTATCTTCTACGACAGTTCACAATCAGCCTTCACAATGCCAAAATCAGCTACTTCTAACCCAACCACGACACAGCAGAACCAACGCCACTAGGGATCCAATTCTACGACAACTTCCCAAGCTTAGTAGCTCTCTTTTCTGCACATATGTTGGCATTGGATATTGAGCTGTGAACAAATGCGCCACTCATCCAGCTCTCCTTTAACAGGTCGACCTAAATACCTTACTACACCTGGAGAAGAGTGGTTCTGGATGCAGATCTATACCCATGGGCTTTTCTGTTGCACACATTCAATCCCCACAGTGTGTAGCCAGTTATTCACCTTCGGGCTGTTATTCACTGACCCAGTGAGGTAAGGAAGGAGGTCAGGTAAGTATTTTTAGTCCCCCCCCCCCCCCCCCAATGTCTGTGCCCCTTTGTTTCCCTCCTTGTAGTGTGAAGTGGACAGCCCAAGGCGCTCCGCTAGTTAGGACAGTTTAGGGGAGCCTTTCTGGCAGTCGGCGGTAGCCTCCCTAACCCCAAGCAGCCTACTAGTATGTAGATTATTTTGCATGCTTTATCCTGTGGACACAGAGTGAATTCACACGTCTGCGAGCCTAGCTCGGTGGATAGCATTAGGCCTGGCTCCCCCGGAGCCTTAGTGTATAATGAGTGTGTCCTACTGTGTGTCGGTGTGCTGTGTAGAATAACTAATGGTTACATTGAGTGTTCTGCCTTGTGGCTTTCTGACGCTAAACATTGCGCCACTACTAACCATAGTTGCTAACCCACGCAGCCCGGTTAGTGAATGCGGCAATGTTAGGCAGGCCAGGGTGTTGCCATTTCCCTCACACTCCTACCGCTGCCTGTCTGCCATAACCCCCCCCCCCTACACCTCCTATCCCACCACATTGCCCCCATTTTCTGTATGATTTTGTAAAATAAAGTTGTGTTATTGTCTTCCACCCATTGTTTTTGTCTGCTCTGTAGGGAACCTACTACAGACAGACCCGGCTCCATTTCCTCGACCTGTGACAATAATATTCATAGACAAAATAAATAGCCTTTCAATTTCTCTCTTTTACCAATCATTCAAAATGTATCATCATTGGAAACATCATATCATGATTCTGTGACATTCACTATATTCCAGTCCATCATTCTATACAGCATTATCAGTCCTAAAAGAAGAATAAGATAAGATAAGCTATAAGATATTCCTTTATTGATCCCCTTGCGGAATTTCGGGAGTCATATCAGCACGGGGGGGGGGGGGGGGGGGTACAGGTATGGGCAGGGTAATAGAAGAAGTACATAAACATAGGCAATAGAATTTAATCTGAAAATAATCAGTATCTAACAATTCAGTAAATTATCTCAGTCCAGAGGCTGATTATAGGCAGGTAAGACAGAAATGCATTTTGATCATTTATTTGCCTTTCTTATAGTCGCACACAATAGAATCTGAGTTTATTTTATGAATAGGTAAGGTGCGTGTTGACTAGTGAAGCCAAATCATGTGAGTTACCGAGTGCTGTTCCTGACGTTCTGGCTGGACTGGGCTGGGCTGGACTCGTCTGGTCCGGGTGGGTTGACTGGGCTGGGCTTGGCTGGTCCGGTCTGGGTGGGTTGACTGGGCTGGGCTGGTCCGGTCCGGGTGGGTTGACTGGGTGGGTTGGGCTCGGCTGGGCTGGGCTGCTTTTATCCAAAGCGACTTACAAATTGTGCACAACCAGGAAGCAGAAGGGATATTGTTTGTCAAACAGTGTCGAACTTGATGGCTGCTTAAAAAAAAAAAAAAAAAAAAAATTATATAGCGCTTTTATCCAAAGCGCTTTAAATTTTGTTACTCACATTTGACCCATTCACTCACACATTCACACACCGACGGCGGAGGCAACCATGCAAGGTGCCAACCCAATTAGAGGTCAAGTGCCTTGCTCAAGGACACATCGACACGCTGCCCGGGAGGAGCGGGAATCGAACCGGGAACCTCCGGATTGCCAGACAACTGCTCAACCTCGCCCCTTGAGTGCTGCACTCTGAGTGAATAGTAGTATTGACATAATATATTAGCATATAGGTAGTAGTATAGGCAATATAGTAGCATAATACATAGTAGCAAATTACACAATATTAAAAGACAGTAAGAAGGTTATTTATTTTTCTTTCTCTCAGATATTGATTGGTGAGATGTGTTCAGCTGTCCTGGAGCGAGGACAGAGAATGACCCCCCAGGAGCCCAAATAGGAGTGGGTGTCAGACGGCCAGAAGAAGCAGAGCGTAGGGGTCTTGAGGATGTGTAATTGGAGACCATTGACCAGAGGTATGAGGGAGCTGTTCCTGTCGCTGCACGGTCTGCCAAAGGGCCTTAGTGGCGTAAGCCAGTAAACCAGCTAGCAGAGCATTGTAATAGTCGAAGTGAGAGACACTACAGGTGATTACAGGAGCTGTTGGAAGGCTTCTTTTGTCAGGAAGGGGCAGATCCTTCTCACATTGCTCAGGAAGGATCCGTAGGTTCTGGTTGTTGAGGCGATGAGAGCAGAGAAGTCCAGTCGTCGAGGACTACACACCTAGCTGTTTGGAACTTTCTCAACCCATCATAGATCAGAATTATAGATCTGTTTAACTCCACTGTTTACAAACACGACCAATGCAAACAAACCTTTTACAGACACAAATGAATACAATTATCAACTCAAATGTACCTCGTGGTAGTGCTTGGCATAAAGAGCTCAATCTAACTAGAGAAGGAAAACATGTCTCCATTCTTATTTATTTTTGGTAGTGGGAGTCGGACTACCAGTTTGTTTGAGTTTGAACCACTGATTCTGGCCTTTAATGCAGAGTGCATGAAAGAGGACAACATCCTGGAAGTTTGTTTCATTGAGTGTTTCATTGAACAAACTTCCACAGAGCTCCACAGAACTCCACGGGCAACAACCCTGTCCATGACTCCATCCCAGAAGGTACATCTACAAAGTAGAGGAGCGCCACCAAGTGGTAATTTAAGAAAGCCTAACTCAGGCGCTGTTTGTGGTCCTGAAATGAGAGAGAGAGAGAGAGAGAGAGAGAGAGAGAGAGAGAGAGAGAGAGAGAGAGAGAGAGAGAGAGAGAGAGATGGTTGTAATGGGTAGGTGTTATGTGTATGAGTGTGAAACAGAATGTTGTTGAAAAATAGCAAGTGTGTTCAGTCAACCTGAGCATTTGAGGACGTATTGAACCCCACTATTGTTTGGGCACCAAGGGACAGGTATTAAACAGTAATATGAATATAGAGTATATACACACGTTTTATTGCATTAAACATGACTAAAGCCAGCCTTAGCTCTCTACCTGAAGTCATTCAACTGGAGAGTATTTCTTCTCTAGTAGGGTTGGGAGGAGAATAAACTAAATTATTATATTGATAAAGGTTGGCAAGTGTATTTTGCCACATAATCTGATAGCCCACTGGTTCTCAAAGGGGAGGGGGGCTCGAGGACCTGCCAGAGGGCCTTGAGGTGATATTCACCTTGAGGTGAATTACTGAATGCTACAGCACAAGTATACAACGAAAAGAAGTTTGGCATCTAACCAGAGTGCAAATGTAACAGTAAAGTGCAAAATTGTATATTGTATAGTAGTGTACATAGGAACCAGTTTCTCAGGAACTTAGCATGTATTTTCTTATCATGCACATCTTGTGTCTTACCTATTTTTTTCTATGTGTATTTTATTATTGTATTATTGCACAATCGATGTGGGCATGACCACCCGCATTTCACTTTATGCCCTGGTATGTATGTGACAAATAAACCTCTTGATTCTTGATTCAATCGTAATATACAATGTAAGGGTGATTAAGCTGGGTATAAGACATATAAATTAGTACTACTCTAAGTACAATATAAATAATTTACTTTCTATAGATGTCACATCTACTCTCAGTTTGCTACGAGTGTGAAAAGGAGCAGGCGGAGTCACGACGCTGACAGGCAGGCAGGTCGTCACGTCTCTTGTTGGGGGCCTCCAACAACTCCTTGGACGTAGGGGGCAAAAAGGTTGAGCACAGCTGTGACAGCCTATTTTCACGTATAGTAGACGAGTTTATAGCAGAGATGCGACAACACCGCTCTAGTAATAAAACCTCTAGTCTAAAGCTTTCAGAGTTACACCATTAACACACAAGGCATGAGCTCATGCTACGTTCCCCTTCAATGCAACAAAACGAGTCCATGAGGGCAGCCTGGCCATGGCCAGTATCATGTTGCTCTCTGCCTGTCAATGGCTGCTGGCAGTTGCTATGCTCCTACAACCCTCCACACCAACAGGTGCCAAAAGTGAGTGTGCAGCAAAACCTGCACAACAAACAGTCTGTGAAGACTGGTAAAAGTATAGTGAATATACACATATTCCCCTTTTTTTGCTCTAAACTCACAACACTGTCACTTCTTAATAAACTTCCCTCACACGTGTCTTGTGTACATGTGGGTCTAACTTTGGCTTGAGGAGCAAGACGCGTATTACTAGTTCTTTGCCATGAATTTTATTTTCATAGCTAAATGTACTGGTTCGGTTTATGCACATTAACACAGCAGGTGTTTCATTGTGTGTGTCTGTGTCTGTGTGTGTGTGTGTGTGTGTGTGTGTGTGTGTGTGTGTGTGTGTGTGTGTGTGTGTGTGTGTGTGTGTGTGTGTGTGTGTGTGTGTGTGTGTGTGTGTGTGTGTGTGTGTGTGTGTGTGTGTGTGTGTGTGTGTGTGTGTGTGTGTGTGTGTGTGTGTGTGTGTGTGTGTGAGAGAGAGAGAGAGAGAAAATGGATAATCTTAACTAAATTATTGCAGTCGTTTTTATGTTAGCCAAACCGCCTGGGTGCCATTTTCATTCATTCATTTCTGGGCCTCTGCAACTCCATTGACCTACAAGTCATATACCAGTGTGGCTGAAGTACAACGACCTAAAAGCTTTGACTTATTATGAGCATTCTGTTTTTTGAATTGAAAATAAAATAGCAACTGAAATATTTTATCGAATTAAGGGATACATTTGTATTGCCAGTTATGCATTGGTTATTTACTTGAATGTGCCCTTGGCTTTAAACGTCCCCCGGTTTTTGATTTTATCAACATGGCGTTTGGTTTGAACTTTAACCTAGGATATTTATTCAGCCTCGTCTATCGGTTCGACAAACTGCCCATCAGTCACCCGACATTCTCGCGATAGATATTCTGATATATTAGGAGAGATGTGGGGGCCTCGTCCACTTGGAGGGGCGTTTGGTTTCCTTGAGGACCTTAGTGAGATTTGGAACATTTACGGGTCTAGCTTCTGCTAAACGAGAAGCAATCATGTCGGACGCCGCGGTTAGTTTTATGAAGGACTTTTTGGCAGGTGGTATCTCCGCTGCTATCTCCAAGACTGTTGTTGCTCCTATCGAGAGGGTGAAGTTGTTGCTGCAGGTAAGAGAATTGAACCGAATGTCGTGCGTAAAGCGTGCGTAAAGTAAACTTGACACACTCAAGACAAATGTACTGGACACAATTTAAATGTCTACAAAGTACAAATCACACAGCACACTGTATGCTTACTTGATGTGAATGCATATTGTTCTTGAGGCATGCGAGAACTTGTGCATGTGTGGAGACTTGAGACACTTTTACACACGTGACTTGTCGCTCTCCAAGGTACTGGTTTTGTTGAGAAAGTATGTGCTTTTGTTTGGTTAGAGCGCGGGGTACACTTCTGTATTTCAACTTTTGTTCTATTATTACTTTTATTTTGTGTTTGTGAATATTTGCATAATTCTATGGGGTCAGGCCTGTTGTCATATGTGCTTTGTATTGACAACATTTGGGGGAAATCGTGGATGCAATAGTTTCAATCAATCAATTTGCACGTTAAATAAGTCCAATATTGTTCCGTTATAATAAAATAAAAAGTTACCGAGGCAGTAATATTCAGTGTAAGTGGGATTGCTAAATTTAACCTGAACTATGCAACCGGATCCGCACAGTGGGCTCTCAAGTGACGTTGAAGAATGGACTCGTGTTGTAGCCTACTACTACAACTCAAGAATGGATGATGATTATTAGAGAGTATTAAATACCGAATGAGATGTGAAGTAGCCCCTTAAAAACTGCTGTAAATTATTTACTAAAAAGCTAAATGTCTATCATTACTTAGAGACACGATTTGCGCCACTCACGCAGGCGCGCTCCTTTACGCACAGCCTATTTGCACGAGAACTACAAAACATGTAATAATTGTGTCGCCTATTATATCTCATGGTTGTTGGGGTGTATTCTCTCCTTTTAGGTCCAACATGCCAGCAAACAGATCACTGTGGATATGCAGTACAAGGGAATCGTGGACTGCATGGTGAGAATCCCGAAGGAACAGGGCTATATTTCCTTCTGGAGAGGCAACCTGGCCAATGTGATCCGTTACTTCCCCACCCAAGCCCTGAACTTCGCCTTCAAGGACAAGTACAAGACGATCTTCCTCGGTGGCGTGGATCAAAAGACACAGTTCTGGCGTTATTTCGCTGGAAACCTGGCATCCGGTGGCGCGGCCGGCGCCACGTCCCTTTGCTTTGTGTACCCGCTGGACTTCGCCAGAACCAGGCTCGCCGCCGACATCGGCAAGGGCAACGCCGAGAGGGAGTTCAGTGGTCTGGGAAACTGCCTCAGCAGGATCTACAAGAGCGACGGCCTCAGGGGACTGTACCTCGGCTTCAACGTGTCCGTCCAGGGCATCATCATCTACAGGGCGGCCTACTTCGGGTGCTTCGACACGGCTAAAGGTGAGTGGTGGTGGCGTGAATATAGATCATCTAATCATGAGCGGAAATTCGTTCGAATTATGAACTCATGCGTTTTCGATTAGCAATGACTTCAATTATTGTGTTGTTGTGACGTCCTCTCCTCCCAGGTATGCTGCCAGACCCCAAGAACACACCTATCGTCTTCACCTGGATGATCGCCCAGACCGTCACCGCCGCCGCGGGCATCCTGTCGTATCCCTTCGACACCGTCAGGCGTCGTATGATGATGCAGTCGGGACGCAAAGGAGGTGAGCACTCGTGACCACCAGGTCACAACATAATAACTTTATTAATATAGTGTACCACCATTCATGATTGAAGCTCAAAGTGCTTTACACAGAAAACACAAAATAAGGATGGAAATTACATCAAATTATAAAAATGGTAATAAAACAATTAGATAAGATATAGTAAAAGTATCAGAATAAGACATACAGTATAAGACGATAAAAAAAATGACAAATAAAAAAATAATAGACTGAAAAATAAAATAGTTAAAATAATAAAAATAGCTAATTAGACAGTAAACAATAAGAACAAATAAAATAACAGTCTAAGACATAAAAAAAATGATAGAAAAACTACATTAAATAATGATAGACATTATAATAAGATATTTAAGTAAAAATAATAGAAATAAAGGAAAATAAGACTGTAAAATAAAGATAATTCATTTAAAAGCCAGTTTAAGGTACACTTAAGATAATCATTCGCCTGCACCAGTTCATTGGATGCATTTAATTGTATAACTGTGCAATGACCACTGTGCAACTATAACCACATGTGTCCCTTTCCACAGCGGACATCATGTACACTGGCACAATGGACTGCTGGAGGAAGATCATCAAGGACGAGGGAGGAAAGGCCTTCTTCAAGGGAGCCTGGTCCAACGTCATCAGAGGCATGGGCGGTGCCTTCGTGCTTGTGCTCTACGATGAAATCAAGAAGTACACATAAACTGTCTTATAGTCTCTCAGTCCAGAGGAAACCCTTCAAGACGCCCCATGTCTTAAGTCATGTAATAGAGTGGTTAACAGCTTGTGGTGAAGTAGGCATGTGTTCGTTTGGAGTCAGTCGGCCAGAGGCCTGTTTGGTCATGTTTAAACATGCCTCCTCAGAAAACTGTATATATCTTATCGATGATGCACAGCCAGTCTTAACGGTGTGACAAAGTCAGGCTAGTCCCACATTGGGATTGTTCAAAGAATTACCTGCCGGTGTAGAGTAATGCTTCACCACTTTGCACTGGCTCCTCATATACGTTTAGTCCATCATATCAGTCAGTAGCTTAACAGTCACTTGAGGCCCATGTGTTCTGATGTTGTGTCCAATTCTCACCCATGTGTCTCTCATACTTTCTTTTAATAAACAATAAACAATAATCCACTTGTTCCGTGTTGGTGAATTTCTTTCCTTATCTCAAACCTATAAGAACATGTTTTAGTGCATTTGAATGTATAGTTAAAAAGAAAAGTGTAGATTTGAATCACAATTGTTCAGAGGGAAAAGCAACCATTGGAGGATAAAGAAAAAAGAGGGCAGGGTTTGAGATAGGTCAATTGGGACTGTCAAAAGAGGACACCTCCATGAAGGAGTCACACAACCAGAAGAAGAAGTCTTTATTGTGAGATGGGTGACACACAGGAACCACACAGATGAAATGCCTCTGCTCTTGACCCATCCAGTCGTCCTTCCCTCCAAGGCCCGCCGGGACCAATTCAAGTGCTCCTGTCCGTCTCACGTCATATCGTTTTATCATTGCGGGGTTATCGGTTTTTCTTGGTGGGAAACCCTTGCGAGCACAGGGAGAACATGCAAACTCCACACAGAAAGGCCCGCGAGATACCCCACCTGGGTGCATGCCTGGCAGCCCAGTAACCTGGTCCCCAAGCGGGAATCAAACCCATGATCTTGCTGTGAGGCGACAGTTAACCACTACACACCACCGTGCCATCAGTGGACATTGACGTATAGGAGAAACCATGCCCTGTCTCACCGCATTGTAAATAGGTGATTTACGACCAGTTAACAAGTCTACTCTGCATCGACAGGCTTTGTTGCAACATGCCTGGCATGCAGCTGACTGGTGCACTGTAGACATGGACATTATGTGTGTGTGGTGGGGGGTGAGTGGGAGGTAATTTTTCTTGTTAGCACCCCCCCCCCCTCCCATTGTTTACTGCTGCCTGTCACTCACACCCAAGGTCTAATATTTGCAGGTGTATGCAGAGCACTCCACTCTGCCTCCAGGACCAGATTAATTTCCTCAGACCGATGTCAAAATCCCCATGAATTTTCCTGACTTTAATGACAACAATAGGTATTAGCTTTGGTTATTCGAAGTAGGTTTATTCATTGTTTTGTTGGGCAGTCCATTCCCCTATATAGGTTGGCTTCATCGAGGCAGTAGGAAGGGCTGAGACTTGACAGTGTGTGTACTGTCAGGTCCGTGAATATTTGGACATTGGCAAAATTTTGGCTCTGTACATCACCACAATGGAAGTGAAACAATCAATATGTGCTTTGAGTGCAGACTTTCAGCTTCAATTTGAGGATATTTTACATGCAAATCAGGTGAACAGTGTAGGGATTACAACCGTTTCTACATGTGCATGCCCCTTTTTAAGGGACAAAAAGTAATTGGACAAACTAACAATCCATAAATAAAACTGTCACTTTTAATACTTGGTTGCAAATCCTTTGCAGTCGATGACATTCTGAAGTCTGGAACCCATAGACATCACTATAGACACTGGGTTTCGTCCCTGGTGATGCTCTGCCAGGCCTCTAATGCAACTGCTTGTTTTTGGGGATTCTTCCCTTCGGTTTAGTCTTCAGCAGGTCAGGTGATTGACTTGGCCTGGCCAATGCATAACGTTCCACTTCTTTGTCTTAAAAAAAATCTGGTTGCTTTCGCAGTATGCTTCGGGTCATTGTCCATCTACACTGTGCACCGTACAATGAGTTCTGAAGCATTTGGCTGAATATGAGCAGATCATATTGTCCGAAACACTTCAGAATTCATCCTGCTGCTTTTGTCAGCAGTCACATCATCAATAAATACAAGGGAACCACTTCCATTGTCAGCCATACATGCCCACGCCATAACACTACCACCACCATGCTTCACTGATGAGGTGGTATGCTTTGGATCATGAGCAGTTCCTTTCATTCTTCATACTCTTCTCTTCTCATCATTCTGGTACAAGTTGATATTTGAAGGGGTTTTTCTTCACCAGGGAAATAATTCTTCTGTCATCCACCATTACACATGGGCAAAACAGAGTCCATTCTCTTTGGTTCAAATAACAAACTCAGCAAGACTGACGGCTTCTCAGTTACAGTGGGTGACAATATTGTCACAAGGAAAGACGAAATTACCTACCTGGGTTCCATCCTAGAGGCAAATCTTTCCTGTGACAAAATGGCATCCAATGTAATAAAAAAAGTCAACCAACGAACTAGATTCTTGTACCGGATCTCCTCTCTGGTAAACAAGAATACCCTGAAGACTCTGGCAGGCGCACTCATTCAAGGGTACTATGACTATGCGTGCACCTCATGGTACCAAAGCACCTGAAAGGCGCTTAAGACAAAATTACAAACATCACAAAACAAACTGGTCAGACTACTACTTGACCTGAACCCCAGAACCCACCTCACCCCTGCCCACTTTGACAACCTAGGATGGCTTAGAGTAGACGACAGAGTACAGCAACTTGCAATGGGCCTGGTCTACAAGATACACTATACGACCGGGGTGCCCATGTACATGTCAAAATACTTCCCAAAGGTCAGTGAATACCACAACCACTACACCAGAGGAAGCTCAACAAATCATGTTAAACCCAGATTCGGCTCAAACAAGGGACTAAACACATTTTTCGCAATTATGCCACAACAATGTGGAATGCCCTACCCAAAGCTGTAAAGGAATGTGAATCCCTGCCCACATTCAAAACCGCTCTTAAAGAGCACCTACGGGAGGCTGCAATTCGAAACTGGCCACCGTAAATGCCCAAAACCCCCACCACCTCCTAATAGACATGTCAGTCTCCTCCCCACCGCATGTATATATCCCCTCCCCGCCGTATGTATATTTCTCTCCCACCCACCCACCCCCTCCTAATGTACAGTCCCCTCCCCATCATATGTATATACTCTGTCAGGATCTAGGGGTAACAGTACTGTATATTTGAATACCGTTTATGTCACAAATGTATCAGTACTAAATACCTATATGTCCCTATGCCATAAATGTCATGTATGTTGTGTATGTCATAAATGTCTATATGAATTGAAAATGGGGGACCCTGATGGAAACAAGACTAACGTCTTTCTCAGGTCTGCATCCCCTTAACAATTGTATGTATTGAGCCGTACTGTATTGTACCCATTCTGCAATCTGTTAAATAAAGTTCATTCATTCATGCTTTCCGTGGTCTTCTGGTGTTGCTGAGCCCACTAGGGCATTCTTTCCTTTTTAGAATGTACCAAACAGTTGATTTAGCCACACCTTAGGGCGGGATCCACAAAGAATGGATTGCACGGTGCTAATTGCACCCTTACTTACAATTCATTATGAATTGAAAATGGGGGACCCTGATGTAAACAAGACGAAAGTCTTTCTCTGGTCTGCATCCCCTTAACAATTGTGTGTATTGAGCCGTACTGTATTGTACCCATTCTGCAATCCGTTAATAACATTTTCAATCAATCAATCACAGCGAATTAGCACTGTGCAATACATTGTTTGTGGATCCCGCCCCTAATGTTTTTACCATCTCTTTGATGGGTTTGTTTAGTTTTTTCTGCCTAATGATGGCTTGCTTCACTGATAGTGACAGCTCTTTGGACCTCATATTGAGAGTTGACAGCAACAGATTTCAAATGCAACCCCACTTGAAATTAACTCTAGACCTTTTATCTGCTCTTTGTAAATGAACAAATGAGGGAATAACACCCATCTGGCCATGTAACAGCTGAGCAGCCAATTGTCAAATAAATTTTTTTGGTCCCTTACAAGGAGGCACACTGTTCACCTGATTTGTATGTAAATAAATACCCTCAGATTAAAGCAGAAAGTCTGCACCTGAAGCACATCGTATTCCATTGTGGTGGTGTAGAGCCAAGATTGTGAAAATGTCCAAATATTTATGGACCTAACTGTACTATATATTATATACACTGACTACATATTATGTCTAAACCACTGCACTGCAGATGACTACATCATTTTTCAGCCAAGCCATTTTAAAGGGATGACCAGATTAGTTTCTACTACAGTTGGCAGCCAAACGATGTATATAAATTGCTGATAACCACAATCTAATGCAATCTAATGCAATGAATTTCATGGCCCTGTTGTAAAAGTCTGATATTCCATGACTTCCCCAGATAATTTAGAACACACCATTTAAATTCCACGATATTCCATGAATTCCATAATTAGCGGGATAGTGGGCATGACAGAATACACATAAGGTTGCGCAACAAGCAGCTTTATTTCATAAAATGCACAATATATAATATATATATATATTTCTTCACATATCTAAAAAAATATTTTTAACAAGCACAAATTCTGGAATCAAGGACGACCATTAAACTCTGAGGTCAGAAACCCTCTGGGTGGGGCGGCTAAGTGGCGCAGTGGGCAAGGCGCTTGCCACTAACGCATGATATGCTGGGTTCGAGCCCAGCTCTCGGCGTTGCTACCGGCTTGGCTGGTCGTTCATACTAACACAATTGGCAGTGTTAGGGGTGGGAAAGCCGGTGGGTGGGGATTGGACGTTGTGGACAGCGACTCCCATAGGTCGGTTGGTGCGCCTGTACAGCAGAATCAGGAAGTATCTGGGGCAGCGTGAGCCTCCCACGCGTTACTCCTCGCCACAGAGATCGCACTGTTCAGGTGAAAAGATGCGACAGCTGCCTCCTCGTGTACCGGAGGGGACACGTGATGCAAGGCTTGGTCCTCACTGCAGCCGACCAGTGGGAGGCATAGTCTAGCAACATTCGAGACAGGGGAGGGGAGAATTGAAGGGAGAATTGGCGAGGCGAAATTGGCATGAGAGAAAAATAGAAAAATAAGGAGAAAAAGTGGATCAAAAAAAGAAACCCTCTGGGTGAACCATTATGTTTGGAATAGGCAGCAAAGTTCTCAAGACCATCAAGACCAGTGGCTACGGTTGTACTGCATTTAAAATGTTCATGTCTATGTAGTTTGTCAAATTGTTATTTATGGTCATGTTTTGTATTGCTTGTCTGTCTGAGACCAAGGACCACAATGGATATAAGTCTTGACTTTTTTGTGTAGCATCCTTGACGTTTTTCTGGAATCTTGTATTTAAAAAAATTTCTAATAAAATCTAATCTAATCTACCCAAGCTGGCCTGGTAACACGGGGGGCAGCGGTGGGGGGTCTGGAGCCCTTACCTGCAGGCAACGAGAACAGAGACAAGACACGCGTTAGTGAAAACAGTTGCTTCACACAGCAGACCTGAGCCAACAATACATTCATATCATTTATATTTTAAAATGTACGAGTAACAAGTCTTAAGGTCAATCTCCAAGCACAAAGATTCAGTAAAACTCGTCACTAACCGGGAGTTCCTATAGGTCCAAACAAAAAGCCCTTTGCACTGTTTTTTTTTTATATATATATTTTTTTATGAATATTGGAAGCGGAAAATGCACTGCAAGCTTCTTCTGAGTAAGACACAAGTCACTTACCGGACGGCCTTTTGCTGGACGCCTTCTCCTTCCTGGCGGGGGACTCGTAGACGGGGAGGAAGTCGCTTCCCGGGTAGCTGGCCAGGCGCTGGTAGTCTGCCAGCAGGTTGGAGCGCCTCAGGCCCGCGGTGGACTTGATGGACTCCAGCTTTTTCAGGAAATTCTGTGAAGTGAACACGTGACGTGAGAAGGACTCATTCAGACCAATGATCTACACCGTTGACCCTGTGGCCTGATCTACACTGTTGACCATTGTGTGGCCTGATCTACACTGTTGACCCCTGTGGCCTGATCTACACTGTTGACCCCTGTGTGGCCTGATCTACACTGTTGACCCCTGTGGCCTGATCTACACTGTTGACCCCTGTGGCCTGATCTACACTGTTGACCCCTGTGGCCTGATCTACACTGTTGACCCCTGTGGCCTGATCTACACCGTTGACCCCTGTGTGGCCTGATCTACACTGTTGACCCCTGTGGCCTGATCTACACCGTTGACCCCTGTGTGGCCTGATCTACACCGTTGACCCCTGTGGCCTGATCTACACTGTTGACCCCTGTGGCCTGATCTACACTGTTGACCCCTGTGGCCTGATCTACACTGTTGACCCCTGTGGCCTGATCTACACTGTTGACCATTGTGTGGCCTGATCTACACTGTTGACCATTGTGTGGCCTGATCTACACTGTTGACCCCTGTGGCCTGATCTACACTGTTGACCCCTGTGGCCTGATCTACACTGTTGACCCCTGTGGCCTGATCTACACTGTTGACCCCTGTGGCCTGATCTACACTGTTGACCATTGTGTGGCCTGATCTACACTGTTGACCATTGTGTGGCCTTCACATTCTTGGGATTTTAAAACGATGAAGCCATTATTTATGTGATCAAATGTGATGTTGGTAAAAAAAAAAAAATTAATCTATTATAATCAAGACATGAATGGAATAGATCATGTTTATCTTGAAAAATTTAAATGAAACAAGGTGGAGGCAGACAGCGAAGGAACCTTTTTGTGTAATATAAATGTGTAGGGGGGGGGGGGGGTGCGCACAGTGTACATTCAATGAAAATGTGTTATATGTTCTTCACAAAAAATGAGCCAAGGCCAATGAGTCTTTAACAAGTAAAGAAATAATTCATTTTATCGTTTCTCTTTTTAGTAAATATTGAAAACAGGACCCACAGACCCGAACGACACACGAGGGTTAAAGAACAGTGAGGTGTGTTGTGAGCCTATTGCTATTTGTGTAGACTAGTGTTACACCCGAGAACATCCATGGGTTCAGCCACCCCGGTCAAGTTCACGGCTCAAATTAAGAATTACAATGTTATTTCCAGGGAAAGTCCAATCAATATTTGTGTACACAAACTACCGGTACGACTCTACCAAAGACCAGCTAAGACTCAAACCTGGGATGAGATCAGGTATAAAGTCGGGTCCATAGACAATGAATGGGAGACTGACTTTGCAGACCCACAGAATGTTTGTTTGAGTTTCTATCCCCAGATGAGTATTACTCTACAGTAGTGTTTTCAGTTCCCTTCATGTACTCTTTATCATGGTCACCTTCAACTTCAAAGTCTTTCCAATTCACAGTCTATGGAGCAGCTCCTGACATTGTGCCTGATGACATCACATTTGGGGTCGTAGCACTCTTGTTCTTGGATTTCGGGAGTTAATAATGTTTACAACTAATATTTTTCGGTATGCCTTAGAGTAGACCAGTGTTTCTCAAAGTGGGGGGCTCGCCCCCCCAGGGTGGGCGCATAGGCATGACAGGGGGGGCCTTGAGATAAAAAAAATAAATAAAAAATGTGGATTACAGAAAATTATCACTAAAGTGCTATCTGTTGCAGCTGCACTGTTCTCCATGAAAATACCATATTTGGATAAGTTTGACCATTTCTCAAAATCTGAAAATCATTATTTAATAAAACACAGAAAAGGATCACCAAGTTACTCTCGATAAAAAAAAACTTTACAGACAACATTGAGACAAAGCTTCCTGACACATCTCCATCCAAACTCTTGGAAGAACTCATTGAAATCTCATCTGATACCACCTGGAGAGCTAGTTTCAGAGTGTGGTGCTGAGTACCAAGTATCTCATGATGCAGCAGTTAAGGTGTTGATACCATTCAGCACCACATATCTGTGTGAAGCTGGCTTTTCATCCATGACAGCTCTGAAAACAAAATATAGGGCCAAGTTGAGCCTTGAGGATGCGTGTTGCCTTGTCAAAGACTGACAGCAATAAAGACTGTTTGCTTATTTCCTATGTTCGCTTTGTAAATTCCCAGTCACTGAGTGAAGATCTGCTGTTTTGCAAATATGTCAAAAACAGAGCGACAGCTGATGAGCTCTTCTGACAGTTACCTGACAGAACATGGACTGAAATGGGAGAACTGTGTGGGCTTTTGCTCTGACGGTGCGCAGGCCATGGCAGGGAAAAGGAGGGGGCTACAGGCGCTCATCAAGGGGGTCTCGCCAAACGCGCAATGGACGCACTGTAAATTCACAGAGAGGCGCCAGCGTCAAGACAGCTTAGCCCTGAGCTGAATGAGGTTTTGACAGAAGTTATAAACGTGGTAAATTTCATCAAAACCCGACCCCTGAAAGTGTGCCTGTTCTCTGTGCTGTGTGAGGAGATGGGAGCTGACCATTCTGCAGTGCTGTTTCACAGCGAGGCAAGGTGGCTCTCGCGAGGGAAGGTGTTGTCAATTTGAAAGGTCACGATATTGGTGTTATTTCAATACATTTAAACATGGCCCATTTCATGACTATTTTGTTGGGGCGAGGGGGGGCCCAAGATATTTTGGTCCGCCAAAGGGGGGCCTGACAGAAAAAGTTTGAGAAGCACTGGAGTAGACCATAGGAATAACATGCACGAATTGGACGGTGTGCCCCAAGCGACAAGAGGCGCACCCAGGAGGGTGATGTCTGACGGCGGCTCTGACAGAGGACTGCGAATCGTCTCTTGCCGTGTCCACGTGGTGCTCAGGAACCACAGAAGGTCTGAGTTAATTATTTCATACGACCAGTCAGATTTTCCCGATCCGACACCACAACTGAAAGTGTTAATTCATTACGCAACCTTTGACCGCACATTGAAAAGTGGCACTACTGAGCACAGTAGGGAAAAAGGGTTCCAGTGAAAATATACAGTATATCAGGTGTTTTCCCCACACACAAGCATGCACCCGCATGAAGAACAGTTTCTGCCTGTGCAAAGCGTGCTGAACGTGTGTAAATTAAATCGATTGATACTTACATTTACATTTAGTCATTTAGCTGACGCTTTTATCCAAAGCGACTTCTTCCTTAAAATCTAACAAGCTAGTACTTATTGAACATCGTTACCCAACGAGTACCTATTCTCATTTCAAAGGCCGCCCCCGACCCCCCCCCCCCCCCCCCCCGCCCCCATTGTTGTTGACGACAAACACTTGTATACTTTGGCTATTTTTGTATTTACTAATAACTACTGACTAACATTGTGTTTTCAAATGTTACACATTGAAAAGCGTTACATTGAATCATATGGGGGTTATGCATTTTAGAAAAGTTTGTGTCTTACTAGTCTCTACATTTAACGCATTAAAAGTACTGGCAAATTACTAGTTATTCATCTTGAAGGGCTACTTATTAATTACTAGCAACTTCTCTGAGGGGGTTTGAGATAGGTCAATTTGATTTAAAGTAGTCAAACTCAAAAACACAGACATCTAGGCTGTTCACAGCTTTGCGACAGTTGATGGGAATCAAAAGTAATGACGTCAAAACCAGGAAACGGTCAACCAGGCCCCCATGGCCCATTAGTATCAACAGCAAACAGAGGAGTGCCTGGTGACCTGGCTTCCTCTGAGGATCTGAACAAGCTGGTTTCGGGCCACGACCTTGGCCTTAACGAAAGGACTTAAATAACCCCCATATATACAGACACACACCGCCTCTGATACATAATCCACTCAGACCATGACTCGTGACACGGTACGTGGTTTTACTACTGTGCAAAATGTACGTCTTGACATTTTGCGATGGGAGCACTGGGCCACAAAGACTTGACCAGGCTTGACCGAAACCACCGGGAATGAGAGAGAAAACATGTCCAACTCAGTGTAAAAATAACCTGTGGAGGCTAGTGGCCCAGAATGGTACAGTACACTCACACCAGCACGCGCCTTGGAAATACCTGAATGAGTGGAAAGAGACAAGAGGGTCAACCTGCTCTCTTACATTACTGGAAAGAGACTGAGGTTGTTAAATGGTAAATGGTGCATTTATATAGCAGCTTTTATCCAAAGCGCTTTACAAATACACACACCGACGGCAGGATTGTGCAAGGTGCCAAACTGCTCATCGGGAGCAGTTAGGGGTTAAGTGTCTTGCTCAAGGACACTTCAACACGCTGCCCGAGAGAAGTGGGAATCTAACCGGGATCCTCCGGATTACCACACGACTGCTCTACCTCCCAAGCCACTCACTTAAGAAAGAACAGTGAGTGGAAAGAGACAGAGGGTCAACCTGCTCTCTTACATTACTGGAAAGAGACAGAGGTCGTTAAAAGAAAAGCACTTTCGGTGATCTACTGCTACTAGTGTTGCCATGCTGCGGTTTCTTCAAAAAGAGAAATCAATGAGGTGCGACCACCTTGGAAAAAAGACAACCGTAGAGGAGTTCATGCGGGCCACTGTTGAAATTCCGAGAACAAGTCCTATTTGAAAGGTTGGACAACTGAGGTATTTTACACGTGTAGTGAGAGGGGGTCAGGGTGGATATACTGATCACACGGCGTATTCAATTACCTCACTCTAAGAATAGTGAGAAGGGAGAGAGACGGAAGCCTTGAAGATGTAAAGAGAGAGAGAGAGAGAGAGAGAGAGAGATCCTCAAAACGGAGAACAGACTGTCCCCACCATTGGGCTAAAGGACGGATGTCTACAGTAACAAGAGTCCTTAAGATGAATGAAAGACCTCTACATGTCCTCAACCAGAGGAATTCTTAGTAGACTAATAAAGCATAGTTCCTTGCCAGCTAATGGGATAGTTGGTTTATTCACAAAATCCATTTTCCTACATTACCGTCCTTCAGCGATAATATTTATTAAAAAGAAAGGATAAAATGAATTATATTTTAATGCTGGCATACAAAAAGGATCTCCTTAAAACGAGTGCGCATTAAAGAAAGACCAATGTGTATTTGTGAATATTAGTCATTCAGCAGGAAGAACACAAGAGCTGACTGAAACATTGTCAACTAGGGCCAGTCCTCAGACTTAGCAATGCTAAGCAATGGAAGACCCATAGTCCCAGCTATGTCCAAGTGACGGTTGCATCTATCCTACATTTCCCCCCCTTTAAACTACATAAAGCACTCAAAATATGTAAATAAAACCAGAAACACCACGGTAAGATAATTTCCTGTCCTATCCTATCTCCTATCTATACAATGCAGTTTCCATAGAGATAGCCTATAGCCATGGCTGTCTCTCTGTCCTTACTACGCTCCCGTCTCTGTGTGGTCATGTAGTCTTAATGTTAGGGGTGAGGGGACTGGAGCCTGAGGTGCTGAACTCTCTTATAATGTCACTGCGCTGCCAAGGCACCTGCTGCCGCCTGTCTGAGTCCGTACGTGTCTGCTTTCACTCACGGCCGTTTCAGACCTGCGCTGCCCAGACAGTCCTTACTGAGTCCTGCCCCAGTCCTGACCGTTAATGCAATAATAAATAGTGCTCCTCTACTAACTAAACTTTTTCCTTTTACTATCATGCACTTTGCCACTAAATAATCTTCCTTGCCTATATTACTACCTACTATATTACTAATATGTCTTTACTGCTATGCACTCAAGACTGTAGCACCCACGTTTCAACACTGTTTGATGAACATTGTTACTCAGCCGAAAGATATGGCTTTTTCAATTGCAGATGCTGATACCAATACTTTGGCCGATATAATGATTTTCTTTGCATCTGATCAAATACATCAATTTAATAATAACAATGAGACACTAAATTGCTGAACATCAGTTCACTAATGTTAGCTATATTAGCTAGCAAGCTTAGCTGGTTGATGACAGGTTTGCACTTGCTAACATTAGCCTGCAAAAGATGGTAATGTCGGTAGGCCAATATCGATATATGGGCCGACCACCAGTATCCGGTGCTCATCCCTCTCTGCTGCACTACACACAGATGCATCGCTCACTAGCAATGTTTAGCGGGCTTGCCAACCACGCGTTTACTAAGCCTGGGTTAATTCCTAGCTAGTGTTTAATGCCGACCAGTAGGCTGTCTAAACCTGGGTTAATTCCAAGCTAGTGTGTTATGCCGACCAGACCAAGGCCGTCTAAACCTGGGTTAATTCCTAGCTAGTGTTTTATGCCGACCAGACCAATAGGCTGTCTAAACCTGGGTTAATTTCCTAGCTAGTTATTTATGCAGACCAGACCAGTAGGCTGTCTAAACCTGGGTTAATTCCTAGCTAGTGATTTACCAGACCAGTAGACTTCAAGGGATATTTTTTATTTAATTTGGGTAAATTTGTCATCCTTAAATGGTTTGCATAGTTAGCATTCCTCATTGAAACCATGGACCACAGATAGCTTCAAGCTGACAGCTGTTAGTGCACCATGGTTATATAAATGCATGCATGCCATTTTGGGGAAAACTGAGGGATAATTGTAGAAACTTCTTCTCACAACGTTAGTGTCTGGTGGAGAAAAATACCAAACTAAAATGCCAAAGTGGTGAAGGTAGACTAAACTATCAAGAGGTTATCAAGAAGGATAGCCTATTTTAGTCAAAGGATCATACCAGTGTGACTTTGACTTCTCACCTCTCGCTTCTCATTACCAGCGACTGTCCCCATCTCATCAACTCACTCTGTATACAGTGTATGTTTTAGTAGATCTCAGCCTACCTTACTAAACGCCATTCACCCTGACATTGATGTTGAAAAGGGGTGGAAAATACATGAGACTTTGAAAAGTTGTTTTGAAAGTTGCTAGGCATAGGTAACTCACCCTCGTCAAACCTTTTACTTTCACTATAAGCGCTTCCATCCATTCAGTTGGGCACGCTTGTTAGCAATTCCCGGGTGCTCGTGGTTGATGTGCGAATTTGAATGGTGGTAGAGTAATACAGTAACGCCAGTGAAAGTAAAAGGTTTTCACAAGGGTGAATTACCGATGCCTAGGGACATTCATGTTTCGTGAAGTATGTTTCCACTCCTTTTCAACAACATCAATGGCAGTGTGAAAGGTAGACTGAGATCTACCAAAACATACAGTTCATACATATATGCAGCACACAACATTTGTTGACAATCTCTGGTAGTGGCGAGAAGTCAAAATGACATCTGGCTATAACAATTAGCCTAGGTGGTAATCTCACACTATTGTATCAAGAGTCTTGTGGCACGATATCTAAAAACTGAGAAGGTGTTTACATTTTATGAAAACCCAGTGGATTCTGCAGTGACATACTGGAAACAACAAACCACCCAGAGACTCTTGTAGATAGAAAAAAAGAGCCCATTTATTCCCATCAGTGATAATTCACTACGACACTGCAGGCGAGGCGAGGCCATCGCAGATAAGGAAAGTAATTTGGCCAAGGTGCAGGGATACACACAACACTCAAGCTAAGACCTCCCCCTTCAACCTTCCCTGAACAAACCCTGTATCCTACCACCAGAAGCACAATCCACACAACGTCCAGTGAGATCTTCTGCGTTTCTCTGATCAGGTGGGCAGTATCTGTACTTTATCTGTACTTTATCTGGATAAACCCTGTATATCTTCACCTGCACAACTGAGGACAGGTGATCAAAAACATAGCTGGGGGGTAGATAGTACTCTTTACTGCTAGTACAACACACAAGGCCCAAATAAGCTAAATGTAATATTTATGAGGCTGATATAAGGGCAGTGGTATATCCCTTTAAGTGACTTTAAGTTAATGATGAATAGCTGGTCATGGTGATATAAACAACGCAATGAGATGTGCTTGGAAGAGTCTACTTTCTACACTTGACATAATAGAGCTGCTAGGATGCGAGTGAGAATGAACAGATTTAGTGGTCTTCAAGTATGGAGAGTTTTCAATGGACCCATTTCAAACCCCACCCTCTTTTCAAGTCAAGTCAAGTCAAGAGTTTTATTTGTCACGGCATACAAGTATACAGTGAAATGCGGGGGGTCTTGCCCGCAACGATTGTGCATAATACCGATCCTCCAATCACAACTGCCGCTTCCCCTCAGACAAAGATTGTCAGAGGGAAGCGACGGTTGTGATTGGAGGATCAATAAGCGAGGGCGGGGTTTGAGATAGGTCCATTCCCAATGCTGCCCATTGAGTTGTACATAGACCTGTTTATAGAATGACCTTACAGATAAGAAACTGTAGTGGTCACTCGCTACTAGTGGGACCTACTGAGTCATAATTCACGGCAATCTAGCCTATATGGAAGGACTGTTGTATTTACTACATCTCCCGTAACTCTGTGCTATTATTACCGCCCTCCTACATTGGTCATTTTCCATTTTGTCTGAGTGGCATTTCTGAGTGTATGTGTGTATGGTGGGTTATATTCTTTATAGCCCACTCACCTCTTTATATATATAAAGAAGTATAATTAAAAAATATATTTTTTTTTACCGATATACCGATATTGTCCAACTCTTAATTTCCGATACCGATATCAACCGATACCGATATATTCAGGGTTTCCCCCCCCAAAAATGGAATAATTTCAGGTAATTAACATTACATATCTCTTGTTGTGGAATTAACACAACATTATGCATACTTTTGACAATAAATAAAATCAGAATTTGTTCTTACTTGCTTGCCTGGGTAAATAAAGGTTATAGAAATGTAAAAAAAAATATATATATTGTTTTTTTGAAAACAGATAGATATTTTCCGATATCACATTTTAATGCCGATATCGGCCGATAATATCGGACATCCCTAATATATATATATATTCCAGTTGTAAGTGTCTACTTAGAGCTACACTCACCAGATTGTCTTTCTCGATGCGGTTTTGCTCTCGCTGCCTGTTCAGCGTGGCCGATGGGTTGCCTCCTGTATTGGACTTCCCCCCGACAGAGCCGGAGCTGGCCGGCCTGGACCTGGGCGGCGGGCGGGACAGCTCGTGCAGCAGCCGCTGGTTCTCCCTGTCGATGCGGCGGACCTCGTCGTTGGTGAAAGAGAAGTTCTTCCGGTTCCTCCCGGTAGGAGAGTGGAAGATGCGTTCACTCTCCAGCAGACTGTCCGCGCCGAGAGAGCCTTAGTGACACAGACCAAACCAATGGACAATAATGGGAATAGTAGTCGACCACAACTTGAGCATCCCACTGTGTGGGTCCTGCTGATCACTCCTCCACCAACACTTCTGTTATTATTTTTTGTAATTCTGCTTTTGCCGTGTCAGATTACCGGCTTCCACTGCCTATTACTTCTGAAATAGAAATGAGGATCTCCGATAGGGTTGACAATCATTATCCAACAAAGTGGCCTACTGTAAACTACTCTAATTTAATATCAGTCACCCTACAACCTTTTTTTCCACTTTTTCTCCTTATTTTCTATTTTTCTCCCATCCCAATTTTGTGTATCCAATTCTCCCCTCCCCTGTCTTGAACGTTGCTCGACTATGCCCCCCACTGGTCGGTTGTAGCGAGGATAGAAGCCTTGTATCACGTGTTCCCTCCGGCACACGAGGAGGCAGCCTGTCACATCTTTTCGCCTGCCAGCGCAGACTCTCATTGGCGAGGTGTAACGCATGGGAGGCTCACACTACCCTCGCCACTTCCTGTCTCTGCTGTGCAGGCGTCTCCCAACCGACCTGTAGGGGTCGCTGTCCACAACGTCCAATCCCCACCCATCGACTTCCACCCGCTGACTCTGCCAAATGAGCCAGTACGAAGGCCGGCCCAAGCCGAAGGCAATGCTGAGACTGGGATTCGATGCCGGAGTCTCTTGCATTGGTGACGAGCGCAATCTCCGCTACGCCACCCAGCCGCCTAGTCACCCTACAACCTTGTATTTGCTTGCCACCCGAGTGCGATCCCACACCACTTTTCCTTAATAACCCACATACCTTTAACGAAAGGAAAGGTTTGGGTTTGATACATATAAACATTAGAAGTCTCCTTCAGGGAGGCGGTCAGGTGGCGTAGCGGAGATTGCGTTCGTCACCAATGCCGGAGACGCTGGATTCGCCTGTTCGAATCCAGCTCCCAGCGTTGTCACCAGCTTGGCTGGCTGTTCACACTAATACAATTGGCAGTATTAGAGGGTGGGAAAGCTGGCGGGCACCCTAAGAACCATCCAGTCATTGGATCAGAACATACTGTTCTTAGGGTCCCTCCAGTATGTTCTGATCTGATGACTGGATGGTTCTTAAGGTCCCTCAAGTATGTTCTGATCTAATGATAAGATATTCCTTTATTGATCCCCTTGGGGAAATTCAGGCATCATAGCAGCATGGGGGAAGGGGGGGGGGGTACAGGTAGTAAAAAACAACACAAGCAGTGTAAACAAATAGGTCAATATAATTTACTATCCAACTAACTGAAATATATATATTCACAGTATTCACAGTGTCACATAAGGTGCAGTATGCATAAGGTAGTGTTATAACTGGATGGTTCTTAGGGTCCCTCCAGTATGTTCTGATCTAATGACTGGATGGTTCTTAAGGTCCCTCAAGTATGTTCTGATCTAATGACTGGATGGTTCTTAGGGTTCCTCCAGTATGTTCTGATCTAATGACTGGATGGTTCTTAAGGTCCCTCCAGTATGTTCTGATCTAATGACTGGATGGTTCTTAAGGTCCCTCCAGTATGTTCTGATCTAATGACTGGATGGTTCTTAGGGTTCCTCCAGTATGTTCTGATCTAATGACTGGATGGTTCTTAGGGTTCCTCCAGTATGTTCTGATCTAATGACTGGATGGTTCTTAGGGTCCCTCCAGTATGTTCTGATCTAATGACTGGATGGTTCTTAGGTTCCCTCCAGTATGTTCTGATCTAATGACTGGATGGTTCTTAGGGTTCCTCCAGTATGTTCTGATCTAATGACTGGATGGTTCTTAGGGTCCCTCCAGTATGTTCTGATCTAATGACTGGATGGTTCTTAGGTTCCCTCAAGTATGTTCTGATCTAATGACTGGATGGTTCTTAGGTTCCCTCAAGTATGTTCTGATCTAATGACTGGATGGTTCTTAAGGTCCCTCAAGTATGTTCTGATCTAATGACTGGATGGTTCTTAGGTTCCCTCAAGTATGTTCTGATCTAATGACTGGATGGTTCTTAGGGTTCCTCCAGTATGTTCTGATCTAATGACTGGATGGTTCTTAGGGTTCCTCCAGTATGTTCTGATCTAATGACTGGATGGTTCTTAGGTTCCCTCAAGTATGTTCTGATCTAATGACTGGATGGTTCTTAGGTTCCCTCAAGTATGTTCTGATCTAGGGAAATCGCCTCCAACTCTTCTCTCTGAAGTTGGAGATTCTTCCTTTCCTTTTGTTTAAGCGTATGAATTCTGACCATTGTACGACTAACTAACAGTTTTTAGCCGATTTTCTTTTATTAATATTTTGTTTCATTCTCTGTTTCATTCTCTGTGAATATTGCTGTTTTATTGTGTCACTGTTTTGTATTTGTATGATGGTTGTTTCTGTAAGTGAGGGAAACCTCAGAAACTTTTTTAAATAAAGGTTGAAATGAAATGAGAAAGAAACAAACTTGGATCAGCAATTTAAACTGTCCCAACACCAATACCTTCCTTCTGGTGGGGAGGAGAAATGCCTGCAATCTTTGGGCAATTCTTTGAGTTAATGATGAAACTAAAGTGTCAAACTGCCCGCTGTGTGTGTCTAATTGGAAACACATGAAACAACTGACATAGCAGTACTTTTTGCTGTTGTTTTATAATGGGTCAGCATGAATTACTGATTAATAATAATAGTCATACTGTAATTTTTTTTTTACTTTGACCTTTGTAGGATGACTTGGTACTTTGTACTTATATTGGTTCTGAACAATTGGTATCAGTGCACCCCTATAGAATATTATTCCTGTTTTTCAGATGGCATTCAGATGGTTCTGTGACCTGAGGACAATCTATGTACCTGGAGAAACTGGGCTGCATAATAGCAGCAAACATATTAGTGTGTGTGGCAATAACCATAGAACTAAACCATGTATTCCAGTTTCATCAGGTCCTTAGACCATCAGGCCAAAGAACCATTTGTAGATCACATAAGGAATAAGAATCCTTTAACAGACCTTTAAGCAAACATCTCAACAAGCAGAAAAAAAAAGATGGGAGCATAGGGAGGCAAATGCATTTGGCTAAAAGAAGGAATGGTTTATAGCTTGACTCACTTTTATCGACATCCTCTGAGCTCTCATCTTCCTGGGGAACGAGGCCACTAGAGGGAGCACTCTCAAGCTCAGTCGGCTCTGTGAGCTGTCCGTTCTCAGCGTTCTCAGCCGTATTCACGAACACAGGCCCCTGGGTAAGGTCCAAGGACTTGAGTGGGCTGATTTCAGGAGTGGAGAGGGGGGTCACGTCTGTCACTGAGTCTTCAGACTCCTCTGTGGGAGTAGGGGTGCTCACCCTCACCCCTTTCAGGCGGAGGAACTTCCAAGAGGCCGGCACCCCCTCCTCCTCTTCTTCGCTCTCGTCTCGACTCTGGTGGTAACCGTCTTCGTAGTCTTCCTTTTTGTACTCGGCCCACAAAGACAGATCAGATCCACCTGGGCTTTTTGAGCGGCTACTAGCAGGCTCAACATCACTGCCATCAGCGGTGTCTGACAAACAGGTGATGGAGGATGTGCTGGATGACCCGCTGCTCATATCTTCTACAGCTGAGCTGTAGCCGTCCTCTGAATCGTCTACCTCACTGATGTGGTGCTCCTCCCCTTCGTTCTGAGGGTTCTTTGCTCCCTCAGGAGTCTGTGCTCCATCACTGCCTCTGACAGCCTCCATCGGGCTTTGACTCTGGCTAGCCTGTATGTGGTCAGGCACTGGTAGGCTGCCCTTTTCAGCCTCCGACCTCTTCTCCACCTGCTGCTGCCCTCCATCTTTTCTGATGCTGCCATCATTGTCGCAATCACTGTCAAAGAATGAGTGATCCACTTCTCCTTCCAGTTCCCTGGGGCTATACATGTCACTTTACCACACTTCTGTCACACGTCTGACAGGTGAATGTGAAAGCTGAACCTGCGGAATAAATGCATTGTATCCCATTAGTTGTATTGTATCCACTTTTCTGCCATTGACTAAAAACACACTTCTTCAATCAATATCTGAAATGATTGATTGATTGATTGATTGAAAAGTTTATTAACAGATTGCAGAATGGGTACAGTAGAGCTCAATACATACAATTGCTAAGGGGATGCAGACCAGAGAAATACTTTTGTCTTGTTTACATCAGGGTCCCCCATTTTCAATTCATCCTAACATATATAACACACACGACATACAGATAGACAGTACTGCTACATCTATACATTTATGACATACCAGATTAGCAAATACAGTACTGTTTGTGATACAAAAAGTGTCCAGAAAAGAGTACATTTGACATAGAAACTGTACATTGGAGGAGGTTGGGTAGGTGGGGTGGGGGCTGTACATTGGGGGTGGGGGGGGGGGGTGGGGTAGGGGGTGGGGGGGGGACACTGTACACTGGAATACTGACAAAGCCATACTTGGTCATTTACTGTACAACTGGGTTAGGACATTTACAGGGGCAAGTTTCAAATTGCAGTCTCCCGTAGGTGTTCTTTGGGAGTGTTTTTGAAAGTGGGTAGTGATTCACATTCCTTTACAGCTTTGGGTAGGGCGTTCCACATTGATGTGGCATAATTGCAAAACGTGTTTAGTCCCTTGTTTGAGCCGAATCTGGGTTTAACATGATTTGTGGAGCGCCCTCTGGTGTTGTGATCGTGGTATTCATTCACTGACCTTTGGGAAGTATTTTGACATGTACATGGGTACCTTGGTCGTGTAGTGTATCTTGTAGACCAGGCCCATTGCAAGTTGCTGTACTCTGTCGTCTACTCTAAGCCATCCTAGGTTGTCAAAGTGGGCAGGGGTGAGGTGGGTTCTAGGAGTCAGGTCAAGCAGTAGTCTGACTAGTTTTGAGATGTTTGTAATTTGGTTTTTAGTGCCTTTGAGGTGCTTTGGTACCATGAGGTGCAAGCATAGTCGTTGTACCCTTGAATGAGTGCTCCTGCCAGAGTCTTCAGGGTATTCTTGTTTAAAAAAAAGAAAAAAAAGAAATAAACCTAACCTTGGTACTGTCTTTTACTATCATGCACTTTTCCACTAAATAATCTTCCTTGCCTATATATTACTACCTAAGTATACGAATATTTACTGCTATGCACTCAAGGCTGTAGCAGTGTAGCACCCACATTTTCAACACTGTTTGATGAACATTGTTACTCAGCTGAAATAGTTGTACCCTTCCTGCTGACCTGTTGTACAGAACTTGTAAGTCGCTTTGGATACAAGCGTCAGCTAAATGACTAAAATGTAATGTACATTCGTTTAAGTCACATAACGGTACGTGAGCCTAGTTTCATGCTCATCTAATGAGCATTTAAGGGATCAGAAATCCATACAGTAGTAACGTTACTTAGCCAAGTCGTAGGCTGGAAAATAACACGGCTAGAAGCTAGCGGTAACGTTAGGTTAGAAGGAATGGCTAACGTTAACATCTTACCTGGCCTGGGCGTCACGTTCCATTTCAATATTAGGTGACGTTCATCTTGAACACGCATTTGGCTGACTATTCAAGGGAAACAAATACAATTTAGATAACGTTATGCGTTTTGAGATGGACACCAGCTCTTGGTGTTAACGGTTAGCTACAGGACAGCTAACGTTTGCTTGGCTTGATAGGGGCGTGGCAGTGTAACTAGGGCACGCAACTTCCTGGCAACCGTGGATATGCATTGATTGATTGATTGATTGATTGATTGATTGATTGATTGATTGATTGATTGATTGATTGATTGATTGAACACTTTATTAACAGATTGCAGAATGGGTACAGTACAGTACAACTCAATACATACAATTGTTAAGGGGATGCAGACCAGAGAAAGACTTTCGTCTTGTTTACATCAGGGTCCCCCATTTTCAATTCATCATATGACACACACGACATACAGATAGACAGTACTGCTACATCTATACATTTATGACATACCAGATTTGCAAATACAGTACTGTTTGTGATACAAAAAAAATCCAGAAAAAGAGTGTATATACATTTGACATAGAAACTGTACATTGGAGGAGGTTGGGTAGGTGGGGTGGGGTTGGGTGGGGCTGTACATTGGAGGTGGGGGGGGGGGGTTTGGGTAGGGGACACATACTGTACACTGTACATTGGAATACTGACATACATTTGACATAGAAACTGTACATTGGAGGAGGTTGGGTAGGTGGGGTGGGGTTGGGTGGGGCTGTACATTTGAGGTGGGGGGGGGGGGGGGTTGGTAGGGGGGGGACACACTGTACATTGGAATACTGACAAAGCCATACTTGGTTAGGACATTTGTAGGGGCCAGTTTCGAATTGCAGTCTCCCGTAGGTGTTCTTTGAGAGTGTTTTTGAAAGTGGGTAGTGATTCACATTCCTTTACAGCTTTGGGTAGGGCGTTCCACATTGATGTGGCATAATTGCGAAACGTGTTTAGTCCCTTGTTTGAGCCGAATCTGGGTTTCACATGATTTGTGGAGCTCCCTCTGGTGTTGTGATCGTGGTATTCACTGACCTTTGGGAAGTATTTTGACATGTACATGGGTACCTTGGTCGTGTAGTGTATCTTGTAGACCAGGCCCATTGCAAGTTGCTGTACTCTGTCGTCTACTCTAAGCCACCCTAGGTTGTCAAAGTGGGCAGGGGTGAGGTGAGGTGGGTTATAGGAGTCAGGTCAAGCAGTAGTCTGACTAGTTTGTTTTGAGATGTTTGTAATTTGGTTTTTAGTGCCTTTGAGGTGCTTTGGTACCATGAGGTGCAAGCATAGTCGTACCCTTGAATGAGTGCTCCTGCCAGAGTCTTCAGGGTATTCTTGTTTACCAGAGAGGAGATCCGGTACAAGAATCGAGTTCGTTGGTTGACTTTTTTTTATTACATTGGATGCCATTTTGTCACAGGAAAGATTAGCCTCTAGGATGGAACCCAGGTAGGTAATTCCATCTTTCCTTGTGACAATATTGTCACCCACTGTAACTGAGAAGCCGTCGGTCTTGCTGAGTTTGTTATTTGAACCGAAGAGAATGGACTCTGTTTTGCCCATGTGTAATGATAGTTTGTTGTCGGCGAGCCATATGCAGATTTTGCCTAGTTCCGAGCTGAGGGTTTTTTCAACCTGTAACTTGTTCTTGTCAGAGACCAGCAGGGCTGAGTCGTCCGCAAACAGGAACAAGTTGCAGTCACAAGCTGACGACATGTCATTTGCATAAATTAGGAACAGTAGCGGTCCTAGTATGCTTCCTTGTGGAACACCACAGTTCACTGTGAGGGGGGGGGGGGGTAGGGTACCGTTTACCTCCACCATCTGTTCTCTCCCCTCCAGGTAGGATTGCATCCAGCTCACTGATAGACTATCAAAACCAATTGCTTTTAGCTTGTCAATCAGAATGGTGCATGTGATTGACAGTGTCGAAGGCCTTTTGTAGGTCCAGCATGACCATGCCGCAGTATTTGCCCGCATCCACCTCTTGTTTGATGTGGTCGTTTAAATAGAGAAGGCATGTATCAGTGGAGTGGGATGTTCTGAAGCCAGATTGGAATTCGTAGATTCGATTTTTTTCCGCAAGGTACTTTTCGACCTGTTTGTATACTATTTTTTCCATGACTTTCGAGATGGATGTAAGGATAGAAACAGGGCGGTAGTTGCCTGGGTCTAATTTGCTGCCCTTTTTGTGCAGGGGTGTTACTCTCGCAATTTTGAAGTCCTTGGGGACGTGTCCCTGTTTTATGGAGAGGTTTATTATGTGTGTGATGACTGGGGTGATGGCGGCTGTCTCTGAGGAATTTGGAGGGGATGTTGTCATGGCCAGTGGCCTTGTTCGGTTGGAGGGCGCTCAGTTTTTTGAGTACCACATCTGTTGTTACCATTTCCAGTTTGAAGTCGTCTTATGCTACTATGTGTTCTACACCATAATGCCCTGAGTGGGAGGGTAGTTGGTTTACCAGTGTTGTGGGCTATGTTTGTGAAGAAAATGTTTAAGTAATTGGCTACATCCAGCTTGTCTGTGATGCGCGTGTTGTCCGTCTTTATGTTTATGTTTGAGAATCTGGTTTTAAGTTTTTTACTGCAGCCTAGTTGATTATTGAGTAATTTCCAAAGTTCACATGGTTTGTTTTTGTTTTCCTCAGTTTTGTCATTGATGAATTTTTTTTTGCAGTTTTGATCATGGAGTTTACGTCATTTCTTAGTCTGTTTCTTTCCAGTTTGAGTTCAGTCACGTGGGCTTGGAGTTCACTGCTTGTGCTTTTGGTAAGCTTTGACTGACTTTTACGAAACTCAAGAGCATTTTTTGTCTCTGGTTTTCATAGCGGTCAGTATTTCAGTGTGCATCCACGGCTCCGCACGATTTTTTACCCTGGTGGTTCTTAGGGGGCCATGTCGTTTAGTATTGATGAAAATTTGGTTTTGAAACCAAGCCATGTTTCTTCAACCAGTTGAGCTCATTTGACCAGCAGTTTATTTTGCAGTAATTTGACTTTTAGTCAAAGTCAAATTTAGTAATTTGCAGTAGTTTGACTTTTGTGGTTTTAGTACACTATTGTAATCTATACTACTTATTAGTGTGGGTGACCTGGCAAAGCCAGGTCCACACCACACTATTATAATAGATACTATTTATTATTTATTTATTCTGCCAATTTTTGTCCGCTAACTCCTCCCAGAGCTTTCGCACCACATACACGTGTAAGGTATCAAAACGACCGGCTTGGTCCAACTCGAGTTGCTATAACTTTTTGGAAAGTTTCACCGCACCGTTTGGCTACAAACCGACTTTAAACGGGAAATTTCGGTCCATAGGGAATGGACCCCTTTTTGTATCTTTTGAATCGTTTGTCGTCGAGACTTGCGGGTTGTGCCATTGTACTCAGTAGGGATGTCTTCTTTCATTGGTCTATGTTGACCACGCACATAGTTTGGCTCCTCCCCCTTTGTGTATCTTTTGAACCGTTTGTCGTAGAGACTTGCGGGTTGTGTCATTGTACTCAGTAGGGATATCCTCTTATTGGTCTATGTTGACCACGCCCCTATGGTTCGACTCCTCACCCCCTTTTTGTATCTTTTGAACCGTTTGTCGTAAAGACTTGCGGGTTGTGGCATTGTACTCAGTAGGGATATCCTCTTTCATTGCTCTATGTTGACCACTCCCCCGATCCTTAGGCCACACCCCCTTTTGTATCTTTTGAACCGTTTGTCGTAGAGACTTGCGGGTTGTGCCATTGTACTCAGTAGGGATATCCTCTTGCCACACCCCCTTTTTGTATCTTTTGAACCGTTTGTCGTTGAGACTTGCGGGTTGTGCCATTGTACTCAGTAGGGATGTCCTCTTTCATTGGTCTATGTTGACCACTCGCCCTATCCTTAGGCCACACCCCATTTTTGTATCTTTTGAACAGTTTGTCGTAGAGACTTGCGGGTTGTGCCATTGTACTCAGTAGGGATGTCCTCTTTCATTGGTCTATGTTGACCACGCACATAGTTTGGCTCCTCCCCCTTTGTGTATCTTTTGAACCGTTTGTCGTAGAGACTTGCGGGTTGTGTCATTGTACTCAGTAGGGATATCCTCTCTTATTGGTCTATGTTGACCACGCCCCCATGGTTCGACTCCTCACCCTTATAATTAGGCCACGCCCCCGTTTGTATCTTTTGAACCATTTGTCGTAGAGACTTGTGGGTTGTGGCATTGTACTCAGTAGGTATATCCTCTTTCATTGGTCTATGTTGACCACTCGCCCGATCCTTAGGCCACACCCCATTTTTGTATCTTTTGAACCGTTTGTCATAGACTTGCGGGTTGAGCCATTGTACTGAGTAGGGATATCCTCTGTCATTGGTGTATGTTGACCACTCCCCCGATCATTAGGTCACGCCCCCTTTTTGTATATTTTGAACCGTTTGTCGTTGAGACTTGCGGGTTGTGCCATTGTACTCAGTAGGGATGTCCTCTTTCATTGGTCTATGTTGACCACTCGCCCTATCCTTAGGCCACACCCCATTTTTGTATCTTTTGAACAGTTTGTCGTAGAGACTTGCGGGTTGTGCCATTGTACTCAGTAGGGATGTCCTCTTTCATTGGTCTATGTTGACCACGCACATAGTTTGGCTCCTCCCCCTTTGTGTATCTTTTGAACCGTTTGTCGTTGAGACTTGCGGGTTGTGTCATTGTACTCAGTAGGGATATCCTCTCTTATTGGTCTATGTTGACCACGCCCCCATGGTTCGACTCCTCACCCTTATAATTAGGCCACGCCCCCGTTTGTATCTTTTGAACCATTTGTCGTAGAGACTTGTGGGTTGTGGCATTGTACTCAGTAGGTATATCCTCTTTCATTGGTCTATGTTGACCACTCGCCCGATCCTTAGGCCACACCCCCTTTTTGTATCTTTTGAACCGTTTGTCGTAAAGACTTGCGGGTTGTGGCATTGTACTCAGTAGGGATATCCTCTTTCATTGCTCTATGTTGACCACTCCCCCAATCCTTAGGCCACACCCCCTTTTGTATCTTTTGAACCGTTTGTCGTAGAGACTTGCGGGTTGTGCCATTGTACTCAGTAGGGATATCCTCTTGCCACACCCCCTTTTTGTATCTTTTGAACCGTTTGTCATAGACTTGCGGGTTGAGCCATTGTACTGAGTAGGGATATACTCGGTCATTGGTGTATGTTGACCACTCCCCCGATCATTAGGTCACGCCCCCTTTTTGTATATTTTGAACCGTTTGTCGTTGAGACTTGCGGGTTGTGCCATTGTACTCAGTAGGGATGTCCTCTTTCATTGGTCTATGTTGACCACTCGCCCTATCCTTAGGCCACACCCAATTTTTGTATCTTTTGAACCGTTTGTCCGAGAGACTTGCGGGTTGTGCCATTGTACTCAGTAGGGATGTCCTCTTTCATTGGTCTATGTTGACCACGCACATAGTTTGGCTCCTCCCCCTTTGTGTATCTTTTGAACCGTTTGTCGTAGAGACTTGCGGGTTGTGTCATTGTACTCAGTAGGGATATCCTCTCTTATTGGTCTATGTTGACCACGCCCCCATGGTTCGACTCCTCACCCTTATAATTAGGCCACGCCCCCGTTTGTATCTTTTGAACCATTTGTCGTAGAGACTTGTGGGTTGTGGCATTGTACTCAGTAGGTATATCCTCTTTCATTGGTCTATGTTGACCACTCCCCCGATCCTTAGGCCACACCCCCTTTTTGTATCTTTTGAACCGTTTGTCGTAAAGACTTGCGGGTTGTGGCATTGTACTCAGTAGGGATATCCTCTTTCATTGCTCTATGTTGACCACTCCCCCAATCCTTAGGCCACACCCCCTTTTGTATCTTTTGAACCGTTTGTCGTAGAGACTTGCGGGTTGTGCCATTGTACTCAGTAGGGATATCCTCTTGCCACACCCCCTTTTTGTATCTTTTGAACCGTTTGTCATAGACTTGCGGGTTGAGCCATTGTACTGAGTAGGGATATCCTCGGTCATTGGTATATGTTGACCACTCCCCCGATCATTAGGTCACGCCCCCTTTTTGTATATTTTGAACCGTTTGTCGTTGAGACTTGCGGGTTGTGCCATTGTACTCAGTAGGGATGTCCTCTTTCATTGGTCTATGTTGACCACTCGCCCTATCCTTAGGCCACACCCCATTTTTGTATCTTTTGAACCGTTTGTCTTAGAGACTTGCGGGTTGTGCCATTGTACTCAGTAGGGATATCCTCTTTCATTTGTCTATATTGACCACGTCCTTAGGCCGCACCCACTTTTTTTATCTTTTGAACCGTTTGTCATAGAGACTCGCGAGAGACCCTCTCCCTCCCGTTGGCCGGCGGTGCACAGGCATCACCCACACTTTCACAATTTCCCTGTGCGGAATTGTCTAGTCAGAGCTTTCACACCACACACAAGTGTAAGGTATCAAAATGACCGGCTTGCTCCAACTCGAGTTGCTATTACTTTTTGGAAAGTTTCACCGCACCGTTTGGATACAAATCGACTTTAAACGGGAAATGTTGGTCCATAAGGAATGAATGGCAGAACTAGAGTGTAGAAGCTGCATTAGGGCTTGTGTCCATAGGACGTTTTATGAGTTGTCAGCTCCTTTCGGTCATTCATTTCTATGTTACAGGCGTGACAGGCGTGCTCCTTTTCCCAGCGCCGCGCCTCGCATTTATGCACTCTCGGAGGCTGGCGTTTTTGGGCGGAACGCTCCCAGCGCCTAAAGTTGAAACTAGTTCAACTTTTGGAGAGGAGCGCGCTCATCAATGTAACTTTTTTCGACCGACCAATCAACATCGAGCAGGTGGGGGAGCCGCGGCAGTCGCGAGACTCAGGAAAACGCTCTGAGCTTATTTTTTTCTGCTTTTCAAAGCGGTCCGCTGTGAAAAAAACATCTGCTATGGACACAAAGCCCTTATGATGTCATAATAGAACATTCTAGAACATTTGTGATGTCACAGTATGATGTCATAATAGAACATTTGTGTATCTATTCAACAATTCATAGACCCTCTCCCGTTGGCCGGCAGTGCACAGGCATCACCCACACTTTCACAATTTCCCCACACGGACAGCTAGCTAGCCGTTGTGGACACTAACCTTAGGCATCTTGTTTGAGAAATTCAGGCTTCAGTCTGTGTTGTTTAGTCTATCTGTCTGAACAGGACTGATTAGTCCTGTTTCAAGATGCACAATGAGATCTTCTGAAAGAATTGTTGAATAAATACACAAATGTACTATTATGACATCATACTGTGACATCACAAATGTTCTATTATGACATCATACTACTGTGACATCACAAGTAGTTTGAGTTCCATTTGAATAATATAAATAATATGTATGGTAAGGCTGTCCCCAAAGCCTGTTTTTGGGATTCAAACTTCGTCAAGGTTTTTCGAACGGATGTTCGAACCTTCGTTTTTAATTAAAAAAAATTATAAAAAAAATTAAAAATTTGAATATATATATATATATTTTTATCCTCAAACTAAATCCTCAATTTGAATACAGTGATTCATCTGATTAAACAGACGTTCGAACCTTCGTTTTTAATAAAAAAAAGAATTAAATGACAAAAAAATATTTAAAAAATAACATGTTTGAGTGCCATTTGAATAATATAAATAATATGTATGGTAAGGCTGTCCCCAAACAGGGATTCATCTGATTAAACAGACGTTCGAACCTTCGTTTTTAATTAAAAAAAATTAAAAAAAAATTATAATAATAATTATAAATTTTTTTCTTCTTCATATCCTCAAACTAAATCCTCAATTTGAATAAAGTGATTAATCTGATTAAACCGATGTTCGAACCTTCGTTTTTAATTAAAAAAATGTAAATTACAAAAAAATATAAAAAAAAATAACATGTTTGAGATCCATTTGAATAATATAAATAATATGTATGGTAAGGCTGTCCCCGAAGCCTGTTTTTGGGATTCAAAATTCGTCAGGGTTTTTCGAACGGATGTTCGAACTTTTTTTTTTATATCCTCAAACTAAATCCTCAATTTGAATAAAGTGATTAATCTGATTAAACACCTTCGTTTTTTTTTAATGTATAATTTTTTTAATATCCTCAAATAAAGTGATTCATCTGATTAAATTAGTCTTTTTTCATTCAGTATTCAATATTGTCTGATTCAATATTAACATTCAGTATTCAATAGTGTCTGATTTAATCTTGAACAAGAAGGAGGGCTGCAGCGTCTTTGTGGTGTGAATCCTGTGTCTTTTTGAAGGTGCTCTTGGATGAGGGAAGTCAGTTGAATAAAAATAAGGAAGTTCCAGGCACTCTTCTTGTATATAAAAAAGGCTTTAATAAATAGCTTAGTTCATATTAGAACCATTAAAAAAACACCAACATGTTTCGGCCTCTCTATCGGCCTTCTTCAGGGCATACAGACATACAAATGAGTAAACAGAGCTATATACAAGGTGGAGGCTGTGCTGATTGCTCTATTGAGCTCAGGTGTGTGTACCTAGTCAGCCTGAGGTCTAGCTGTCACAATAGTATGTGCCTCTAGACACCAGAGGTCCTCCAACATCTAGAGACCAAAACAAGCATACATCATCATATATACAATTTTAAACTAGAAAGGCAAAACACCAACATAAATTATTCCCATATTTACAAAAAGGACATCATATCTATAGTATAATTTGTCCCTGGATATGACATGGCTTTAAGTCTATATATCCAGCGACTCTCTAGTTGGTTTAGTGCTCTCTCCCTATCCCCCCTTCGAGGATTGAGGGGGGCATGGTCGATTCCTAGAGCTGTAAAAGAAATAGAACTGAGGCGGTCCTGTAAACATCGTTTGATGCGGCCAACATAGAAAGCATAGTTGTTCTCGATGTGATGCTTTCTATGTTGGCCGCACCAAACGGCGTTTACAGGACCGCCTCAGTGAGCATAAATATGCAGCTAAGGTTCTAAACTGTGATTATGCTATTAGTTAAACATTTTATGGAATCGACCATGCCCCCCTCAATCCTCGAAGAAGGGATAGGGAGAGAGCACTAAACCAACTAGTCGCTGGATATATATACTTAAAGCCATGTCATATCCAGGGATAAATTATACTATAGATATGGTGTCCTCTTTGTAAATATGGGAATAATTTGTGTTGGTGTTTTGCCTTTCTAGTTTAAAATTGTATATATGATAATTTATGCTTGTTTTGGTCTCTAGATGTTGGAGGACCTCTGGTGTCTAGAGGCACATACTATTGTGATAGCTAGACCTCAGGCTGACTAGGTACACACACCTGAGCTCAATAGAGCAATCAGCACAGCATCCACCTTGTACAGTATATAGCTCTGTTTACTCATTTGTATGTCTGTATGCCCTGAAGAAGGCCGATAGAGAGGCCGAAACATGGTGTTTTTTTAATGGTTCTAATATGAACTAAGCTATTTATTAAAGCCTTTTTTATATACAAGAAGAGTGCCTGGAACTTCCTTATTTTTAGTGTCTGATTCAATATTAACATTCAGTATTCAAGTAGAACAGCTAGCTAGCCGTTGTGGACACTCACCTTAGGCATCTTGTTTGAGAAATGCAGGCTTCAGTCTATGTGTTGTTTAGTCTATCTGTCTGAACAGGACTGATTAGTCCCGTTTCAAGATGCACAATGAGAACTTCTGAGAGAATTGTTGAATAGATACACAAATGTTCTAGAATGTTCTATTATGACACCAGAATCAGTAGGGATATCCTCTTTCATTGGTCTATGTTGACCACGCCCCCATGGTTCGGATCCGCCCCTTCAGGGGATTGATCATTAGGCCACGCCCCCTTTGTGTATCTTTTGAACCGTTTGTCGTAGAGACTTGCATTGGTCTATGTTGACCACTCCCCCGATACTTAGGCCACACCGGCTTAGTCCACACCCCCTTTTTGTATCTTTTGAACCGTTTGTCGTAGAGACTTGCGGGTTGTGGCAATGTACTCAGTAGGGATATCCTCTTTCATTGGTCTATGTTGACCACTCCCCCGATACTTAGGCAACACCCCTTAGGCCACGCCCCATTTGTGTATCTTTTGAACCGTTTGTCGTAGAGACTTGTGGGTTGTGCCATTGTACTCAGTAGGGATATCCTCTTTCATTGGTCTATGTTGACCACTCCCCCGATCCTTAGGCCACACCCCCTTTTTGTATCTTTTGAACCGTTTGTCGTAGAGACTTGCGGGTTGTGGCATTGTACTCAGTAGGGATATCCTCTTTCATTGGTCTATGTTGACCACTCCCCCGATCCTTAGGCCACACCCCCTTTTTGTATCTTTTGAACCGTTTGTCGTAGAGACTTGCGGGTTGTGCCATTGTACTCAGTAGGGATATCCTCTTTCATTGGTCTATATTGACCATGTCCTTAGGCCACGCCCCCTTTTTGTATCTTTTGAACAGTTTGTCATAAAGACAATACAGACCCTCTCCCGTTGGCCGGCGGTGCACAGGCATCACCCACACTTTCACAATTTCCCCGCGCGGAATTGTCTAGTTGTTTGTTTTTTTATATACATTTATTATTTGAATGGCTATAAGTACTTGTTTGTTGTTGCATATTTGAAATAAACTTCAATCAAATCAAAATAAAAAAAACAATAGCATGATTGATTGATTATTGTGTTCTGCTAGCCTACCTGTGATGCTTGTTTTTATGTTTTTAACACATCAAATTTTTGTTTTGTTATTTGTACCTCAATAATTAATTGACCTCTGTGGACCACTGAGCAGTGAATGGCCACAAGAGTGACCAGCACAATGTTTTTAAGACCATCTTGTGGTCTTAGTGAATGGCCACAGACAGAGTGGTTAGCACAATGGTTTTAAGAGCATTGTTGCGGCAGTAGACGGTCATAGACAGGTAGTGCCGAGGGCTCCATAAAACACTCCCATTAGCGCCACACCCCCGTGAGCACGCCCACCACCTAAAGTGACAGTACAACTAATAATACAACACAAATAGAATACTGAAAGATAATAAAGAGACCTCCATTACGGCGCCTACAAGCATCTTGTGGTCTTAGTGAATGGCCACAGACAGAGTGGTCAGCACATTGTTTTAGGGTTCACCCTGTGGTCCTCTTGCATTGCAGAAGAGCTAAAGAGGAAGTCTATATTATATTTTATTTGTATTTTCCCCAATGCCAATATGGGTTAATTGAAACCATTTTGACAAATCTTTGTGAAAAGGGAAATACAAATATAATTACCATAGAAGATCAAAGAAAAAATAGCATGCCAGGCAGTCAGCAAAGGCATAATGAGAGCATGGGCTCCCAAAGTAACTGTTCTCTCTTGTGCATCTCCATCAACAAGAAAAGGATTAAATTGAGGCGCGTCCCCTGAAATTACAATTGGTCACAGTTTTTTTTTTAATAACGTAGTCAGACCTAGGACTGACACGCACTAATGAAACGCCAGCGCCCCCCGTGACAAAAGAACTTTGGGGAATACACCGCATAAACCTGTGTCTGGTCCAAAAAGTTTCACTAGGGTTTGGTCACCGTCATAGAATTAGCATGCCAATTCAAGGGAGGTGGGGTGAGGGGGTTGTTTCCATGGTAGCGCCAAACTTCCATAGAACCATCGACCCAAGGACAAAAAAAAGAACAAAGTTGGACAATAAAATAATAGTCAAATTTAAGGGTAGAAAAGTCTAAATTCAGTCTTGACAACAGGTAATGTTGATGGAGATTGCTACACAACCCAGTTGACTTTGACAAAACAGCATAGTGATCCACCAGTCAGTAACATTCAATGACAAGGAATCATTGTTTTGTAATGATGGGTTATGGTCAGAGGGATCAGAGTGGAGAGGGTTGGCTCCTCCTTCCATCAGTTTCCTGATTCACAATGCTTTGTTGTGGAGGGTACAGTCAAGAGTTACCCTGTTTATAACAGTAGCACAGAGGACAGGAGTCACACTTCTATTTTTGTACTACAGTATAACTGTACAGATAAAATATATGGTTACATTTGAATGGCTTTTAAAATAAATAACTTCAAAAAGGGGACACAGTCGTAGACAAACACACCCAATGTGTTGACACCTGTCCCCCCCTGTAGTGTTTTATCAACAATATGTCTGAGTGCACCACAATTATTATTCAGTTACATTTGAATGGCTTTTAAAATAAATAACTTCAAAAAGGGGACAGTCGTAGACAAACACACCCAATGTGTTGACACCTGTCCCCCCTGTAGTGTTTTATCAACAATATGTCTGAGTGCACCACAATTATTATTCAGGACTCTTTCGGTCTGGAAAGCAACAGTTGCGATTGGAAGATTGACAAAAGAAGGCAGAGTTTTGAGATAGGTCAATTATTTTTAAGAAGTAAGGACAGGGTAGCGCAGTGGACTAAGCACTCGCCTACCACCGCAGAGACTCTGGGATCGAATCCAGCTGTCAGCGGTACCTCCGGCTTGATCAGTCGTCCCTACTAACACAATTGCCAGTGTTATCAGGTGGGAAGCCGGTGGGGTATGTGTCCTGGGCTGGGCGATATGGCCAAAAATGTTATCACGATAACGATATGATAATGTTATCATATCACTCGATATCGATAATTATCGATATTGTTATCAGTATACAATTTCTATAAAAAAAAAATTTAAACAACAAAATGTATGTTTATTTTGCAGAAATTCTTTGTTGTTGCCGCCATCTTTAGTGTTACAGCCCCTCACACACCAGTTCTCAGGCTGCAGCTGGTTTGAAAGCGAAAGTAAACAGGCTTCTCTGCTGGCTGTGGCTCTAGGGGAGTTGAACAGTTCTGGCTCTGCTAGTTTCTTTTCTATCTTTTGGTGCTTTTTTGGTGGACAAACCATCGCACATGTGCACCATGACTCGCGACTGGAGACTAGCTCTGCTAGCACACATAGCCTACTGCGTACAGACGGTTTCAAACTGTATTTTAAATTAGAAAGCAAACAAAATAAATGGACAAGAGAAAAATAAATCTCAATTTGGTCAGTATTGTCATTTGGACAAGCAAAGCCATTGGTGTTAGGGTCCGAACGGACCCGTTTCAAGAATCTAAAATGCAATAATTGCCATCTCGTTTTTTTTTCCGGAACAAGGCTTTGAGTATGTGCTCATGGCGGCTATTTAAACACAAAAACACTCATGTTTACCATTTTAGCTAATTCTGAATCTCTTCTAGACAATTTTTTACATCTATGGTGTTCGGGTCCGAACGGACCCGGTATAGAAAAATGGCTATAGGAAGAGAGTGAGGTGGAGAGGTGGAGAGGAACAGAGGGATAGGGAGGTGGAGAGGAACATAGTGATAGGGAGGTGGAGAAGAACATAGTGATAGGGAGGTGGAGAGGAACAGAGTGATAGGGAGAGGAGGAAGTGTGATATGGAGGTGGAGAGGAGGAAAAGAGCAATAGGGAGGTGGAGAGGGAGAGAAGGAACATAGTGATAGGGAGGTGGAGAGGAACAGAGTGATAGGGAGAGGAGGAAGTGTGATATGGAGGTGGAGAGGATGAAAATAGCAATAGGGAGGTGGAGAAGGAAGAGTGATAGGGAGGTGTTGTTTTGTTCCTTGATTTATTTCCATAATACAGTTCTAAAACCCACAAAGGAGTTTACTCAATAAAGTGTCTTCATATATTAGCCTGTTATAGTCAGATTTACCCATTTTCTTCAATATGGGGAACAGCATGAGTGAATATAATCCTATTTTCAATTGAAAAAAGATGTATATTGTGTCTTGGGGCCATCCTCCTTTTCGGCCCTCCGAACCAAACCAGTGTCATTGCCAGCAGCCTGGGTAACCAGTCTCCCCTAGTCAAGCCCTTTGTTAAAAACCTGGGTGTGCTCTTTGACCCCGAGTTTTCCTTCAATAGGCAGGTAAACTCGGTGGTGAAGGGGTGCTTTTTCCAGCTCCGGTCCATAGCCAGGATCAAGGCCATTCTATTCCCCTCAGACCTGGAAAGAGTAATTCACGCCTTCATATCCTCACGCCTAGACTACTGCAAGTCCCTGTAACTGGGGCTAAATAAATCCACCATAGCCCGTCTACAACACCCCCAAAACGCTGCCGCCAGACTGCTCACAGGTACCCGGAAGAGAGCTCATATAACCCCTGTACTTGCCTCCTTCCACTGGCTCCCGGTGCGCTTTAGAATAGACTTCAAGGTCCTTTTATTGGTTTACAAAGCCCTAAATGGTAAGGCCCCTGCTTACCTAGCAGACCTCCTCATCCCCTATACTTACGCCAGGGCCCTCAGATCGGCTGATAAGGGTCTCCTAACCACCCGTAGGTCTAACTTCAAGTCTAGGGGGGGACATGCTTTTGCGGTCGCAGCCCCTGACCTCTGGAACAGCATCCCCATGTCCATTAAATCTGCCCCCTCCATCGAGTCTTTTAAATCAAAACTCAAAACCCACCTATATCGCCTGGCCTTCCCTGACTCACTCTGACTCTTGCCTTGCTTGTTGACGTGCTGTTCTGTTTTTCCTTTGTCTAGCCGTTGATTTATTTTTTTCTGTTTATTTTATACTTTTCTTTGTTCTTAGCTTAGCTATGTGAAGCACTTTGGTTGACAAGCGTCATGTTTAAACGTGCTATAAATAAATTTGATTGATTGTTATGGGGGCCATATAAAATAATGTTTGATATGGGTACTGGTTATGATGAGCTAATAAGTTAGTAATGAAGTACAAAACAAAACAGGATAATAATCTAAATTTTTTGGGGTGGTTGGTACCGAGTTACACACCGGGTCCGTTCGGACCCAGACTTTTTGTTAACACCAAAATAAGATAAATAAATAAGCAGCGCACAAGGGTTAAGTTGCAGGCAAGTCTCTGGTTTTAAAGCTGCCCTGTTGCAGGTCACAATAATCTTTTTTTTTTATTATTTATATTTCTTTGATTATCGATTATTAAAATATATTGCAATAATTATCGTTAACGTTTTATCGCCCAGCCCTAATGTGTCCTGGTCATTGTAAACGGCGACTCCTACTGGTTGGTCGGGGCGCCTGTTCAGCAGGGAGGGGATCTGGGGGAAATAGCGTGAACCTCTGCACACGTTACATTCCCCCAGTGATACTCCTCGCTGTCAAGTGAAAAGAAGCGGCTGGCGACTCCACATGTATCGGAGGAGGCATGTGGTAGTTCTACACCCTCCCCAGGCCAACAGTGGGGCAATGCGCACAACGACCAGGAAGGGAATTGGCATAACGACTAAATTGGGATGGGTGAAAAATACAGAAAGGAAGTAAGGACACTGCTCAGTATTGTTGAATGCAACATCTGTCTACTATTGGTGAACCCATCATCGGTCTACCACTGGTGAACTCAACATCTGTCTACTACTAGTGAACTCAACATCTGTCTACTACTGGTGAACCCATCATCGGTCTACTACTGGTGAACCCAACTCCAAGAGAAAAAGATGCTGGGTTCTTTTGCCTGCCAATAATTCCAAAGATTGCATTACAATTAAAAATAATAGTTTTATTTAATAGTATAGCGGTACATCGCTCACTTCTCTCTAGGTTGCTTTTCTCTCAACCAAAGCGTGACGACTCTGTATTCTGCCCCTTTCACCCCTTGATTGATTGATTGAAAACAGATTGTAGAATGGGTACAATACAGTACGGCTCAATACACACAATTGTTAACTCATTGGGCTCCAAAAAAACGTAATATCTCGTGTTTCGCCTAGTCTAGTTTTTAGATCCTTTGATATTTTTCCTTTGATCCCCGTTCTAAACACTCAGCCGGAGCTCCCTAGGTCTCCCTGGCTCATCTGCCTACGTTGGAATTGCAATGACGATCGAATCTCACCAGGTGGCAGTATCACCTACCATTTGAACTGGGAACTGGGGATACCACTTGTCTTGTGATCCACTCCGGGGTTTTCCGCCTAGGAGTGGATCACAACATAGCAATCGGTGGAAGATTTGGTGCCTTGGTACAAGAAGTGGTTCTAAGGACACATAGTATAACTGTAGATTGTATAGTATAGCATTGTATAGTAGTGTACATAAGACCCAGTGCCTAATCCGTAGCTAACAGTGTATTGCACTATCGCAGGACCTTAGCATGTCTTACCATGCTTTTTGTAAACTTTATGTACATATACCTGTTATGTCTTATTCTTATTACTTGTATTATTGCACAAACATCTTATTCTCATCCTATTCTTATTACTGTATTATTGCACAATCGCTGCGGGCATGACCCCCCGCATTTCACTGTATGCTTGTATGCCGTGACAAATAAAACTCTTGACTTGACTCTTTCCCGTATGGTATCCATGCCCAATATACACGAGTAATTGCGATCGCCATGGGATCGACTGGGATTTATTCATTTTAGAGTACTTTCTGACTGAGGGAAGGTCTATCTTAGGTAACCTGCTGGTATTTTTTTTTACGTAAAACATGCTTCTGTACCGATCACAGTGTCGTATTTTATCGGACATAAAACATGCTTGACAAACACGATCGCAGTTTCTAGTTAAAACATCGCTAAAATGGTACAGATGGGGAAAGGGCGTGGCGCCCAGAGTTAAGGGGATGCAGACCAGCGAAAGACTTTCATCTTGTTTACATCAGGGTCCCCCATTTTCAATTCATGACATACACAACATACAGATATATATCATGACATGTATGACATACAGTACATGACACAGACGGACGGGTATGTTGTTGACCCATGAGCCCCTTTCTCACTTGTGAAAAAACATGACACATCCAAACTGAATGGTTCTGAAGTTGAGCTTATTTTCTTCATGCCAAAGAAAGTTTAATTTGAGTCCATTTGAAAGGCCAACATCAAGTCAGATGGCCTTCGGTCTCTGAGGCAGACAGAGGTTGTAAAAGGCTGTCTGATCCCAGAAGTTTGGACCCTTCCAGCTGCACCAGCCCTGGGGAAAAGTCATAAAATAAAACCAAATGAAAACTGATTCTGTACAAATTAAGTGCATTGTAGTCCACTGCAATGTTCAGACTACTGTATCAGGAGGCTATCTTCTCCAAAAATGTTCTTATTAGCTACCCGTGAAATTGCAAAAACCGTAGCAGACTCAATATTTCAGCGAGACGCTGCAGTGGCAACAGACGTTATCACAATGAAGGCACAGGGAAAGTTGCCGGAGGCCAGAACATTTGTTCCTCTGCACCGGCAGGATGTATTCCAGCTGTAAACTCATCATTGGAGTGTAGCTAGTATTGATTGAAAACGTTATTAACAGATTGCAGAATGGGTACAATACAGTACGGCTCAATACAAACAACTGCTAAGAGGATGCAGACCAGAAAAATACTTTTGTCTTGTTTACATCAAGACATTTATGACATACAAATATACAGTACTGTGTAAGAAAAAGAGATCATAAAAAATATATACATCCGAAGGGGAAGAAACTGTACATTGGAGGGGGTTGGGTGGGTGGGTGGGGGGAGTTTGACATTTACCGGGGCCAGTTTCTAATTGCAGCCACCCGTAGGTGCTCTTTGAGAGCGGTTTTGAAGGAGGGTAGGGATTCACATTCCTTTACGGCTGTGGGTAGGGCGTTCCACGTTATTGTGGCATAATTTGCTAAACGTGTTTAGTCCCTTGTTTGAGCCAAATCTGGGTTGCACATGATTTGTGGAACTCCCTCTGGTGTCCGATGTGCCCTTCAGCCAGATTTTCCAGTAAGCTGTCATTAGGGTGGAAGTTCTGGTTCCGACTGATGGAATAGAACATTAAGCCGGTCTCATTTGGGACTTCCAGATCGAGAAAATTATTTATTCTGTGAAGGTGTATAAAGACGAGAGCTTTTTAAGACACAAAGGGAAGTCTGTAAAAGTAAACTGTAAATCGTAGAATGTGCACCAAACATTCTATTGAAACCATCTTCAGGTTACTTTTAGAGAATATAGACTACTGATATTGAAAAAGACTAATTCCCTAAGTCTCTCTCTCTAGGTCGTCCTCGGACGGGCCCTCCATCGGTGCTTCCAGTCATCCCGATCCTCCATGCATCTGGCTAGCTCGCCGGTGCTTTCTGTTCCCGCATCTCTCCTGAGTACGTCCACATAATGTGAATGTGGGACGTCCTTGTGATCGATGCCCATGTGTTGGCTCCCACAGCACAAGTTTGCTGGTTGGCAGCTCATGGTGTCTCTGGCAGTGACCTGCCAGCCTCATTCTCCTGACTGCCACTTTCTCGCTCACCCTTATAGCACCCCCCCATACAAGTTTGCATTAGTGACATGCTCATCCCTGTTGATGTTAAGTACCACACGCATCATTCTGGTGTAGCACCCATCCAGGGACTTCAGGGTCCAGCATTCACTACCATACAAAAGGACAGACTCAACTGTTGCATGAAAGAAGTTGAGCTTGATTTGACGGGGGAGGTTGGATTTCCACACACTGGTCATGCCGTTCAGAGCCCTCCACGCAAGCGCCTTCCTCACTTTAAGGTCTTGCTCGGACGAGTTGACCCACGAGCCCAGGTATTTGAAGGCACAGACTTCCTTTAGAACAGTGCCTCCTGTTGTCGTTAGAGGTGGATGATCCGGGAGGATGTTATACATTATGACCTCGGTTTTCTTGGCATTTAGCCTAAGGCCAACCTTGGCGCACTCCGTCTCCACTCTGCACAAGAGTTCCTGTGCCTGCTCTACGTGGTCAGAGAGCAGGCTGATGTCGTCCGCGTAGTCCAGGTCTGTTAGGACTACGGCGGGGTGTCGTCTCGATCTCCTTGGGGTTATTGTGAGACAAAGTTCCTGCTCCGGTCCATTGATGGCCTTTTTGAGCGCATAGTCGAGGACTATGACAAAAAGGAAGGGGGCAAGGGTGTCCCCTTGCATCACCCCGGCCAGGATGTCAAATTATTCACTGTTGCCGTCTGGGGTTACCACCTTGGCCCTTGTACCCGTGTGCATGGTCCCTATGGCCCGGAGTAGATTGGGAGGGACTCCGTAGGCCTTGAGTATCCTCATCATCACGGCTCTGTGTATCGAGTCAAAAGCCTTTTTGAAGTCGATGAAGCCTAGTACCGCTGTCAGGTTGTTCTTCTTCACCTCCTCGATGATTCTCCTCAAGGCCAAGATCTGGGCCACAGTGGTCCTCTTCTCTCGGAAACCATTTTGGTTCTGCCTGAGGTGGGGGTCGATGGCGTTCCGTATCCGGTTTAGTATCATGCGATTGTACATCTTTGCAATGACACATGTCAGACTTATGCCACGGTAGTTGTCTGGCTTTGAGAGATCTCCGGACTTAGGCACTGGGATGATGTTAGAGAGAGACCACATATCAGGCTGGTTGTTTTTCATCAGGGCATGGTTGCAGAACTCCAGGATGATGTTGTCAAGGTCACAGTTCTTATAGACCTCTGGGGGAATGAGTAGTCACATGAATTGGTCTCCAAAGGCCGTGAAGTGCTTGACGGCAATGATGCGTCTGTAACCTCACTGCATCCATGCTCAGAGCTGATGATGTTTAAGTTCCAAACGAGAGTGAGTGCTACGCGTAAAATGTGCAACTTGAGAACTACTAGGAATGTCTGATCAATGAGTGTCTGACTCCCACCTAAACTGCACGGACTACAACGCATAACGAATGACGTATATCACTCAAGTTAGGGTACCTTATGTATACTGCACCTGTGTATACTGTATACTTTACTTACTCATAGTATTTAGATTCTAGTGTTTATTGTAACCATATTTTTTTTTTATCCACTTTTTCTCCCATTTTCTATATTTTTCTCCCATCCCAATTTCGTATAATCCAATTCAACCCTCCCCTGTCACGAACGCTGTTTCTTGCCTCCCACAAGCCGGCTGCAATGTGGACTAAGTCATACATAGCACAAGTCCCCTCCGGTACTTGAGGTAACAGCAGTCGCATCTTTTCACCTGAGCAGCTCGATCTCTCAGTGGCGAGGAGTAACGCGTGGGAGGCTCACGCTGCCCCCGACACTTCCTGATTCTACTGCGCAGGCGCACCAACTGACCTGTAGGAGTCGCTGTCCACAACGCCCGATCCCCACCCATCAGTTTCCCACCCCCTAATACGGCCAATGTGTATTAGTATGGACGGCCAGCTAAACTGAAAGCAATGTGGAGCGCTGGGCTCGAACAGGCAAGCCCAGCGTCTCCGTCATTCATGGTGAGCGCCTTGCCCACTACGCCACATAGCCTCCCTATTGTAACCATATTTATTGTAATGTATAATATAACTGATAGGACCCTCATCTGCACCTATGATTACACTGCCTACTTGCTCAGATGCGTATATTTAGAGTTAATTACATTGTTTACACTGCCTATTTGTACTTTTCTACTGTACTATACTGTACTATACTTGTACATCATTTTTATGCTGCTATGATGCCAGCATTTCCCCCGCGGGGATCAATAAAGGAATATCTTATCTTAAATACTCTGCAGGCTTAAAAAGGGTTTTAAATTGAATTGATGGAGATACCTTGTCTGTGATGAGCTGTAGGTCCTCTGCTCCTGTGTAATGTGGATCCAGGATGAGGTAGCGGATCTCTCCTGTGGTCTCGCTCCAGGCCACGCCCAGTATAGTGTGGGCTAGAACTCCTCCCCCTAGACAGGACACCAGGGCAAAATGGAGATATATTTCTAGGAATGCACCGCGATACCACATATTAGCGTCTGACACGATTCAGAGTCCTAAACGTTCAGATAGAGTACCGATCCGTAGCTTTTACTGAACAGTATAGACTTAGACCATCGGTTTGCACCATTTCACATTGGACTTTGGTCACTGGACAGAAAGTATTGATATATAATTAATTCTTTCCATTAGAGCGATCTAACAAAATGTAGCAAATCCAAGTCACTTTGCTTTCTCATGTTACACATGGTTCTTGGTATTGGTTTTTAGTATTAGGGAAATCCTCCAATAGTAATACTGTAGGTCTTTCACAAGAGTTTTGCCTTTCTATCTTTTTCTCCCATCCCCCAATTTAGTCGTTATGCCAATTCCCTTCTTGGTCGTTGCGCGCACTGCCCTACTGTTGGTCTGGGGAGGGTGTGTAGACTACCACATGCCTCCTCCGATACATGTGGAGTCGCCAGCCGCTTCTTTTCACCGGACAACAAGGAGTTTCACTAGGAGAACGTACATTCCTTGCCAAATCACTTACAAGCCATTCTATTTAGCTCTGTATGCATGAGTGAGAATAATTAATATAACCGAGCGGATACGCATTTCATTTTGAGAGAAATTGTTTGGTACCCCGTTGACATACAATATTAATGGTTATTGAATGCAAATAGGAGACTGCTACCAGATGCTCAAAAGGGCCAACGCCAGCTGAAAACCTTTTTTGAAAGTCCTGACAGAAGTCTTTGCTAGTTAATATCAATAATATTAATATCAATAATAAAAAATTATATATCTTCATTATATGCTGCCTCATAAATGTGATGATTTTTATTTATTAATTGACAATTTCCACAATCACACAAAATACAAGACGCACAGCTTGTCTATAAGATTTAGTTTAAGTCCCAGTTTAACTTAAGTCTACTAACCACAGTTAAACAGTTTGAAATGCAGCTTACCGATCATGACAGGAGTCCCCTCAGTGAGGAAGTGATTGGCCAGTTCTCTTCCTTTGGATGCCAACTCAGATCCTTGGCTAAAGAATCAACAGATGTATGTTCAAATAATCACAAAATAAAAATAAATATATAATGTAGTCAAGGTATTATTATAATACATGCGCACAGAACACACCTCACAAACATGATCTTGGACGTGACTCCCAGCAGCTGGTCCAAGACCATCTGAACCTCAATAGAGCCGATCCACTTGCATGATCCCACAAAGGATCCTTGTTTGTCTCCAACATCAACTAAAGCCTGAGAGGAATAATAAAAAAAAAAAAAAAAAAAAAAAAAAAAAGCATCCTGAAACATCCAGCAACGTGCACACACATACTGCATCCTGTACCACTTTGTGTGTACGGTTTTAACAATAACATAAGCTTTTTTTGGATTTTCACAATACTTAATACTAATAGTAATACTAAATACCTCATTTTTGCATTTGTTGCATTTTGTACTTTAGTTTTGTATATTGTATATTTTGTATAGTGGTTGGTCTTTATTCTTTTGACTTTTTCTTTTTACTGTATGAAGCACAATCTCAGGAGGCTCATACAGAACCAAGTATTTCACTGTAATGTACATGTACCTTATATGTGACAAATAAAACAAAACTTGAACTTAAAGTGTCCAATTTAAAGGTATTGTTACCTGTTGAATTTCCACGTAGCCTTGCTGCTGGAACCAGGAGCAGATGGTCTGGAGGGACCGGTAGGCGCAGCCCCAGCCGCTATCCTCCATGCGGTCCTGCATGTAGTGGTGGTAGCTGTAGACACCCTGGACCAAGTACAACTAATGACCAGAAACACAGAGGATTGATTGATGTTATTGTTCCTTTCAGAATGTTTCACTGATCATCTGAAAATAAAACGAGTACGTAGTTGGTATGGATTTGATTTATTTTTTTGACCAGCTAGTACATTTAGTCTGTGGCTGATAAGTCCGTCTACTCCAGTGGTTCTCAACCTTTTCCATGTCAAGGACCCCCACATTGCCACACATTAGTCTGTGGACCCCCGTCTGATGTGAGTATTGATTTAAGAGAGCTGTTCAAGGGGGGTGCATTTTTAGTTCTAGGAGTAACAGAAGAGAGAAGGAGAGCTCATTTCCTACATTAAGATTTTCTACCAAAGTATCGACTGACGTTACGGATATCATTACACTGGCCGCTCGCCGTTGTAATTGTGTATCGTATGGAGGAATAAATACCCACAACAAAGTTCTAATGGATTGGCTTTCTTGTAGCTCAGCTAAGCTAATCAAGGAGTAGATAACAACAAGTGTGGTTATACTATGTGTTGTTAAATATGACATCCAGAATTCCATAACTGTAGTTGGGGGAGATACCATTTGAGAGAGCGAACGGTTCAACCTTGCCATTTTCCAGGGTGGGATGAGTCAAAACCAGATGAGGGTTTCGGAGGTAGCCATCTTTGTAGGGTTCGTCAGGGAAGTGATAGGTGTTGGCCCTTCTGAAGTAGGGCCTGTCCTCTGGCAGCTCAAACTGACCATGCAACTCCTACACAAAATATACAGTATATCAAGTGGAACATAACACTCTGGAACAGAAGAGGACAGTACAGACTTTAGTTATTTATTTTATAAATCAAGACATATTTTAGCCTTTTTCAATATATCATATTGTTCCTGCGTGGTAATGGGAAGTGTGATACAATCAACACTAACCTGAATAAGTCCCTTATGACATCACCCTGTGGCCACATTCAAACTAATTTACTCTCATTAGCTGTCAAACTAAATGCATGTGTGCAAAGTGTTTGAGATTATGTGCAAGAAAAAATCGGCATTGTTTTTTTTGGTGAAGTGCCCCTTTAAGAAACCAGCTTGGTACCTTGCGCCTGGTCTCCAGTTGGCTGTCGGGTACTCCTGCTGGGTAGACCACGGTCACCAGTCGTTTGGGCTGTGGAAGGATGAAGTGGAGCGGCTTGGGCACCAGCATAGCCGTGCCCTTCATGTGCTCTATGGCCACCTTCTCCATGTCACACAGCTGGCCAGTTAGCTCCCCCAGCAGGCGATCGCAAGCACTGCAGCAGGGATGACCGAGATTATTAAAAGCTTCATTATAAACGGTTGCAGTAGTATTGCACTGGCAGGGAAAAGCTTGGAGCCAAGTTTATTTCCAGTTGCAGTGTTTGCTAATATCAATAGCTGATATTAGAGGAAATCAAATGTAGACCATTCATACTACATACTACTATGTACTACTACTACTATCTCCCGGGCCTTTCTGTGTGGAGTTAGCATGTTCTCCCCATGCTCGCAAGGGTTTCGCCACCGATAAGATAAACCCAATGGAAAAACATGCACAACAGATCGCTAACGCTGTCGCCTCCCTGACGAACATGGACAGGAGCACTTGGATTGGTCCCCGGGGCGCGGCCCCTATCTGCTCCCGGCTGCCCTTGGGGGGAAGGACGACGGGATGGGTCAAGTGCAGAGACGCATTGGCGACCTAACAAAAATTGCATGTGTGTGTGTTCCTGTGTGTGTGCCACCCATCGCATGTGTGTGTCACTGCATGTCGAATAAAGACTTCTTCAAAGTCCAGTTATTATTACTACATCCAAGAGATGAAGAGAGAACAGATTTAACACCTGGCACAATGTAATAATTAGTTGACTGTCCTCAACTAGAACAATTCTTAGTCGACGAATAGTCATGGAATTTGTCACATCATCAATTTATTTATGTTATCGGATGTACCGATACCGACACTGTACCGATATTGACACTGGTACTGGATACCACATGCTCAAAAGGTCCAACGTCAGCTGAAAACCTTTTTGAAAGTCCTGACAGAAGTATTTGCTAGTTCATATCAATAATATTAATATCAATAATAATACAAAAACTGGATATTAAATGTTTAGTACGGATGCACCGATACCAATACTGGCATTGGATATTAAATGTTTAGTACGGATGCACCGATACCAATACTGGCATTGGATATTAAATGTTTAGTATGGATGTACTAAACGTTACCTCCAATCACAACTGTTGCTTCCCTCGGACAAGGGAAGAAACAGTTGTGATTGGAGGATCAAGAAAAGAGGGCAGGGCTTGAGATTGGTCAATTGAGGAGTGAAATGTCTCGAGGCCAGACGTACTCTTTGAAGGTGGTGTTGCAGGGGGCGCAGACAACACAGTCCATAGGCAGAGTGGCACGCAGGAAGTGATGCTGCTGGACAGTCCTGGTGAGGGTGGGGGCCGAGAGCGGGGGCTCCGTCTGCTCCGTCACCTCCATCATCAGGCTCAGGTTTATGACAGTCTAAGTGACAAGTGCACATTGTATATACACACACAAGTGACAAGTGCACATTGTATATACACACACAAGTGACAAGTGCACATTGTATATACACACACAAGTGACAAGTGCACATTGTATACACACACACACACACACACACAATCTTTATGGTAATATAATTGATTATTCTTTGTGCAGAAGAAAATGCAGTAAATAAGTATACTCTAGTGAGTCTAGTGTTTGTCCTACATTTGAGAGAATTCCCTTTGCTGCAAGAAAAATGACATAGGCTATCCATAAAAAAGGCCATGAATGAACTCTCCAGAGATAGATCCACCATAGGGGAGGAGACTGTACTCACTGCTGTTGCAATCTTTTTGCCTTTCTTTTTTCCAACTTTCCAGCTAGCGCTTCCTTGTTCATCTGTCCTAAAAAAATAGTTTTTAAAGAAAATACTTGAGTTACTATTAAGTTGTATAAAGGAGTCATGGACTCAAAATAAGAAATGAAGGAGAACTCACTTTATCCATTGTTGGACATCTTCACATAGTGTACTTGGAGTGATGTCTCGAGGTGTTGTACAGTCATCTTTATTTGGCCAAATGAAAACAGGACTTTCACACACATGTAGAACGAGGGATTCAGATTGAACTTGGGTACGGAGGCTTTCGAAGGTTCTCGAGATTGCCTTGTGTACGAGTGACACTGAAAAAGAAAAACAAAGATTATTGCATCAGACAGAAATGTGTGCTGAATCTATCCTTGGAGCATCAAGAAAAGTAAGCATATGCATGGCCGTCAGCGCTGAATATTGACTGAAAAAGTATGAATGTGACCCCAATGGTTATTATAGTTGATGTCACTCCATGTTACCTGTTTACTGCACAATGTTGTTTTTTCATTTTTTGATTCTATTATATGTTGTACCACTGTATTGCACATCGTTGCGGGCAAGACCACCCGCATTTCATTGTATACCTGTATGCCGTGACAATTAAAACTCTTGACTTGACTTGATGTTAATGTGGCAATGAACATTTTAATTCAGGTTTTGACATTAACATTAGCCAAAGATTCTGTCATAAACACCTTACCATATCAGTTTGTGCACAACTAACATAGTGGTTTCCAATGCAAATATGTGACATTATGGATAGCTACATTAATCTTTTTGATCCTACATAGTTATGTCACAGAGTGAAGGTATTGGTGGTATTTTGCACAATTCATAGTATCCCTGTACATTCCAGATAGTTGTTTTTGCCATACATTACCATCTGTGCTGCTGTACAATTGACATTTGAACTCCAGTGGTCCTCTAACGCGAAGGATGGTCTCGGGCTCTGTGGCGCTGGAGTCAGCAAGAACCTTAAACAGCACATCTCAGTGTGAGAATCAACCATCAACCATAAGACGCATGTCACATGACTCACATCCATCCTCCATTGTGGAACGCCCTACCCAAAGCTGTAAAGGGATGTGAATCACTACCCACCTTCAAAAACACTCTCAAAGAACACCTACGGGAGACTGCAATTCAAAACTGGCCCCTACAAATGTCCTAACCCAGTTGTACAATAAAGACCAAGCATGGCTTTGTCAGTATTCCAATGTACCCAACCCCCCCCCCCCCCCCCCACCTCCAATGTACAGCCCCACCCAACCCCACCCAACCTCCTCCAATGTACAGTTTCTATGTCAAATGTAGGTCAGTATTCCAATGTACAGTGTACAGTGTCCCCCCCCCCCTACCCAACCCCCCCCCCCCAATGTACAGCCCCACCCCACCTACCCAACCTCCCCCAATGCACAGTTTCTATGTCAAATGTATATACACTCTTTTTCTGGATTTTTTTAGTATCACAAACAGTACTGTATTTGAAAATCTGGTATGTCATAAATGTATAGATGTAGCAGTACTGTCTATCTGTATGTCGTGTGTGTCATATGATGAATTGAAAATGGGGGACCCTGATGGAAACAAGACGAAAGTCTTTCTCAGGTCTGCATCCTCTTAACAATTGTATGTATTGAGCTGTACTGTACTGTACCCATTCTTCAATCTGTTAATACCCTTTTCAATCAATCAATCAAAACTCTTGTTGGCAACATTGATTGATTGAAATTTGTATTAACAGATTGCAGAATGGGTACAATACAGTACTGTTTGTACCCATTCTGCAAGCTGTTACTAACAATTTCAATCAAATTCACAATTGTATTCATAACGGAAACCACTTTGTTAGCGAGTGTTACTACGTGTCCGACGAGGGTGTGCGTACACCTGGCCGCTTAGCTCAGTTGGTTAGAGCGTCGTGCTAATAACGCGAAGGTCGCGGGTTCGATACCCGTAGTGGCCAGTGACTTTTACTTATAAGGGATGCAGACCAGAGAAAGACTTTCGTCTTGTTTACATCAGGGTCCCCCATTTTCAATTCATCATAAACATATATGACATACAGATAGACAGTACTGCTACATCTATACATTTATGACATACCAGATTTGCAAATACAGTACTGTTTGTTACAAAAAGAGAGAACATCGTGAACATTTTTCTGTTATAACACCATCTATCTGCGACTAAATGCATGCGTCTTTTTATTTATATTAAGAGTTAACGCAAAAAACACAGCTGTTTGCGAGGAAACAAACATCCATGACATGTCTGTACTGTAGGCTACCTGACGGCGATGGCTAGCAGTAACATAATGTTAGCAGCAAGCTAACCATAGTTATACGTATGGAAAGTGGCATGCGTGTTTCATCAGGGAAAACAAATCACCATTCAGATTAGCAACACACTTACCATTGTAAAAACAAAGGCTTAAAATCTGATATATTAGTTAACGTTAACTGGCTAAGCTATGGACTAGATACAGTACCAGCAGCAAAGGAGGCTGACATGTCTGTTATGATGCATTTCAACGTGTCACTTGCAGTGCGATTCTATTGGACGAAAATGGTTCCGCCCAATAAATCACAGGCCCCGCCTACCCAACAAGCAGACAGCTTCAAGATGCATTCATAACTCACTAGGCTTTTTCAGACTTCCATGCTATTAAAAACTGAGGGTGTGTATAGACATAGATGCTCTAAATGTCTCTGGTACAGGGTGTAGCTTACTTCCCTTACTCACAAAACTAAACTGTACATTGCCTGTGTCTGGCACATGAGTGCAGTGGGAAAACCTATAGGTCACCATGTCTTCAGTGGAATTTCATGGTCAAGGAAGTTTGTCAGCCATTAAATGCTGTAAGTGGTATTTATTTGTTAAAATAAGTGCTCTACATTCTGACAGCTATCACTGATATAGTGTTTGGTCAGTAACATGGGTGTCCCAGTCCCTTCGCTCTGCAGTAAACAGAAAATACACGTTATTCAATCAAGAGAGAGAACTCTACCTTGGGGGGAAAAGTCTGACAAAAAAAATTATATTAAGAAAATATAAGATTTCTTGAAATAAGTAAAAAATATCTAGGGTTCTCTCTTATTCTGTACTTCTGTGTGACAACTATTAAAGAAACTTGAAACTTGATATACATTATATATGTCCTGGATGAAGTGGAATGGGATACCTGTTTACTGCAGAGCAGGAGGGACTGGGAGACCCATGTTACTGACCAAACACGCTATAGTCTCTAGATCAATGATGGCTGTCAGAATGTACAGTAGAGCTATTTAACACTTATTTGAACAAAAAAATACTTACAGGACATTTAACATTAGCAAATACCCAGTCAATGTATGTGTCATACATTGATGCAATTATTATAATTCTAGCACTGCAACGGGAAATAAACATGGGCCCATTTATAATGTTTATTATTGTCATGTTTGAAAAGGTCTATAATAACTGGTCCCTCCATCCAGAAACAGGCTGTCGGACGTTTCTGATCTTGATCCAATCGCCCGTCCACTGTATTTCCTAAGACTGGTAGGCTGTTTGCCACAACATTAGTTCCCATGGAAACTATTAAATTAAATGCATGCTAAATAAACGATATAATAGTCATTCCTATTGCATCAGTCAAGGGTGTTAAACTCATCTTTAAATTAATCTATATTCTTAGTTGTGATTGTTACTTTCTAGCCATCATGTAAGACAGTTGTGTTCAACCTTTTCCGTGTCAAGGAGCCCCAAATTGACACATTAGATAACATTTCCTCTGAAGGACCTCATCTGAGGTTTCTGTTGTTATATGTGATTAAGTGCACAATTCCATGCCTGTCTATACTGTAATTGAGGAGATGACAGTGTAGAATAGTCACTTATTATTTCATGGAGCTAATTTCTACTGAATGAAATGATGATATCAACCTATTCCCCATTTCTCAGGGTCCCCCGTGGAGCACCCTCAAAGAGCCCTTGGGGGTCCCCGGACCCCATGTTGAGAACCACTGATGTAGGAAAAGCATACTGTATTTGTATGCAATCAAGTGTTTGAAGTGAGATTAGATACAAAATAAAATGGTTCCACACAGATGCACATTAATACGTCTTGTATACATGTAGCTCCTTAGAATGCAGAGGTGCAATATATTAGAGTCACTAATTTACAAAAAGGACTTTTTTAATTTCAAGCCATGACATTAACATAATGACACAATGTCAAATTATCACATGAAAAAAAAACCAGAACACTCCATATTTACTTTATCTGATCAAATATAAAATCTTCAACATTCAAAAGATACATTTCTTTCTTTACAATTCCATTTCTTGCCAACAAAAAGTGCAAAATATCATATCAAAATCATATCATCAGATTCACACTACAGAATAAAGAGGAACTTTGAGCAAAAATGCCCCAATAAATTAACTTCCCTTAATATTGTGATTGCAGGTGAAATAGATGGTCGCTGGGGGGAAAGAGGAGACTGAAAAGAAGACGATGATCTTGTTACACAAACAGTGTAATAATATAAAACAGTATATTTTTTATACACAGTAAGGTGTCATTCTGGGATGGAACCATATTATGGCAGCCATCTTACCTGGTCCACTTCTAATAATAATAATAATAATAATAAATTTTATTTGGAGGCACCTTTCAGAACAATCAAGATTAAAACAATGATCTTGGCAAAAGTGTCAGTGGAATTAAAAACAAGACAAACAATGTACACGTATGAAATATAAAACAGTGGCACACAGGGTGCAGTTATAGTGAGTATGACCAGTAAGCAAGGCAGTTAAAAGACAAGGTTAAGAAAAGAATAAGATAAACAACAAGAAGTATAAAAAACAGTGAAGTTAAAATAACAGACAAACAAACAGCAGGGGGTATTGGGCAGCGATGGAGGTTATAGTGAATATGCGAGTTTGAACAGATGGGTTTTCAATTGTGATCTGAATGATAAGAGTGAGTCTGACTGTCGGATGTGTGGGGGCAGGGAGTTCCAGAGTCTGGGAGCCGAGCAGCTGAACGCTCGGGCACCCATGGTACTGAGGCGTGAGCTGGGGATGGATAAGAGTCCAGTAGAGGATGAGCGGAGGGTGTGGGAGGGGGTGTAATCTTGGAGGAGGTCAGTGATGTAGATGGGGGCTGGATTGTGGAGGGCTTTGAAGGTGAGTAAGAGGTTTTTGAAATCAATCCGGTAGTGCACAGGGAGCCAGTGTAGTTGAATGAGGACGGGGTGATGTGGTCGGATGAGTTTGTGCGGGTGATAATAAACTTCTAAACCTGCATGAACTGAATCCAATAAGAAAAGTAACTTTTACTTCTCTTATTTTTACATAAACCTTGCATTAACTGTTATAATGCATTGCATTATATTTGTAACCACCTAAGGTGTCTATAATAGTTGAACATATTTGACTGGAATAGATTGTCTATAGATGAGCTTACATGGAAGTACAACTTAATGCATTTTGTGCCACAAGAAGCTTATTATTATTATTATTATTATTATTATTATTATTATTATTATTATTATTATTATTATTATTATTATTATTATTATTATCATTAATTATTATTATTATTATTATTATTATTATTATTATTATTATTATTATTATTATTATTATTATTATTATTATTATTATTATTATTATTATTATTATTATTATTATTATTATTATTATTATTATTATATACACTTTTATTTGTGTAATGGTTTTCTAGGTGGTCCATATCTCACTTTCTTATGTAAACATAATAGTAGACTATTTGCTTTGTCCCTGGTGAGGCAAATGAGATGGATGAGTTGGCCGTGCTTGCCAGTCAAAAGGAATACCGTGTAGCATTATGTCTCATTTTATTATCTCATTTTCTAAGACATGGTTGCACACAGCTATTGCACGTCTCTCCAGACGAAACACCCGAAGGCTCTAATCCTCATTTCAGGGGATTTTAACCATATTAAACTGGATAAATCACTACCAAACTTCCAACAATATGTCAGCTGCCACACCACGGAAAATAGGACCCTGGACCTGCTTTATGCCAACATCAAGGAGGCATACAGCTTTGTGTTATATTTGCAATCTCATATTTTATGTATTGAGCTGAACTAGCTAAGATGCTAGCCAGTGCTACACGTTTCCATGGAAACGTGATCGGGATAAACGAATGACTGTATGGCCATGGTGCGGTATGTTAACCATTTATTTAACAAAGTTCACCATTTGACACCATAGACACCGACATACAGTGGAAACAGACATGTCTGTTTCCACTGTATGTCGGTGTCTATGGTGTCAAATGGTGAACTTTGTTAAATAAATGGTTGACATACCGCACCATGGCCATCAGTTATCAAGGATCTCATTTCGTCTGAATTAAAGTCCAGCTGGGAAATGCTACAAGGAGCATGTTCAGTGCTAGGCTCACACTCCCTAAATGTAGCACTGAACGGCACAGGAAGTCCTTCATTCCGACAGCCATCAGACTTTACAATGCATCACTGTGCCTCACTGCATCACTGAGCACAGAGTGACAGTTACCATCTTCCTGGACTTTTACTTTTGAAACAACACTGTGCAATATTACACTTACTGTAGACTTCTGTATATTTTTACTGTATATTTTATTCTATTCTTAGGCAATTTGTTTTGTTATTCTTATTTGTGACTTGTTCTGTCTAAATGTTTAATGTGAGCGATTTGTAGTGTCAAATTTCCCCCGGGATAATTAAAGTATTTCTATTCTATTATCAGATTTACTAATAGTGGCCAAGATAATGATGACTTGTGAACGAGATGAACTGGCTGAAGGGAAACATGTCCAACTGTATCTCCAAGCTGTATCTTTTAGGGGTAAACTATAAAATAAAATAAAGCTCAATAAAACATTTTAAAGGATGAAATAAATAAAGATCTAAATCGAGCAGTGCATTTAGAAGCAAGCATTGCTGATGAAACAACACGGGTTGCTATGGAGATACTCAGGTAAGACGGCTGCATCTTTGTCACACTGCATCGCTAGCAATGTCCCCTCTATTGTTGTATCTATGGTAATAATTCTCAGATGAATGTGTTTGTTTCTTGTCAAGAAAGGATTTAAATTATTTATTTTAAATGCCCCATGAATGCATAACATTTTCACCCCAAATTGTGTTCAAAAGAAGCTGCCTCTAGAACAAAAAGAAGAAGAATGTAGTACAAAACCTGATTAAAACTGAAAATCTGAAAAAGTTATTGCTGTGTAGGCGTAATGCAAGTATTATGCAGTGTTATTTTCTAAACGGCACGGTTTTACTGGCCGGGCTCCAAGGGGGAGGTGGTTCGTCTTGGAGGATCGCCTGAATCAGTCTTTCTTCCTGCCGTCTTCTTTCTTCTCTGTCTTTCTTTGTCTGTTGGAAAATTGCAGAGACACAACTTGTCACTAAAGATCACGGTCGACAAAAGCAAGCGTTGCATAGAGTCAATCAACAGAATCGACACAGCAGAAAACACAGGTGAGGTACAAACATGGGATCGGTGAAAGATTATTTGATAGTGTCTCGCTTACATTTACCTTTGCACTCTTATCAAAACGCTTATAATAAGTGCACTGCAACAGTGGAATGAGCTCACATTCTCATAATATTGTATCGTCTTTTCTATTATCCTGCATGCCACTGTGACCCCTGAATTTCCCTGAGGGGATTAATAAAAATCATCATCAATACTCTATACAATACAAAGCAAATGAACAGAGCCTGTAAATAGCCTGAAAATAAATAGCTATAATATGAATAAATTAATAAAAAAAATAAAAACAACAGCACACTTTGTGTTACTCACCAGCCACGTCTCGTACATGTCCAGCGACATCTTGTCTCTCTCTTCCCTCATGTATCGCTCCTCCTCTGCTTTGTTTTCAATTTCCTTTCGCTCCTTCATGACTTTTTCACTGAGAACATTCTTCCTTTTCCCATCCCTTAAAACAGTTTTGAGGAGTAAAAAAAAAAAAAAGAGAATAGATAAGGATGTTCATTTGTTATGTCCTTCGACTTAGTCGTGCACTTAAAATTCATGCAATATCATGTTAAATGTTATGATTTGTAGATTTGCTTGGGGGTTGGTGTGATGTCGTACTGGGTACACTGACATGCATGTTAATATTCTGATATCATTTGGAATCGGGATACTGTAGTATCTGGTCCCTGAGTTGGTGCTTGTAAATGCCATGCTGGTATTATGGGATACTGAGCCATGTGAACACATTATCACACATAAAAAATCTTCAACTCGTGCAAAATGCGGCTGCATGGATACTAACTAAAACTAGAAAGTTTTATCACATCACACCAGTTTTATCCGCCCTACACTGGCTTCCTATTCAAGCCCGATCTGACTTTAAAGTGCTACTCCTCACCTACAAAATTTGTAATGGGCTTGCACCGCTCTATCTATCCGATCTCATCTCTCGATACTTGCCCGCTCTTGCTCTGCGCTCACAAAATGCGGGGCTTCTATCGATTCCTAGGGTTAAAAAGAAATCCGCCGGCCACAGAGCCTTTGTCTACCGCGCTCCCTACCTGTGGAACAAATTACCTGCCGTCGTCAGGGGCGCCTGCTCTGTCGAAGCTTTTAAATCCCTGCTTAAGACCCATCTTTTCTCTCTCTCTCCTTCAACCTACCCTGATCTCACCTGATCGGGGTCTGACCCTTAGATTAATCTGTGTAGTTTAGTTAGGATGTCTATTTGCTTCCATGTCTGCTAACCCCCTCCTATTGCTAGGTTTTAGTGAGTTTTTCCTTTTCCTTACCTTCGCGTGGGGTATGTCTGGGAGTGTTGCTTTTATTTAGCATTTATTTAGATTTCTTTGGACCTTGTGGTGTTCTTGTTTTGTTCTTGACTTGATGTGATGTTTCTTCTTGACTTGTTTGGGGAGGACGTGTGCGGCCCATGGGGACATTGACGTGTGTTGTCGGGCCTTATAAATAAATTTGATTTCTTTACTGTAGGGTTTTGCAGTCTGTGCGAGTTCCGTTTCCATGGTAATACTCACAATATTCTGTTCAGTCATACATACATATAGAGTACATGTACATGCATATTGGAAACCGTTATGTTAATGTCCGTATATATAAACGCCTTGAATTGTCTTGAGACCTTAAAAATGGGATACTGGCTAGTATACTGAATATTAACTTTCAGTTGTACAATCCGAGAACTAAACATTGTAACAATGACTACTGGCTGAAAGCTATGGAGCTCTAGAATAGAACGGGTGTAGACACACTGATTAAGAACAGAACAAATTATACATTCTTAGTAAAGAGTCTTAGGAGGAGGGATGCCTCAGAGTTTATCATGGAATTTTTCATCAAATGTGGCAATTTATGTTGGGTTTTCTACACGTTTTAAGCCACATCTTCAGATACACTGGAGCAACAACTACAGTGATGAATCAGCACAAAATGGAATGATAGAATAATGGAAAGAATAATGGAAAAAATACTGTACAAGAGGTGTTAACTCCCAACAATACAATGACATAAGGATAAGCAGCACACCAAAACTAAATCTCACAAAAGACACCCCCCTATGTTTCTAGTCGTGCCATCACATTCAGGAGCCTACCGTTAAAAACCTTGTGAGATAATTATTTATCTCAAACTCCGCCCCCTTTTTTGATCATCCAATCACTGAGGGAAGTGACTATTGTGATTGGAGGATCAATAGAAGGGGGCAGGGCTTGACATAGGTCAACCGCAGTGACTTACCAGTTTGAAAAAGCCGACTTGCTGTTTCTCTGTCTCTCCTCCTCCGTCTCTTGTTTTTTCTCTTTCAGTTTATTCTCAGCTCGTCTCTGGCTCCTGTACTTCTCTTTGAGCAGCTGATCGTGCTCCTGTTTCCACTTCTCAAACACCTGAAACAATATTACAGTTGTATAAAACGAGCACTACTCGTGACATCACTCGGTCTAATGCAGGGGTCCGCAACCTTTTTGATACAAAGTGCCATTTAAAAAATGTCTTGTTAATCATTGTTTCAAGTTTCAAGTTCAAGTTCTGTTTTATTTGTCACAAATAAGGTACATGTACATTACAGTGAAATGCTTGGTTCTGTATGAGCCCCCATTGTGCCATATCAACATTAACACTTTCAGTGCCCAGCAGGGGGCGCACATTTAGTGCTTGAATGCCCACCATCCACTTCTATGTTAGCATTAATATCGCCTAATCTATGTTTTAAATTATGGCTATGTGTCTAATCTGCCCGTCGCATTATCAATGACTCATTTCCAGTCAACATTGTCGAAGCGGATTGTTTTTTTATCGGCTCATTTCCGTTTATAGCATTTTGAAAAGCCCTCGTTTTCACGAAGAAAAAAAAAAAGATTCCATGATATTCGCCCTGTACTGTAATATTCTAGAACGTTGTCATTTTTCGGCCTATTTATGAATAGTTTTCAAATAAACGCTAGATTATCGACGTGTACGTGTATGTGGCGCTGAAAATCGATTATCTCAGTTCCTGATCGCTCTTACAGTCAAACAGCCATATCACATTATAGGGGAAAAGCTTATATCTCCGTGAAAACGGGTCTGATTATCCTAAGACTGGTAAAATAGATTCCTTACCTGAGATCAGATGGTATCCAAATAGATTATTCCAATTCCTGATCGCCATTCCAAAAATCAATCCTTTTATTGATCCCATGCGTATACTGTAAAGTGTCAAACACATATTACACGCTGTGCTGAGGGTCCAGAATGAAGCTGATCGGCTCTGGTTACATGCGTGAGAAGTAAAATGTGGATGAGTTTTTTTTTCTCATGCATTTTCATTGAGTCCAATCCAAAAGGGTGCATTACCATCTGGGAGACAATAGGGGGCGCTTTTTTCACATCTGAGCGCCTGGCGGGGCTGCTGTACCAACGGTAGACTCGGTTGATGAAATAGGAATTCAGATCGCGAATAAAAAAAATAAAACGAGAATTCTCGTGATGGGCATTCAACCCATCGGCTGATAACCCGAAATATCTCGTGATGGGCATTCAAAGTGTTAAGAATAACATTAAGTACGTTATTAATGTTTGATTATGACACTGCATCAAAACTTAAATCTCCAACGGAGCTGTCATTTCATTTAATCCATATAGGCAACATGCATAGCGACGGTTTTAATAAAAAAAAATCCCATAATCAGGACATTGTAATTATATGCAAGGATGCTGCCACACTTATGAAATGCTTGCCTCCCATAACTATGGCACGTTTGATGGATTCAGCCTTGTCTGCCTCATCCTTGCGAATGTTTAGTCTCAAAATGGTGTTTAACACTCAACGACATTTTCAAGAAGTAATGGAAGGAATTGTGATGCATGGTCCTTCTGAAACACAAGACCCCACTCTTCTGTCCACGAGGGCTGGAACGCCTGAACCTTTACTTTATCTTTCTTAGCTAGCAGGTCCGCCATCGTCTACCAGTTATTTTCCCCTCACCCGCATTCTGTGAAGACCTGCCCCTACTCTCCCTCTGATTGACTCGGACCCTTTTGATCTATCAATCATCAAACTACTGTAAATTACTGAAAGAGGTAATTCGCCGTGCAGACAAGGGCGCACATTTCCAAAAAAAGGTTCCCCTCTTGCACACCTTTAAGTTAAGTTAAGAGGACATAAGAAAGGCCCCCTGTGGGGTTTGAACCAAAGACCTTCTTGCTGTGAGGCGACAGTGGTGACCAGTGGTCACTTGCTAGTGTGCCATTGGTTAAGCTACCAATGGTGGCAGGCGTGCCTAAGGTCGCTGACCCCTGGTCTAATTCATGGTATTTATAAACGGAACCACAGACCTTTCTGGACGATTCCCTTTTCTCCGCCTGCTCCTCGACCACTCTTTGCTCTTTTGTGGTCGTATCATGCTTCTCCTTGGCTCTGGCTCTCAGGCTTCCTGCTTTATTCTGCTTCCAGGCCTCGTAGGATGCCTTGGCGTCTTCTGTCTTATTCCACTCCCCCTGTGCCACAGAGACACCGAAAACAAAACAGTGCAGTCGTGAACAGATGGCCACCAGTGAGAAGACACGAGGCCACTCGATTACGGCAACACGGCAGCGCTGGTGGCGATTGTTTTGGTACAGCGTGGTGGCTCATTTCCAGTGCAAAGATACAAAGAAGGAGACAACAAGCATACGTGGAAACATTATGAGTTTAGTGATTTGTGCATCATCTACTGTTGTTCATTTAGGCTTCAAAATGATTTAGTCTGTAAATGTATATTGTCCCACTGCAATTGTCCCACTTACACTGTAGAATCATTTCTTTTTCATATTTTATCCGCTGTTTTTTACCTATATAAAAAAAATATACCTGGTTTACAAATCTACTGCGGTTTTCTGAATGTATAGACAGTACATTAAAAAAAGCTGTGACAATAAAACAATATGAATCAGAACGTAGACAATATTCACCTGTTTCCTCTTTTCCTCTTTCAAGTTGTCTTCTTGCTTCTTCAGTCGGGAGCTCTCCTTTTTCTTCTTAAGCCATTCCTGTTGTTTTCAGAGAGAGGAAATACAAATGTTAGGGTCAGGAGTCAGGACAGATCAATATATAACGCACAAAGTTTAATTAAATACTAATGCTAATTAAATACTACCTGCATGTGTTCTACTGCCCCGTACTGGCAACACCCTCCACAACGTGCAGCGATATAAGTACTGGTGCACTGACGATGGATAGTATAGCCGTGCCATTAAATTGGATAGAGGAAGATGACACATTGTAAGCCGTGCCAAAGGGGATTACAAATGGAAATTGTTGAAAATGTAGGTGGCGCTTGTGGGAAGCTGGACATGTTTCAAAACAAATTTGAAACACCTTCACCTTCTCAGAAGGACAGACAGAAGGAGCTAGATGTAGTCTCATCCTCTTCTTTCCCCCGTTGGGGTGAATGGAAACTGCGCCTGTTCTGAGTCGGTCCGCAGCTTGTGTAACCCACATGGCACATTTCCAGAAAATTAAAGCGGGTTTGTTTGTCTCCCTCTATGAAAACATTCTGATATCACAATTTGAGTCAACGTGGATTGAAATGAGCGAGGTGATCCTCCTCACTCAACATCTTACAGTGCATAATTATACCTAACTATTTGAGGAATCTTTTTCAGTACTGATTTCTGTGAGAACAGATAGAGTCTATGATATGGATACCAGTGACTACTCTCCATATGCCATAGCCCATCTACATGTTTTACATTCTAAACCGCAGGAAAAGGACGATGCAGACGCGTTGATCCTTAACACTACACAATATTTTATCTATTTATAACTAAAAAGATTTGCAAGACATTGTTTTAGAATTGTGTTTGCATTTTGTACTTCATTTTGTACTTTAGTTTGTATATACCCAAATGCAGCACTGAACGGCACAGGAAGTCCTTCATTCCAACAGCCATCAGACTATATAATGCATCACTGTGCCTCACTGCATCACTGAGCACAGAGCGGCAGCTCAATAGTGGCAGGAGGACGCGACTAGCGGCCTCCAGGCTCCACAACAGGGGGCAGCGACGGCTGCCAGACATTGATCTAGGTCTAGGTCTAGGAGGACAATACACTACCTAAAGCAGGGAGGGGCAACTGGCGGCCCGCGGGCCGCATGCGGCCCTCACCGACGTTCCATGCGGCCCCAGGCCAATATAAAAAAAAAAAAACATTTTTATTGTATTCGACTAAGAAGAGTTGGCAGTCGACTATGGCTCCTTTCGATCGATTAGTCGACTATTTGACTAATAGGGGTCAGCCCTAGTGTGGACATATGAAACGCTGTTGAAAGTGCCGTGCAGCAATATGGGGGTTTTGATAAACTGTCGGCTGTTGTTACCGATGGAGCACCGGCAATGAAAGGAAAACACACAGGATTCGCCGGGCTTCTAAGGCAGAGTGGCGTTGAGTGTCCAATGCTGCACTGCATTATACATCAGGTAAGTTCGCTAACATAATTTCCATCTATTGTGGGTCACTATAATGACCAATGCGAGTCGAGTGTAGTCAAATTATATGCGAGAGTCGTTAAATAGTTTTTATTTTTTTTTATCTGATATAGGAGGCTCTCTGTGCCAAGAAGCTTGACTACTACAGCCATGTTATGGATTTGGTTACCAAGGTTACCAATCTAATTCGTGGAGGCAACAGGTCACTAAACCATAGAAAGTTTGTCTCCTTTTTGGAAGAGATGGACACTGATTATGGCGACTTGCAGCTACACACAGAAATCCGATGGCTGAGCCGTCGGAAAGTACAGGAGCGACATTGAAACACTGCAAATGCAATTCAATGATCGGTTTGAAGATTTCAACGGCATGCAGTCACGGATAGCGCTGTTTGCCGGCCCCCTCACCGCTACGGTGTCAGAGCAGCCCCCACCGTTGCAGCTTGAACTGTGCGAGCTACAGTCAGATCCTTTTTTTCAAGCAAAGAGAAATGAGAGGGGAATTTCGTTTTGGAAACTGCTACCTGAGCCCCGCTTCCCACTCCTCAGGGACTTTGCCCTCTCTATGGCCAGTATGTTTGGGAGCACATACATATGTGAGAGCAATTTCTCAAACATGAAGCACATCAAGTCAAAGTAGAGAAACAGGCTGTCGGATGAAACATTATTTCATCTGATGCAGATTGCATGCACAAACATTGAAGTTGACATTCCTGCTATTGTGCGCCAAATGGAGAGACCACAAGTGTCTCATTAAAGACAGGGGGGAGGAGGAGATGATGAAGAGGTGTAGAGGGGGGGAAGGAGATGATGAAGAGGTGTAGAGAGGGGGGAAGAGATGATGAAGAGATGTAGAGAGGGGGGGGAGATGATGGAGAGGTGTAGAGAGGGGACCATTATTATTATTATTATTATTATTATTATTATTATTATTATTATTATTATTATTATTATTATTATTATTATTATTATTATTATTATTATTATTATTATTATTATTACCATTATTGACCCACTGTGGGGCGAGGGTGAATGTCATGCCAGTTTGATAAAGGGTCAATGGGAGGCATGTAGTATTGCACTTTACTTTACTTGCACTTTACTTGTTTACTTTTGTAGTGTTCAGATAACACTAATAACACAAACACAAAGCAGCATTCCTGCTGCATTTCACTACAACAGTAAATCAAAAGTGCAATAATAAATGATTTTGTTAAATGTATACACTTTTATCCTGCTACTAAACAAAACATTCCTGAGTGCTTCATATCCATAACATGCATTTCAGTGTTATAATGTTTTGTTTAGTAGCAGGATAAAAGTTTATACATTTAACAAAATCATTTATTATTGCACTTTTGATTTACTGTTGTAGTGAAATGCAGCAGGAATCCTGCTTTGTGTTTGTTGAGCAGTGGGCTTTAAGTTCATACATTTATTTGATTAGAAGCCTTAATTATAATTGATAATTTTTGTATATATTTGGGGTTACACAGCAATACTTTTAAATTCAGCTGTTTATAAATTCATAAAGTTGAAATTGCATTACTAAATGCATTTGAAATGGAATAAAAACAAAGTTACAACAAATTATAATTGTTTATATACCTTGTGACTATTAGGGCTATTTGAGTGATGGGGTACTACTGGCGGGACTGCCGATAAACAATGCAGCCCCCCAGATTGATTGTGGACATTTTGTGGCCCTCACCATATATAAAGTTGCCCACCCCTGACCTAAAGCATACTGCACCTAGTTACACTGAATACTGGAATATATATTTCATATTTCATTTAGTTAGATTTAAAGGGGAACTATCTTATAAATGGCCTTTTTGAGTGTTTAGCATTGTTTCCTAGCTATGTGAACTTATATTAATATGATCTATGTCTCAAAATTCTCATATTGGCGCATTCTTCCAATTCTCCTCTCACAATATTCACCCTCACTGAACTGAGTCGTTTGAAAATGTGCCTATATGTGATGTCATATAGTCACTGCTGCATGTTAATGTTCAGGTGAACACGACGGTGCACAGTGGTTTAGGAGCCCAGGCTCAAAACAGCTCGAGATCTTGAGGTAGAAAAATGCTGTTTTTGAGGACTTGATTAGAAATACAAAACAATGAATAATAAAAATATATATATTACAGAGGTGTTCCATAGACTCACAGGAATTGTGTAAAAGTGCCCAAATAGTGAAAGAAATAGTAAAATAGTTCCCCTTTAAATTATAATTATATTGACCAAATTGTTTACCCCATGCTCAGTATGCTCAGTATATTCTTACTGTATTTATTTCTGTATATTTTATTTCATTTCATTTTATCTTATTTTACTCTACTCTTATCCTAGGCAACTTGATTTGATTTGTGTTATTATTCTAATTTGTGACCTGTCCTGTCTAAATGTTTAAATGTTCCCACTGGATAATAAAAGTATTTCTATTCTATTCTATTCTATATTGTTTTTTTATTTATTTTTACCTTTGTTACTGTATATGAAGTGCAGTCTCAGGGGGCTCATATAGAACCAAGCATTTCACTGTATGTATGTATATGTGCCAAATAAAACAAAACTTGAAACTTGATCCTGACCTGGTAAACGGCAGCCCTGAGTGAATCCGCTGCTTCAGGCTTAGACTCTTCCAGGGCGACCTTACGGTCCAGGACCGTCAGCATGCCCATGTACTTAGACTCCACTTTACTGGAGCATGCGCTTCGGGATCTCTGGGAGCTTTTTGCAGAAGAACTTGAGGGCCTGTTAAAAAAAAAGAAAAAAAAGAGTAAAACGATGGGTCCGTTACTAACATCTCTTATGCATACCAAACTCTTATGCATACTCTTATGTTGCCAAATTCTCATTTGTTTATCAAGGTGCAGTGATGTGGAATGATATACAAAATCTAATAGAAACATGTTCCACTTTAAATATATTTAAAAGTAAGCTTAAAAAAGAACTACAGATCCTGTAGTCTATAGTATCCATGTGTATTGTATAAAGTCTTTTAAATATTTTTTCCCAACATTATAATAGTTGTATAATGCTGTATTGTATGTATCTGTGTGTATGTGAGAGGGATATGCGCATGTGTTTGTGGATAATGTGGGGGGGGGGGATTTTAATTTGTTTGTGTAGTTATCCTATATAGGCAGGGTGAGGGGAGGTCGCTTATAAGCCCTTGGGTTTTTTGACCTTTCCTGCACATTTTAACTGTTCTTCTATTTACTCATTTTATCCCAGAATGTATGTTTGTAAGTGCGAATAACAATAAATAAATAAACAAATAAACATCTCTTATGCATACTAACATCTTTTATGCATTGCATGATACACGGCTAAGCTACAAGGGACTATTGCCCCTATAGTACAAAGCATTTACCTCGTCTCAGATGATTTTTCATGGATGTCACTGAGTCTACTGACAGAATGATCAGGGTGATCCTCAGAGTCTTCCTAAATGGAACACATAATACATACACACATAGAGAAATACATACATAAAGACAGACGTTCTGATCCTTAGGGATGAGGACTGTGAAGACTCAACCGTGCACAATAGGTGACATAAGCATGACGTTTAGTGGTTGAGTATCATTGCCAGCCTGATGGAACGAGAACCATGTAGACTTGTAATTTATGGTCCTCGTTCCAAATGATCAACTTAGTAAATCGTTAATAGTGGACACATGGCCTGAGCAGAGGCAGAGGAAGAATCAAAATCTCCTTTGCTTCCTCTATAGGTGTTTGTCATGCATGGGCAGCATGGATATAGCCTGTATTTGGGAGGGCATTTGATATTTGAGACTAACTGCTAAAGGGCAATTCCAGCATTATGGATGTTACATTCAGAGAGAACATTGGAAACTTAACTTAACATTGACAAGGCATCGATTTGAATTGGAAGTATAATTTACACATTTTAGTTACACTTATTGAGATAAAGATGAGCCTGCAGTAAGAAATGTTTTGACCTTTTGGATTTTGAGAAATACACAGCGTTATGGATGTTACGGAAATTGACAAGCTTTTCGGACTCACTGAACACATGATGAAAACTCTGTGAATATCTTTTTCAAAGAATAACATGTTTACTATCACTTTGAGGTACCCAAAAAGCACATTCAGGAAAACCTGGCATTTCCTCTCAAGGAATGAATCACAAAAAAGTGCCGTTATGGATGTAACATTTTTGCGTTATGGATGTTACACGTCTAAAATAGACAAAAAACACTATAAAAAATAGGGCTTTACCCACATGTGTTTGACTTCGGTGGACCATTTTGAGAGTCAAACCAGTCTGGAATGGATTCATGTTGTAGTCTGAAAAAATGCCAGGAAATGCTGAGAGAATTGTTGAATATATATATAACACAAATGTTATTATGACATCATACTGTGACATCACAAATGTTCTAGAATGTTTGATTATGACATCATACTGTGACATCACAAATGTTCTAGAATGTTTCACTCTGCCTGGACTGGTTCAGAGAAATGGTATCTCCCTCTGTTATCCATGTGAGGATTGAGGTGTTCATGAATCTGATCAAAACTGACCCAGGACTTGTCCTCTTTGGTTGGAAGTGCAGCGGTAAGCCTCCATAAGGGACATGGACATGTGGCGTTTCTGAACCCTCTGCTTGACTCCTTCTCTTATGGTCACTGCATCCTTCATTGATTGATTGATTGATTGATTGATTGATTGAAAACGTTATTAACAGATTGCAGAATGGGTACAGTACAGCTCAATACATACAATTGTTAAGGGGATGCAGACCAGAGAAAGACTATCGTCTTGTTTACATCAGGGTCCCCCATTTTCAATTCATCATAACATATATGACATACACGACATACAGATAGACAGTACTGCTACATCTATACATTTATGACATATCAGATTTGCAAATACAGTACTGTTTGTGATACCAAAATAATAATAATAATAATACATCTATTTTATATAGCGCTTTTCCAGGTGCTCAAAGACGCTTTACATGGGCAGGAGAGACAAACTATGGCAAAACAAAAAACAGAACAAAACAGAACAAAAATAATACATGACAAAATAAAATAAAACCAACAGAATTAGAGGTCAAAAGCAAGATTGAAAAGGTGAGTTTTGAGGGCTGATTTAAAATAGTCCAGAAAAGAGAGTATATACATTTGACGTAGAAACTGTACATTGGAGGGTAGGAGGGGGACTGTACATTGGAGGTGGTTGGGTGGGTGGGGTGGGACACTGTACAACTGTACAAGCAAAACTGTACATTGGAATATTGACAAAACCATACTTGGTCAATTACTGTACATTGGGTTGGGTTAGGACATTTACAGGGGCCAGTTTCGAATTGCAGTCTCCCGTAGGTGTTCTTTGAGAGTGTTTTTGAAAGTGGGTAGTGATTCACATTCCTTTACAGCTTTGGGTAGGGCGTTCCACATTGATGTGGCATAATTGCGAAACGTGTTTAGTCCCTTGTTTGAGCCGAATCTGGGTTTAACATGATTTGTGGAGCTCTCTCTGGTGTTGTGATCGTGGTATTCACTGACCTTTGGGAAGTATTTTGACATGTACATGGGTAACTTGGTCGTGTAGTGTATCTTGTAGACCAGGCCCATTGCAAGTTGCTGTACTCTGTCGTCTACTCTAAGCCATCCTAGGTTGTCAAAGTGGGCAGGGGTGAGGTGGGTTCTAGGAGTAAGGTCAAGCAGTAGTCTGACCAGTTTGTTTTGAGATGTTTGTAATTTTGTTTTTAGCGCCTTTGAGGTGCTTTGGTACCATGAGGTGCAAGCATAGTCGTAGTACCCTTGAATGAGTGCTCCTGCCAGAGTCTTCAGGGTATTCTTGTTTACCAGTGAGGAGATCCGGTACAAGAATAGAGTTCGTTGGTTGACTTTTTTTTATTACATTGGATGCCATTTTGTCACAGGAAAGATTTGCCTCTAGGATGGAGCCCAGGTAGGTAATTTCTTCTTTCCTTGTGACAATATTGTCACCCACTGTAACTGAGAAGCCGTCGGTCTTGCTGAGTTTGTTATTTGAACCAAGAGAATGGACTGTTTTGCCCATGTGTAATGATAGTTTGTTATCAGCGAGCCATATGCAGATTTTGCCTAGTTCCGAGCTGAGGGCCTGGGGCCTGTCTTGAAATGTCGTCCCTGCATTCGAATAATACTCATTTACTTTCTGTTTGGTTTCATTTGGGGTTTCTGTGTTTTTTGGGGTGGGATTCTTGTCACGATACTCTGAGCAGACACGAGGGGGAGATGGCCGACAGCAGCCGATTAGCAGTAGGCTAACGTGGACACTGCTCTGCCTAGACCAACAATGTGTGAAAAAGTTGTGTCTGAAAATATGTTGGATTTGAATCAAACAAGGAGTCATAAAATACTTCTGATTTAAATCAAACAAAGGGGTCATAATCGGACTTAACAACACACATTTTTGATAGTGTTTTTTGTCTATTTCAGACGTGTAACATCCATAACGCAAAAATGTAACATCCATAACGGCACTTTTTTGTGATTCATTCCTTGAGAGGAAATGCCAGGTTTTCCTCAAAGTGATAGTAAACATGTTATTCTTTGAAAAAGATATTCACAGAGTTTTCATCATGTGTTCAGTGAGTCCGAAAAGCTTGTCAATTTCCGTAACATCCATAACGCTGTGTATTTTGTCACATATCTCAAAATTCAAAAGGTCAAAACATTTCTTACTGCAGGCTCATCTTTATCTCAATAAGTATAACTAAAATGTGTAAATTATACTTCAAACAAAGGGGTCATAATCGGACTTAACAACACACATTCGCAATGTAACATCCGTCACTTGCAATGTAACATCCATAACGGTAACATCCATAACACTTGTAAAGAATACAAAAAATAAGACCAGAATGACTAATTGTTGCGAATATGTCATCTTTATAAAAGTTAGCTTTGCTTAGGAAGTTTGGTTGACATTGCATTCCAGATGCATGTTTTATGACAACTTTTCCTGGAAAACGTTATGGATGTTACATTCGCTGTCCCATAAAGGGGCATTATAACAGCATGCTTCACCTGCCAATGGAAAGACACAAAGTACATACTTGATTCACATATTGATACAACAGCCCTTCATGACCAAAGGTGAGGTTAGAAAAATATCTGTTGATTTCTTTTTTTTTACATTCTGGCCATTCAGAAAGTCATACAATTAGGTTAATCGAAAAAAAAATTTACATCATTGTGTCTCCTCCTGTAGTGTGAAAAAACATGCATTCTCATAAATATTACGATCAAATCTATTTTGTACTTCAAAATATAGACCTTGATGATACATTTGAAATTGGTTTGGTTATGATCATGTTATTTTAATTTTTTCATGGTGAGGTTGACATTTGCATGGAATTGCCCTAAATGTTGAACATCGCATTAAACCTGATGGGAAATGGCTTACATGAAATTCTTCAAAGGATGTAGAGTACTGCTCCTCGTGGTCTTTGCTGTCTTCTGAGATACGCTTATCTAAAAGGATAACAATATGTGTCAAAAACTAAATTCTAAAGAGGTTATGCCAGACAATTTAGCACTGAACATACTAATTGGTACCTCTGGTTTCAGAATCACCCGTGGACCTGGAAAGGGAGTGAGACTGCTGGCTTCTGCGTGGGGAGGAGGATCTCCTGAAGCTAGAGGAGTCTGTCTGGTCTCCTTCAGGTCCCTATGATAAAAACAACACAAACAATACATGCTCTACGGCGGTAAACAACATTGTGTACAGCTGTGGAGGAATCGCTTTGTTTTGTCCTAACAATAGCTTGAATCTCACACCTAGAGAACCAATGTCCCCAAACCCCCACCCTATTCTATCCATAAGAGAGCTGGATCCCCTTCTCCACCTCAGTGTTCTCCCAGGTGGCCAGTGGAAGCACTCCTCTAAGCCAAGCTCATAATCTACATGTACCTTGTTTCTATAGTGTTTCACTATTACACCTATATTGATCATGAAGATCTGTCTCTACGGCATAACCGATGAGTCCGGTTCCACCACACAGCGCAACAGCAACAAAAACAACAAGTTACTGAACAAACAATGAATGAAACTCACGTGTGGGCTAAGGCTGCTGGCAGTTATCTGGCCAGAGGATGTGTCCGCCGTGGTGGTGCTGCTGGCTTTATCAGTCGAGAGGGCATGGACACAGAAGAGGTGGCAGCCCTGCTCACTGGAGATCCTGGGTCGTCAGCCGGCTCCTCCACGGCACGGGAACTCAATCCAAAGGTCCTTTGTCTCGGTTTGGGTCTGGGCGGTTCCCTCTCGCCAACGCCATCTGAAAAACAAGGAAATTATATACAAAAACCAAGCACACACATACCTGCATGCATTCGGTGCATCGATATTCCCATCGAGTCAAAAAAGGTACCGGTCATTTTAATAGAGAGAAATTAACTATGTACTACTACTATGTGATATTGGTATCAGGAATTGTTTTATGATAACAGATGTTTAATAGATAACATAGGGAGGTTCGGCATATGGATATCATGGGAAAAAATGGGAGCTAGCATGGAGGGGGGTGGTTCTGGGATGCTGGAACTAACTGTTGAGCCTTCCCGAGGTGTCATGGCCTAACTTAACGAAACACCAGTGAAGGGAGGTGCCCACTTGATAACCCTGGTGATATGCTGGCTCTTGCTGCCTACCTATCTATCTATCTACATGTTGGGTTGTGGTGGTCATTGGGGGCCATGTGGTAGGGTATGTAGAATCGGCATTGACACACACACACCTTTTATTTGACCCCTAAGGCATAGATGTGTGGCAAGGGGATTTGATTCCTTCATTGAGCGTTTATGCTTATCATTAGGGCACAAGTATCTTGTGTTTTATTATAAAAACTATAAACTGACCTGTTGAAGACACACCGCTACGCATCGAGCCAGTTTCCGCTGGCTGTGGACTAGGGGCCTTTACTCCTTCCCCACGAACCGAGTCTTTGCTCTGTTCACTGTTTTCGGCGAACAAGGGAACAGGGGTTTCCAAATTGCCACCATCAGACGATGGTAAGGGCAACGGTGTGTCCAGCCAGCTAGCCTCTGAGGTTTGGAGTGACAGAGATCCAGTTGGAGGTCTTCTTGAGGAACAAGGGGGGTGAGAATCGGCACCGCTCTTTTCAGACACTGTGGATTCCATGCGCTCCTCGCTGCGACCTAACGAGTGTTGTGGGGTTAACGAGTCCCTCCTCCGGTTGCTGCTGCCAAGGGAGGGGTCATGGCGTTGTGGGGTTAACGAGTCCCTCCTCCAGTCGCTGCTGCCAGGGGAGGGGTCGGGGCGTTCGCCTTCATGGGAGTCGGTCGCCGCTGTGCTTTGCAAGGGGGAAGCGCTTCTTTGGGTTTTCATGAATGAAACTCTCTTTGGTCTGTCGTTTTCTCCCTCGTCATCCGAAAGGTCAAAGTTGTTGATGGTGGCTTTACTCCTCCCGGACTTAAATGCATTGACCCTTTTCTTTCTTGATTTGAAAAGTTCTTGAAAATCTGTAGAATAGATAATTCTGTCAAATGAGCACGAGAGAGAGAAAACTTTGCAAGATTTGCCAAAGACAGATCTATCACATTCCAAGAGCCTATCTGATTAGGCTTATCTTGAGATCTGGTAGAGGGTGGTAGGCTATACATGTTGTTACACACCTCGTGTAACATACAGTAGCTCTGAGTGTCTCTGTTTTTGAAGGTCTGGTGATATAATAATGATCATAATAATTCTAGACATTTTTCTTTAGCCTGCATGGAGAACCTGATAGGTGCAGGGTGGGGTTTGTCACATAGATGACAAATACAAAATGAGTGCAAGAAGGTACAGACTATTTTAAAGTAAACTATAATTTTTGATGATTGACAGCTTCCTGACACAATCTGATTTGGTCTGATGCAGGTAAACCCCACCCTTCTAAGCAGTGACATGTTATTATTGTGAGATGGCATGAGATGGGAAATGAGAACAACCTTTTGTAGATCACAGGGGCTAGTACTTCTGGGACATCTAGGCCTATATTTTGTGATGATCTTACCATCCCCATCCTCGTCGAAGTCATCCAAATAAGAGTACTGGTCATCAGTCTTTGTTCTACTTGCTCTGGCAGAGACAGCAGCTTCAAGTTCATCCTACAACGATATGAGTTGAGAAGCAAAATGAACATTCTGGGGTCACCTGTTACAGTGTGTTCAATGCCAACCCACAGACTTGCACCGTTAACACAATTCGTAATGTTAGCGAAGGTTAATTAAGACGCACGGACAATTTCAGTGAGTCTGAATTCAGAGACGCATGTATTGCTACACTATATTAACAGTTAACACGTTACGTTAGTAAAACATGTCCATATTCACATGAGCATTTAACAATAACTAAGTTAACGTTACCTGAAAAGTTGTCCTTCTTCTACTAGATACTTTCGGGCTTTTCGTGTAAGCCAGTGTCCTGAAGTCCCCGTCTGTCATCCTGTAAACCGAACAATATTTCGACTGCTAGCATTAATAACGTTAGATTAACGTTAACGCTAAAATCCCAAGATTACGGCCAAACGTTGTTAAAAACATGATCTATTGTTATCTGTCTTGCAAGGTCAAACATCGTCAATAACGTTACTGCCGGATACCATTTGTGAATGAACTTAGTTAACGAAAGCTAGCTTTGCCGCTAAGTATCGTTGTTGTTGCCTAGGGAACAAACGAGTTCAAATTAAGGGAAATAGGATACAGTTCCAGGTCAGACGATACAGGCTACACCCAGGCTACACTGCGCATGCCCAGATTATTGTTATTATTATTTTGTATTGTTTTTATTGTATTTTTCTGCATATAAACTATTATAACGTTTTTACAATATTTGCGTATGTTGTTCCTATTTTCATCAGAAGATGGTGTGAGAGGGTTGCAAATGGAAATAGGTCACCTGCAGACAATTCGAGAAGCATGCAGCTGCAGAGCCGCAGAGCCAGCGGCGCTCTCAGGGCCGCGCTCTGACGGCCGCGCTGTGCAATAGTATGCAGCTGCAGAGCCGCAGACCCAGCCGCGCTCTCAGGGCCGCGCTGTGAGGGCCGCTCAACAGCGCCACCCACCCAATGGCTGCATTGCCAATGGCTGAATTGGAGTATTGCACTGTGCGGGCACAGCTGTGAGATCCGCACGAGGCCAGAGGTCGATGTACATACTGTATGAGTAAAGTAACTATACTTTTGCTCACACAATATCTTGAATGAATGCGTTTATTTATTTCGAACATAAATTGAAAATAAATAATAATAAAAAACAAGTAATAAACAGATTAAAAAACAAACAAGCAGGAGTAGGATGAAGTGTAAACGTATGTATTTCCTACCCCCTTCACACTCTATTATCTTATGCAACTCATATTCACTCCACAAACTGAAATATACATTGTTGAATGAACAGCCTGTTTCTTGAAGTTAGACTCTCTAAATTGTAACCCCCCTCTCACAGAATTTTTGGATGTTACCCGGGAGTGAATTGTTTCGTGCTTTAAACATGATTTGTGCAGTCTTAATGTTAAGCCTTAAGGTCCCCCTATAGGACCCCCTGCTTTTCTTTATCATAAATCGATCAATAGAGACCGTATTAGATCCCCAATGATCATATCATGGGGTATCATTGGAAAGCCACACTCATTGGCTACAACCCTGTGCAAAGATTTTCGAGATCGCCAAATGATTGACGGAACTAGAGCTCCGGGAGTCGGGGGTGGTAATGTGTACTTTTGCGTACTTTGGGGCACGCCTCACATATCGGCATGTAACTCGAGAACCGCTGAACGGATTTTGTCACCTGAAAGGGTAATCGACAGGCAACAAATAGGGCTTTAATTCTATCCATATATTGTATTAAAAGAAATGCACACCCGAGCCACTAGAGGTCGGCAAAGAATCGTCCACATGTGGGCCCTTGGATGTTAAAAGGTTAATGTTTTTAAATATTTTTTTTGTAGCAAAGAGTAAAGACCATAACCCTATCAAAAACAGTAGTCAAAGTGTATATTTTCATTTTACCGATGTTTTATACGATTTATCGGAAATACAAATTTATCGGAAAATGCTAATTATCGTAAAAACCGCAAGGAAATTACTAAATCCAGATTCAACCCTGCCATTGGAAAGAGGAGCATTTTCCCTACCCATAGATGTATGATTTGGCCATAATAAGGTCAAGGTCAAGTTCAAGGTCAAATATGAATTTATAATTAAAATCGATTATCATTAATTACTGTATCTACAAATCCTTCTGTTTAATCATCTTCCCTTTATTCATTTGCTTAGATTTTTTGTACACATGATCTCAATAAGGTGGTGAATGAGCTCAGTGAGCATTTTCTCCTACCCGTATCAATTTCTGATCAAAGATGCAAAAATCATAAATCATAATTTATTTTCTCCTTTTCTTCATTACAATTTACTCAGCCTAGTAACAGACACAATATTTCTGACACTGGAAATACATACCCCCAGGTCCCTAGATGTTCCTAGAACATGCAAATTGACCTTGCAGAAGTGGAGCAATCTTCCATTTACTTAGGCATGTACCTTTAGGCGAAAACGGTCTACAGATTAACAGCCAGGTCCCCGAGTTTCATGGCATGTGATTTAAAAAATAGTGTGTTTGTGTGTTCCAGATATCCTACCTTATTGATAAACAAATCAAAATCAAATTGATTTGTAAGGCGCGACAACACACGTTAATCTCCCCATGGGCCAGGTAACGGTATACTTTTTCTATATGCTATACACTACAGTCTATGTGATGTGGGTATGATGGTAATTAAGGAATGGTGAATATTATGTTTAATGTAAATATGTGTATACTGGATATGAACAGCAGTATTATAGGCCTACAGCAGTATTGTAAAGCAGTATTGTACAGCCAGCAATATTATTATTATACATGACTATTCTATGCAAGTAGGCTATGTCTAAGCTATTTTACAATATTATACATGAACTATGTGCAATTATGCATAAGACATAAGACACTACATAATGTGGGTATGTCAGGTGGTCTTGTGGTCAAAGTTATGTCTGTGGAATAAGAACGTTAAATTTGACCAATTAGGCCCTTTATTTTTCTAGATGCATATCACAATTCAAAATGGGAAATCTTTGCTGGAGCTGCATAGATGCACCACTTGCTGCCAGCATTTCCACTGCCCTTTCTGCAATACATCTGTATTCAAGCCGACAAAGTTGAGCAAATTGAAGTGCCTATAGCTGCACTGCTGCTATAGCTCTCTCTCTCTCTCTCTCTCTCTCCTGCAGGGGAAGGAGTCCAGAGTACCTGGGCACCGCATACCCGTCCCCCAGCTGTTCCTCCAGGGACCTTGTTGCTCCATCCATCCCTTTCTATCTATTTGTCCCTATCTCCTTGTCAATAAAGAAATATAAACAAATAAACCTGTTCCGTCCTCTGAGCTTTTAAAATTGACAAACTGGTTTAGGCAACTTAGATTACAAGTCAGTTTTGGGAAAGTTATATGAACACAGACGGGCAGAACTCGAGTTTTATATTAAGATATTATGTGAGCAAAAAAGAAAAGAGAAATCTATAAAGTATATATTTTACTCATACAGTATGTACATCCTCTGGCCTGTTTAACTTCCCTGTGTTGTTGACAAAGCTAAACCCTATTGATATGAAGTCTAAATAACATGAGAGGATGCTGTCATTATTGCACTACTGAGTTATTTGCTGCTATATGTTTCAATATTATAAGAAGAATTATAATAATACTTTTGAGTTTTATATTGTTTAAAACTTCAACAGCAGAAGCTTATATGCTAACCATCCAAAACTTGGTTTAGCTCTGAGAAAGGAGTTGACTTTGAGTTGAATGGATATGAACTCAATTATATTAACAGGATTGGGAAAAGAGGTGGGGGTGTAGCCCTATATATAAGAAATAGCCTCAAATATAAGGTTGTAGAATGCATGTCAACTGATGGATTGTATCTCAGTAGAGATCTGAGAAACGTGATTGTCAGTTGTGTTTGTACTGTCTATCTGTATGTCGTGTATGTCATATATGTTATGAGGAATTGAAAATGGGGGACCCTGATGTAAACAAGACGAAAGTCTTTCTCTGGTCTGCATCCCCTTAACAATTGTGTGTATTGAGCTGTACTGTACTGTACCCATTCTGCAATATGTTAATAACGTTTTCAATCAATCAATTAAATCAATCAATCAATCAATCAATCAATCAATCAAACCTACTCCTGCTTGTTTGTTTTTTAATCTGTTTATTACTTGTTTTTTATTATTATTTATTTTCAATTTATGTTCGAAATAAATAAACTCATTCATTCAAGATATTGTGTGAGCAAAAGTATAGTTAATTTACTCATACAGCTCACAGCACGGCGCGCCCGCACAGTGCAATACTCCAATTCAGCCATTGGGTGGGTGGCGCTGCTGAGCGGCCCTCACAGCGCGGCCCTCACAGCGCGGCCCTCACAGCGCGGCCCTGAGACCGCCGCTGGCTCTGCGGCTGCAGCTGCATACTATTGGACAATTCGGCCAGGCATAAACATTCAACTCATCCTATATTTAACCAGACATAAACATTCCTTATGGAATCCAATCCAATGATGAAGAATAAAATAGCACCCACGGTACTCCCCTGATGTGTCAGAAATTTGTCTGAGGTTGTTTTCAAAGTCATGGACCCTAGTCAGTGGACTGACTTCCCAGGATCCGTGGACTGACTTCCCAGGATCAGTAGGCTGACTTCCCAGTATGCAGTCAGTCATCCTCTGGGATGAGCTGTTTCCAGTGGCATCTAGACTGCATGCTGGAATGGTCACCAAAATAGTGGGAATGCTTTTTTTTTATGTGTGTGTGTGTGTGTGTGTGTGTGTGTGTGTGTGGGTGCTCTATTCATGTGCGTGTGCGCATGTGTGTATAGAAATCACCAGAACCTAAACTGAACTTCAGGGGCGGCACCAGACCCCCTTTTAATCCCCCCCCCCATTAAATTGTTTATACCCCCTAATATTGATTCTATTCTACCAATGGGATTGCGAGTGGCTCACCATCTTCTGCGGACCATCTTCAGGTTAATTTCTGTGAAGGTATGTATCACCTGAGACAAAACATGTTGAAGAATATAGGCTACCAGCCATTTTATGCTAGTTTATTGGGAAACGGGCTAAACAATTTGACAAGGAAAGAATCGTGGCCATTTGATCACCTCAGGATATTTGGAATTGGACTCACTGGAACGGGGCTGTTTTAATACTTCGAAGCTTCGTTCGATGGGCATGGGATTCGAATATGAAAATAAAACTTGATTATTAAAAAATATATAACTATATATATGCATTTTCTTTTTAATAAATTTTTTTTGTTGTTGTGCAAAATCAACTCTGCCTCTCTTTGTTAACTACAACAAGCAATGCTGTTTGTTATTTAAGATGAGGTCAGACTCGGCACTGACAGATTTGTGTTCATTGTGCTGCTTTTATAAAGCCTCAAATGACGGCTTACAATATTTCATGAAAGCAAAGTGTTTTGTTTGTCCAAGATTTAAAAAGGTTTAAACTTTACAGCACTGACAAAGTGCTGTACAAGTCCCACAACATAATTTTTTTTTATCTCGAAGCTTCGAATTAAAATCGAATCTCAGCCCGGAACCACACTTTTCAATATGTTTCTTCCTCTAGGAGTGATGAATGTAATGACATTTTAAAAGATTCAAATGAAAGCTATTATTATTATTATTTTTTTAATCTCCCCCCCCCCCCTTTTTCCTCCGATTTTCTCCCATCCCAATGTTAGTCGTTATGCCAATTCCCAATCCCCTTCCTGGCCGCTGCGCACTTACCCCCCACAGTCAGTCTGGGAGAGTGGAGGCTATCACGTGCTTCCTCCGACACACGTCTAGCCAATCAACCGCTTCTTTTCACCTGGCAGCGCGGACTCTCACTGAGAGGGTGTAACGTGTGGAAGGATCCTATCCACGCTGAGCAGGCGCCCCGACCGAACTGTAGGAGTCGCTGTTTACAACGACCCGGACCCACCCCGCCAGCTTTCCCACCAATTGTATTAGTGTGAACGGCCAGCCAAGCTGGTGACAACGCCGGGAGCTGGATTAGAACAGGCGAATACAGCATCTCCGGCGTTGGTGACAAACGCAATCTCCGCTACACCACCTGACCAAACTCAAATGAACGCTATTCATTTGTGACAGTGGCGGCAACATTCGGAGATGAATCAGAGATATAATTATATTTTTGCCTATTTCTGCAGATTGTGCTCCCAAACTGTGTTGCAGGAATTGGACACAATCTGTTCAGCTGATACTTGTCCAAAGACATGAATGTGATGATGTGAGTAGTAACCTTTTTATTTATTATTTTATATTTAATTTAATAAAACTTTAAATCTGACCTCACTGTATAAAATTATGTTTGTTTGTGTGTTTTATTTTATTTTTAATTTGACCTCACTGCATAAAATTGTCTGTTTGTGTACAGCGTGTGTGTGTGTGTGTGTGTGTGTGTGTGTGTGTGTGTGTGTGTGTGTGTGTGTGTGTGTGTGTGTGTGTGTGTGTGTGTGTGTGTGTGTGTGTGTGTGTGTGTGTGTGTGTATTTACACCATAGTGGTATGCATTGCTATTTTATTCCCACAGTAACCTGATGACCACTCTAGAGTGTGGCTATGGTTTTGCTGTGGATAGTGCAGTGCTGGGATTGCGTGAGGCATACACTATTTAATTACTCTAGCATCAGTGCCCAGCCTGTGTCACCCATGTTATGCAATACCTGAAAACATGCCTTACAGTTCTAGGCTATTTTTTATTATTTTATTTCATATTGCAGGCTATAACTGCATTTCTACTTTTGCTATTTTATTTGAAGTGTCCTTGAGAGAAGGGGGATGGTGCAACCAAGGAGATGGAAGAAACTGTGTGTGTGTGTGGGGTAATTGTGTAATCAGTTCTCTGATGCGCGCGCAGTATTTGCTTCAGGGCAATGCGTGTCAGCCATGCATGCTAACCTAGGCAGGGTGAATGGTCACAGGGTTTAGCTAGGTCTGCTGAGCACAGAGGCGGGAGCCTTTAGCTATGACAAGCCATGGTACAGTAAACTGTGACCACAAAACCTAAAGTCTGTATACTGGAAGATCTTGCATGTCAGTTGTCTTTGTCGAGCTCTGTAGTTGCAGCACCAAAACAAATTAGATTGTGATCTGTATCCATCTGCATTGCATTTGTTTAAAGCCCTAGTAGGGGATTATCTAAGAATTTCCCCAATACTAAAATCTGACAGCAAGGCAAAAGACAGTCATGTCTGAGTCATTTTAGAGCTCTCTAACGGAGAGAAATGGATTATGTCTCAGTCATTTTAGATCTCTCTAATGGAGAGAAATGCATGATGTCTCAGTCATTTTAGATCTCTCTAATGGAGATAAATGCATGATGTCTCAGTCATTTTAGATCTAATGGAGATAAATGGATTATGTCCCAGTCATTTTAGATCTCTCTATTAGAGATAAATGGATTATGTGTCAGTCATTTTAGATCTCTCTATTGGAGAGAAATGGATTATGTGTCAGTCATTTTAGATCTCTCTATTGGAGAGAAATGGATTGTCAGTCATTTTAGATCTCTCTATTGGAGAGAAATGGATTGTCAGTCATTTTAGATCTCTCTATTGGAGAGAAATGGATTATGTGTCAGTCATTTTAGATCTCTCTAATGGAGATAAATTGATTATGTCTCAGTCATTTTATCTCTATGGAGATAAATGGATTATGTCCCAGTCATTTTAGAGCTCTCTAATGGAGAGAAATACATGATGTAATTTGTCCTCTGACCTGAAACTAATGGTCTTGGCTGTTTGATAAAGCTAGTGGATGAAATGGGTGCTTGGTAGCAGATAAAGTTGAGGACCTCTCAGTGGAGAGAAAGGAGCATCCCTACCCCAATCCAGAAATTAGGTACTGTATGGTATCATATCAAGTATTGATCAAACATAACCATATATTATTAAATTCTCAATTTGCCAATGAAGAATAATCTCCCAGTAAACTGCAACTCAACATATACTGGTCCATCTTGTTCCAGTCTTTACAAACAACAGAAGTTGAAACAGACCATTTACAGTTTCTCAACTGTTTTGTAAAGAAAAAAAGATTGTAACAGGTTTTGAGATTTCCAGAACGGTTTCCAGTCAGTCATCATGGAAATATCAAAAGGCCATGTTACAAAACAATTGAGACACACAAAAAAAGTCATCAATCCAATCGAATAAACATAACTAGAAGAATGCACTCAGTAGAGTACAGACCTCCGCCAAGGCCCAACAATCAACCCCACTTTGCTGTTACTCAACATTCAACATATTCAACATTTCAGTTTGTCCTAATGGTGGCGCTATAGGGAAAAGCTCAGGGGGCTACCAAAATCTATAGGTTTCTTCCCCTTGGGGTCATGAATGTGCACAATCTTATGCTAATCCATCAATTACTTTTTGAGATATCTTGTTTGTATTTTGGCCTGATGGTGGCGCTAGAGGAAAGGTCACAGGGTCATTAAAACCAGGTTCCTCTAGGGGCCATGAGCAAATGTTCAGAGCATATTTTGTGACTCTATGACAAATGGATCAGCACATGCCCTTATTTGAAGATTTTGTCCCGATAGTGGTGCTAGGGAAAGGTCACCAGTCCAGACAGTATTCTTCAAGTTATCTCGTTCACCGACGGACAAACAAACAGACGGGACCAGTTACATAACCTCCTTGTAGAGGTAAAAGCAGAGCCTGTAGAGGAGTAACCCTGGTGGTAGCCTGGATCCAGCTCCCTCAAATTCCCCACTTCTGACCCTTTAAAAAAATGCCTATATTAATTCTACAATTTAGTTCAGGAGATTCAGGGGCTTAAGTGGGCAATCCAGGGGCTTCACATCTAATGAAAAAAAAAAAAAAAAAAAAAGGTTTAATGAAAGCTTTTCCATCCCCAGACATTACTTAGAACCTTGATTTTATCTTCATTGAGTAAGTTCCAGAACGGATCTGCTTAGAGTCTTTGACGTTTTGCATCAGATCATTTAATACTTATTCTGATATATAACAGAAGTTTGTGCTCATATAAACATAGTGTCCTAGATCTTTCTAGATTAATTACTGCAAAATGATATTATGGGGAGGTATCTGCTTCTGTGCAGGCTAGTTGTGGATAGGTTGTGTAAACCCTGTCAGTACAGGATGTGCTTTTGGTTAACTAATATCTATCTTTTGGTCAACTAATATCTGTCTTTTGGTCAACTAATATCTATCTTTTGATCAACTAATATCTGTCTTTTGGTCAACTAATATCTATATTTTGATCAACTAATATCTGTCTTTTGGTCAACTAATATCTATCCTTTGGTCATTAGGGCTTGTGTTTATGAGGATACTGTCATATCAACAACGTTTTATTTTCACACAGAGAGGAAACAAAAGATAAAAAAAAAAAAGTGGATTTTGGGTCAGTTATGGTTTATTGGTTCTGGGTAAATGTTTCTGGTTAATGTCATCCAGAGGATGATAGCTTATATGAAAAAAAGATCTTCAATGTCTTTTGGTTTGTTCATCACAATAAACAATGTCACAATGTCATGCTATAAAATTACCACCAGTCCTACCCTAACCCATGAAGCCCAGATTCCCCAGTCCAGCTGAACCCACCTGACCAGTGATCACAGGCACAGCGCCTTGAGGAGGGATTTCTGGCAAACTCCATACCTCCTTAGACAGCTTTCCGGCTGTGCAGCGTGGTTGATGTTTTTTCTTTCTTTTAAATTTTTTTTAGGCCATTTCTTATTAGGTGAAATTCACCAAGATAACAATACAAAATGAATGTCCATTTGAATTATTATCGTTCGCCTGCATCTGCACCTAGCTAGCAGGCTAGTTCTCCGATGTCCTTGACAATTTTGTATCTTTTCAAATGCACCAGATTTCGGCAATTCCCCCAAACACCCCCATCCGACAGTGGACTGTGACCTTCAATTTATCTACAAAATGTTTGTAAAATTGGATAAGAAATGTGAGTTATACATGTCACGGTTGTGACATCATCACCTTAAACTTCGATGCCAGAGGGAGTTTCGAACCCGTGGTCTACCACACCGCGGGCTACAGCACAGACCACTATACCAAGGGGTGAATTCACTGCTTTGCAACGTGTCTATGAGTCTTTTTAGGGTGAGAGTGAGTTTTAACCCATAGTACCGCTACTCACACAGTCACTTCACAACATCTGAAGTCCTTCGTGACTGCGCCTCGTGGTACTTAATTCAGTGGAGGTTATTCCATGACAACACGTGAAGCACAAATTCACTCATAATTATTATAAATTTACATATTGTTTTTTTTTAATTATTATTATTATAAATCTTTTATTAGAAATGTTTTCCTCTGTAAAAAAAATCCCAGTGAATTTTTTTTTCTTCAAAAATGGCCAAGTGACAGCTCTGAGCTCTCTGATCAGGCCTGCAGTGCTCACATAACTGCAGTAATGCGAGCTGTCAATCACTCAAGTGCAACTTTCCCTGCACGGGTTGATCTTTTTATTCTATTATCCAATCAAAATAGGCTATTTGAGTCATATAAGCCCCGCCTGTGCAGATTTGCGCACGCTACTCACGAACGCGGGTTGAATGATTGACAGCCCTCAACGGTCTGAGACTCAATCAGAGAGGAGCTGCGCGACATGGCATAGACCACTGCACTTCCGTGTTACATGGAGCTCGTGAGGAGGAGGGGGGCGGGGGGACAAGAGCGCGAGGGAATCAAATGAATGCGCTGCCTTCCCCCCCGAACCTCCCATGAGCTCAAAATACCGGAAGTGGTCAATTGTTTACACTTTCCATGGGATAAAAGAACGTGTCTCGAGTCGGACTTGTCACGATGGAGAAGCTGCAATATTCAATGCAAGATGAGATCGGTCACTGCTTTGGCTGTTGTGTGGTGAGTGGATTTAAAATATATATATATATATATATATTTTACAGTGATTATGAATTAATTGGCCCGCTGTGGCCTTGCGTGTGTAATACACCAACACGGTTCCTGCGGGCACCAGGTAGCCCCCAAGGACCACATGAGTTGCCCGCGGCAAGCCTTGCGTTTCTAATCAAATATTAATATCGCCGCAAGGAGGGGGACAATGCATTGGGATCTTGTGTCCCCAACTCCTCCTCTCCTCTCCTCTCCTCTCCTCTCCTCTCCTCTCCTCTCCTCTCCTCTCCTCTCCTCTCCTCTCCTCTCCTCTCCTCTCCTCTCCTCTCCTCTCCTCTCCTCTCCTCTCCTCTCCTCTCCTCTCCTCTCCTCTCCTCTCCTCTCCCTCTCCCTCTCCCTCTCCCTCTCCCTCTCCCTCTCCCTCTCCCTCTCCCTCTCCTCTCCTCTCCCCTCCTCTCCTCTCCTCTCCTCTCCTCTCCTCTCCTCTCCTCTCCTCTCCTCTCCTGTCCTGTCCTCTCCTCTCCCTCTCCTCTCCTCTCTTAGGTATGAATTGAAAATGGGGGACCCTGATGTAAACAAGACGAAAGTCTTTCTCTGGTCTGCATCCCCTTAACAATTGTGTGTATTGAGCCGTACTGTATTGTACCCATTCTGCAATCTGTTAAATAAAGTTTTCATTCATTAATTCATTAATTCATTAATTCATTCATTCATTCATTCATTCATTCATTCATTCATTCATTCATTCATTCATTCATTCATTCATTGTGTTACATAAAACCCATCTGTGGCCTCGTACAGAGGAAGGTGGTAAATACATGTTAGATATTCCAATGTACAGTTTTGCTGTACCATTGACTCAGAATGGTCTGTTTTATTGAAATCGTCACAGCAGTATAGTTTGTTTATACTTCAGAAGTATGATATTTAATCATGGTCCCCAAAATGAATCGAAGCGAATGAGGAGCCTGACACCTGGGAGGAATGGGGGTGTTGCAGCCTTGGGGATGTTTTAAAAATATAATTTAATATATAATATAATATAATAATTTGTGCTTCACCAAGAAATTTGGTCAGCAGCCGCCACTGACTTAATTACAATACCCCCCGTTTGCTTGACATAGTGGTGGAACAAATGTAGAGCTAAGCTCGCAGATCAAGGACTTTCATCAGAGCTTTATCTGACCCTCTCAGCAGTTTGGAAAGAAAATTACTCTTTTGCTCACAGGGTATAATGTAGTCTCGAAAAAATACAATGTCAAACCCTCCAAAGCAGATAAGCACTCCCACGGACCCGCGAGAGATTAAAGTATCAGGTGCAGGAACCTTATCTGCATGAACCTTGCGGTACCCTGACAAATATTTATCAAAGCGGTGAGACAGAAGAGAACAGCTGTGTCTACCCATAAATTATAGAACTTTTTATTTTTTTCCCCCCTTTTATAGACGGATCTGGGGTTGCTATAGGCTCTGGCATCCCGGCCTCGGTATGTTGCATGCCGACTGTCTGAGCGCTCAGCATAAACAAAGGCTATTGGTGTTGTTCCGAGAGTGATCTGTAGAGAGAGAACATGTGGCAGACACTGTGGGAAACCTCTAAATAGACATAAATCAACGTATGACCATAGGCGAATTTCATTTACCTCTTGGCAACGGAATATAATGTTGACAGCATGACAAAATATAGGACTCGAGAAAACTATCCAGAAAGTAGAGGGGAGGAAGAAAATGTAGGGTGTGGGGGCATCCATCTCAGCCCCCAGAGGAGCGACACGTTTCCTTATGACCTAATTTACGTATGGAGAGGGATTAAAGGGACACTTTAACGAGAAACGGGGTTGATTTGTTTCACGCGTAATCTCACACGAATCTCGTAACTGTTTTGTAGGCGACACATACTGTACGTATTAATTTTGTTTGACAGTTATTGAGAGTTAATGAATTTGAATATGTGCTCCACTGATGTCATATTTAGGGCTGACCTTTGATTTTTTTTGGCATTTGAAGCTTCGGGGTCGAGATTTGATTTTAATTCGAAGCTTCGAGATAAAAAAGAAAAAGAAAAAATTATTACTTTTTAAATTTTTTTATGTTGTGAGACTTGTACAGCACTTTGTTCAACTTTGTCAGTGCTGTAAAGTTTAAACCTTTTAAAATATTAGACAAGCGAAACACTTTCATTTCATCTTTTCTCTCTCTCCTTCAACCTACCCTGATTTCACCTGGTTAGGGACTGACCTTTAGATTAATCGGTCTAGTTTAGTTAGGATGTCTATTTTCTCCCATGTCTGCTTTTCTGCAGACATGGGAGAACCTTTTAACCTCTGTCTCTGTCTCAACCGGTCCCATGGAACAGCTTCATACGCCTTCTGTCTGGCCTGCAGTGCTGAACCTTCTGAGTGACTCCTCCTGCCCCCACGGGGCATACGGCCCTGAGCTATTGTCTTGTATCTCACGCTGTATCCATACGCTTGCAGTAGTTCTATCTATTACTCTATTTCACAATTTTCTTATATACTATGATACTGTCACCATGTATGCATATGCTCACTACATGTATTTATTGCTCCATCTCCACCCACTACAAACATGGGAACTCTCTAAACCCCCCCCCAACCCCCCCCCCCCCCCCCCCCCATCTCTCTGAGTGCTTGTCTCGTAGTGCTGACCAAGGTGGTGGATGTCTCGGGGTCTTGGCCAAGATTGCAGTGACTGTTCTACGTGCACCACAGAGGCCATGGATCAGCTTCTTACCGTCTTCTGTCCGTGGTCTGTCAACGTGGTTTCATTGCTGGGTTAAGTACTTCTATTCTATTCACATAATATGCTTACTTCATATATCTATTCTATTCACATATATGCTTACCACTTGTATCTATTGCTATGTCCGCCCATTACAATCACGCAAGCTGTCTAACGCCTGTCCCGTCTCCCTGTCTCCCTGTGAGTTGCTGTCCCGGAGTGATGACAGGAGTGTCGGACGTCCCGTGATGAAGACCGGGAGGATGTGACCCTCTCTGTGTGCCCTCCTGTCTCCCTGTCTCCGGCTGTCTCGTAGTGATGACCGGAGTGCTGGACGTCTACGGGGAGGTTGCGACCCTCTCTGCGCCGCCCCCTGTCTCCCTGTCTCCGGCTGTCTCGGAGTGATGACCGGAGTGTTGAACGTCCCTCTTTGCGCCGCCCCTGTGCCTCAAATAGATCCGCTGTCAGCTCTATCTTTAATCTTTTAAAATGTTCAGTTGCTATTGCTATCAGCTCTATCTTAAATTTTTCAAAATGTTCAGTTGCTATTGCATGCACTCATCTGTGTTTCACTACACACATGAGTGCATGCTTACCAACTGTCCGTCTGCAACACTTACCAACTGTCCGTCTGCAACACTACTATCACCGACATCTAAGAAGGGAGATCCCCCCTTGAATGGCCCTTCTAAGGTTTCTCTCCTCCACATTGCCTGTGGTGCATTTTTTCCTATTGCTAGGTTTTAGTGAGTTTTTCCTTACCTTCACATGGGGTATGTCTGGGAGTGTTGCATTAATTTATTTTGCATTTATTTTCAATTTGTTGGACCTGAATTTCCCCAAGGGGATTAATAAAGTATCTATTTATTATTATTTATTTTTTGTATTTTTACCTTATGGTGTTCTTGTTTTGTTCTTGACTTATTGTGATGTTTCTTCTTGACTTGTTTAAAGAAGACATGTCCGGCCCATGGGGACATTAACGTGTGTTGTCGAGCCTTACAAATAAATTTGATTTGATTAGATTTGATTCAATATTGTAAGCCGTCATTTGAGGCTTTATAAAAGCAGCACAATGAACACAAATCTGTCAGTGCAGAGTCCGACCTCATCTTAAATAACAAACCTTGTTGCTTGTTGTAGTTAACAAAGAGAGGCAGAGTTGATTTTGCAAAAAAAAAAAAAAAAAAAAAATTTATATATTATAATTCTATTTTCCCATTCGAATCCCATGCCCATCTAACGAAGCTTCGAAGTATTTAAGACAGCCCTAAACAGATTATTAATCTTTTCATCTGCATCACATCATTGATTTGTAATAAACACAAGGATTCAGTGTCCTCTGATGACATCACTGGAGGACATATTCAAACTCATTAATTCTCAATAACTATCAGACTACATGAATGTGTAAAAAATATCTTAGCTTTAGATGTAGATGCACAAAATAAATCAACATTGTTTTTTGGTGAAGTGGCCCTTTAAGTAACGTACATTTTTACAATAGCATGGTTGCTTGCCTCTCAGACATTGATTAGAAAAGATACTGTTGATGGCTCTGGGCCCTGTAATCCGATTGGCCAAATCTAATACATTAATTAAAGGTCCCGTGTCTTGCTATTCCTTTCACTATTTGGGCAACTTTACACAATTCCTGTGAGTCTATGGAACACATGTAAAGTTTTTTTCAAAAAAATTCATTGTTTTGTATTTCTAATCAAGTACTCTAAAGCAGCATTTTTCCACTTCAAGATTTCAAGCTGTTTTTGGGCTGGGCTCCGCCCATAAGCGCTTTGAGTGACAGTCACCCACACAGCGTGATACATTTATACGAGAGAGAACAAGCGAGCGAGAGAGAGAGGGAGAGAGAGAGAGGATACATCGCTCTATGCGCGCGTGTGCGTATCTGTGTGAGCAGAGCCGCCACAAGGGGCATGTGAGAGGTGCGGTCGCACAGGGCCTCGCACCTAGGAGGCCTCGCAAAAAGAAAAAATTATTTATCTTTTTTTTTTATTTATTTTTTATAAAAATGTTAATAAATAGAATGTTACTTTCCATCACAGACCTAAAATCTAGTTTTGCTTATTTCAATTTTTTTGCAATTTGACCCAGTTGCTAAACTTGCGTACTCAATATATCCCATAATTACAGTCATGGCTGGCTCGTAAGGAGAGCAAGTGGCTATCTCATGATATCCTAAACGAGATGACTGAAATAATGGGCCATGATGTGCTGAGAACGTTAATTGAAGAAATACAGTCTGCTGGGTTTTTCTCTGCGATTATGGACGAGACAACCGACATCAAGGTCAAAGAGCAGGTGTCTATCTGCTTCCGTTTTGTGACTGAAAATCTGGAGCCAGAGGAACTTTTTGTTGGATTTGATGAGACATCAAAAACAACAGCAGACACACTTTTTCAGCTGTTAAAAGACGTTCTGATGAGATTCTCACTGCCAATCGGTAAATGTAGAGGCCAGTCACCAGTGCTATGACGGTGCGTCAAATGTTTCTGGCATTCGAACAGGTCTACAAGCTCGCGTCACAAGAATGTGTCACAAAAGAGGAACCTGGATGTAATCGCAGATGAATTCATCAAGCGCACGGCTGCAAGGAGTAACACTTTCCTCGTAAAGAAGTAACATCAATGGTGAGTGAAAAACAAATCCAATTTTTTATATTTAGTAGCTGTGTTAACAATAGTTTGACTTGTATGCCTAGCCTCGGGCTACCAGCTGACAGGCAGAGCTGTTTTCGTAATGGGTGTTTGTTCTAGACGGGTGCGGGTGTGTGTGTGTTTGCGCATGTGTGTCGGAAATGTGTGCGTTTGACAACTTTTTCCGAATCCGTATAGCAACAAATCATGTAGGCTATATGGTTATTGCAGAAAGTTTATCTTGGGCGTGGGGTAGGGCATTCAACTGTTTTGAGCACCCACTGGCAGAAACATAAATCGGCGCCTATGTCTAAGTGCTTATTGTTATTGTTGTCAATTATTTGAAGTGCAAGGCTACGTATATCACTGGGGTTTCCCAGTGTGTTCCCCGCCCAGAGGCACATATCAACCCCCCCCCCTGGCTGTTATTATTTAGCCTATATTTGGGTTTTGGGAATGTGTTGTGAGATGGGGATTTTGTTTTGTGTGATGTTATAATAAACAAGCATTACTATACAAACTCATATCGTGTCAAGGCTTCATTATAATAATCAAACATGTTGTGTGTAAAATGTGTGTTTATATATATACAATTTCTTACTGATTGGAGACGACAACCTGATTTAATATCTTTAGGAAATTTAAGGCAAAAATAAGTATTCATTAATTAATTAAAACATTTCGCACAGGGCCTCACATTTCTCCCAGACGGCTCTGTGTGTGAGCGGCTCGACTGCGATTGTGTGTAAAATGCTGCAGGTGGACCGTGGAGAGAGAGAGGAGAGAGAGAGAGAGAGAGAGAGAGAGAGAGAGAGAGAGAGAGAGAGAGAGAGAGAGAGAGAGAGAGAGAGAGAGGATACATCGCTCCGTGCGCACGTGTGCGTGTCTGTGTGAGCGGCTCGACTGCGATTGTGTGTAAAATGCTGCAGGTGGACCGTGGAGAGAGAGGGAGAGTCAGGGACAGGGAGACCGCTTCCGCATTATTCCCACTGCTCCGTTGTTGAGCGAATAGTTGATTCTCTCTGTCGGCACCCGCGCACGTCAACCCGTTTGAGGAAGTGTCAGTATTTCCACTCGCTCTGTTGTTGAGTGCGCTACAACCATAGAGGGGGTGTTAGTTATGCAGATCAGCTCCTTGCTACGTAGGATAGCGAGTCAAATCAGAATGGCTTAGTTCACTGGGGGCAGGCCACGTGAGCGGATCGGCGCGGCCGAGAAATCCGCTCTTCGCTCTTTAAAGCTTGGTCCGCTCCGCTAATCGCTCATGTTGACCCCGCCCCCAAGTCGCTCTCCGCTCGCTCCCCACTCACCTTGAATCGAGTGCTCCCCGCTCCCCGCGCCAGATCGCTCGGCAGTTTTTCTTTTTCTTTTTTGGAGCATGGTGTAAATGAGCTCAAACTACAACAGTCTACACCCCCTGGGCCCCTTAACAATTGTTTGTATTGAGCCGCATTGTAATTGTAGCCATTCTGCAATGTTAAATAACGTTGTTTATCCATTCACTACCTCTATTAAGCGATGATAGGCTAGCCGAGCCACAATGCTATGGTCGCTGCCATTAACGTTAGCATGTAAGCTAACGTCAACAACAATGGCGTCGATACTTTTTCTAAAGGGAGTGAGTGTGGGCGTCATAGATATCTATGGTGGGCGTCTCTACAGTGACGAAGCCTGAACCCTTCTCATTGGTTGAAAATGGCCTTCATGTTTGTACATCGCCATCTGTTGCTTTGGCATTGTACTGCATGTATATATTACATCAACAGTGTTAAACCACTGTGAGCGGCCTGGAGTGGATTGGAGCGGAGGAGAACTCTCGCTCCGGACGTCGCGCCGACTCATTTTAAAACCCACTCCTCGCTCACGTCAAAACCGCCCGCTCCGCGCCCCGCGCCGCTCACACTCCGATCCGCTCACATGGCCTGACTGGGGGTGGATATTGTCTCAACTGAATTGGAGCAATCCGCCAAAATGAGAATTAGAGACACAGACTCCATTGATACAAACCCCCATTGCTAGAAAACAATGCTAAACACGGGAAAAGGCAATTTATAAGACAGGGGGCCTTTAAAGTATCTGAAAATTATTATTATATCCCCAAGCGACAGTGTCGGAGATACAGCTAACTTGAATAGCTTTCATTAGAATCTTGTCAAATTTGCGGTGCACATTTATGACCTCTCTAGAGAATGAACTCTATTGATTTTGTGACCCCATGACCTTTCCACTAACACCACCATCAGGCCAAACTTTACATTTTCACATTTGTGTTTCTTTCATTTGAAAAGTTTCTGTGCACATTCATGACTCCTAGAGGAAGAAGCCTATTGATTTTGGTGACCTCATGACCTTTCCTCTATCGCCACCACCAGGCCAATCATTCCTATTCCAGGGCTGTACAGTGCGACGAGGTTATCGCAAATTGCCCCTTAATATGCGAGTGGAAAATAATATTTGGGGGCAACCTTGCGAGTAGTGATTTCAACCCTTCATTCGCATTTCACTCCTAAATTAATCCATACAAATTGGATAAAAGAATAGTAAAACATTAGCCTACAACCAGGGCTGTACAGTGCGACATAATGTCGCGGTGCTATGAAAAAATATTTGCGTGTGAAGTGAATCTGGGCCACGCTATTCTACTTGGTAGTCTATCGTGCGATTAAATACCATGTCCCCGTCTGCGTAGAGTCCATACATCCAACACCAAATCCCATAATTCCTAGCAAACAATCAAAACGAAACTGAATGTGGCCTATTGCATCGCCAAAGAAGAACTTCCTTTCAATAAGTTTAAGCAGCTAATTTTGCTCTGCAAGAAGAACGGAGCGGATATCAGTCCATCTTATGACAACCACGTCCGATGTGGAGAGATGATAAGAGACCATAGCCGATTAAATTAAGTCTGATCTGGCAGTGATGATTGACGGGGACACGGATACTTCTAACAAATGTCAGCCATGCATTAGGTGAGTAGCCCACTATTAGGAAGTTTTTCAATACTTAAATACTGTCTACTTAAATTTCCCTCCGGGGATCAATAAAGTATCAACCTATCTATCTATCTAATAATGAGACAATATGCAAATAAGATAATACTAATAATTGTCACGGTTCCCTGTATGAAAGTGGCTTGCAACTTACTGCTGGTAAAATCACTGTTTATTTCTCGTTTTGCATAGTATTACATTCCTCTTCTATAAACAATCAAAGTCCTACCGTAAGAGCCTCATACGGGTCAATTAAACCTTTTTGATTAGAGTCTTTCCTTCGAGCTAAGTTGAACTGAACATTTCACTGTCAAAAGCGCAAACTTAAACAAGGTTGCGTCGCAACACAGTTTTCAAAATAAAGGTCACATATACAAATACCGTAGTAGGCCTCTCAATTCTTATAAAAAAAGTCCCGGATATACATAAACATTAATTGGCATAGATCTCTATAAACGGCCCAACACATTGATCACTTTAGACACACCCTGAAACCAGTAACATCACAAATATGAAGCAGGTAATTACCTATAAAAATAATAAACCTTTCATGGGGTTATTTACAATAATAATAATTAATTTTATTTATAAAGCACTTTTCATTGTGAAACAACGGTATGCAGAGTTTCTTGTCCTCCTGATTAATGCAATGGTGTGTGTGTGTTGTGATGATCTCATTCAAGGAGCACTACAAGCGCGCGCACACACACACACAGTTTGTTGTTTTTGTTCTATTAGTGATTTACACACTTTCTCAGTTGGTTCATTATAAAAGATACAAACCTGAAAACAAAAGCACTTAAATGTTAAATAAAAGGACCACAGTAATGAGGCAGGAGGAACATATTTTTTTGCACTATAATGGTGAAATTGTTATTTAAAAAATTGCCCCTAAAAAATATTCTGTGCCCCTAAATTTCTCATTTAGGGGCACCTGTGCCCCTAGTGAAAAAGCTTAGCGTACAGCCCTGTATTCTATTTGTGAACATGATAACTCAAATAGCTTTCATTCTAATCTTTTCAAGTTTGCGGTGCACATTCATGACCCCTGTAGTATGAACTCTATTGATTTTGGTGACCCCATGACCTTTCCTTTAGCACCACCATCAAACCAAATGTTCAATATTAAAATGAGTGTATCCCCTGATCTGATTTCCACCAAACTTGACAAATGTGTTTGCCTTATTACCATAGCAAAGAGGATAGTCAAGTTCTGAATCATCTGGTCTCATGGTGGCCTTATTCTCATGAATCTAAAAACATTAACTACTCCGTAACGACTTGGATTAGGAGCACGGTCACAAAATTGGATCGAGCGCTCGGGACATTTTGGGGATATACTACCCGCTGTTATTCTTTGGAAAGTGCAGCTGTGAGACCTTGTTTATTTTTACGTTGAATGTGTCAAACCAATGAGATGACAGTAACGATAGGTTATGTAGATAACCTAGTTATATTAGTATTGGCTGAGCGTCCCGCTCTGAGCCTTATGAGATATCCCTTATCTCCTATGATACCTATTGTATCTCCCACGAACAAAAACACATGCACCCCACCTGCACGGGGCCCCGCCCCCATGGTGGCACCGCCCATATAGCCGTGACTCTGGTCACCAAACACCCTTCCTCGCCAAAACCCGTCCCAGGAAAAGATCCCTCAAGAGGGAACTCAGGGCCGCGCAGAGCGGGACGCTCAGCCAATACTAATATAACTAGGTTATCTACATAACCTATCGTTATATATCGTATTTGCTTCGCATCCCGCTCTGAGCCTTATGAGATAATGGGGAAGAGCGGACGCGAGGCCCGACAAATGTACCCCCTGAGGACCCGTAAGCCCACATCAAGGGGTGCGGAGAGCCCTGTCACCCCATCCTTCCTAATGAAGGGGGGGCGCAGTCAACTCCACCTGAATGCGAACAAGAGGGAACTAGAACCCCTTGAACACACCGTACAGGCGGAACCACGTGTGACCCAACACACTGTGGCCCATACCCATACACTCCTGCTACCCGACCAAAGGACGGGAAGCAGGAAAGGCCACAGACCCCAGAACCGCCTGGGAGACAGAACCCCCGGTCATGTCCATGAGGTAAAACCTTACAAAGGGGCCCGGGGAGGACCATGAAGCTGCAGCACAGATGTCCCCCACCGAGGCCCCACCCAGGAGAGCGGCAGAAGCAGCCACCCCACAAGTGGAGTGCGCCCTGACGCCCCCAGGGGGATCCTGCCCAGCCAACGTGTAGCAGAGGGTAATGCCCTCGCACAACCAATGGGACAGGCGCTGCTCCGACAGTGCCTTACCAGCACGAGCCCCACCGTAACAGACAAAGCTGGTCGGTAACCCTGAAGTCCTGAGTACGGCTGAGGTAAATCCCCAAGCACGGACTGGACATGACAGGTGAAGGCCTGCATCTAACTCACTAGTGTGAGGAGGAGGACGAAACGCCTGAACCACAATATCCCGGGAGCGGAAGGAACTCCGGATATTCTTAGGCACGAAAGCAGGATTAGGTCGCAGAGTGACACCGCAATCGGTCCGAAAAGACAGGCACTCTGGACGTACCGAGAGAGCACAGAGCTCACCTACGCGTTTAGCGGAAGTGACAGCCAGTAGGAACGCGGTCTTGAAGGACAGCTGTCCCAACGGCGCCTGCTCGAGCGGCTCAAACGGGGCCAAGGACAACCGACCGAGGACCAATTGAAGATCCCAAGTCGGAGCCAAGGAGCGTTGCACCGGCTTAACGCGTTGAGCGCCAAGCAGGAAACGCTTCACAAGAGGGTGGCTGAACAAGACATCCCCTCAAACCCCTCATGATAGGAGGATATAGCTGCTGCATATACCCTCACCGTCGAAGCCGACAGTCTATCAAGGAGAGACTGGAGGTAACTAAGGACAGCATCCAGGGGGCAGGAGACTGAGTCCCGGCCCCCCGCCTTACACCACACTTGGAACATACGTCATCTGCCCGCGTAAGCGCGACAGTGGAGGGAGCATGCGCATTCCAGATGGTAACACCATCAGGATCAAGAACCCGCGCCCCTCAACGTACCCGTCCCAACAACTGACCTAACAGATGTATGGGGAAGAATCCCTGGCGGCACGGCATCGGTCCCAGACCTGCCTGGCCATGTCCAGACGTAATCCTCACCCGTCAGGATGAGGACCGCCCCGCGACAGTACCTCTGCACCCACATTCTCCCTGCCGGGGATGTGGGGAGCCCACAGGCCGCGCAGATGGAGGACGCCCATAGCCAGCCGCCCGCCGCCTGGTGCAGACAGGGGGAGCGTACTCCTCCCTGTCTGTCGATACACGACACTGACGTCGTATCGTCCGTCCTGATCAACACCATATGTGGACCAGAAGGACCGCTTTCAATACCAACACATTGAACGTAGCGCAGACCGGGCAGCATGGTTTGCCAGCTGCCCCCTACTGCGTTGGCCCGACGCGTCACCAGCGAGGGAGGCGTCGGTGAAAACGCGACGTGAGACAGCGCCGTAACCGTTGACAACACGCTCTGAGATGGATGCCCATAGCCCTCCAACCGTTGACTGGGAAGAGGAGTACTCTACATCCAGTATACAGCAACCCCAGGCTGGTAGAGACCTGCCTGGTACGAGACCTGACGATCCACCTTGACCGCGAAGGACCAGAACGTCATCAGGGCAGAACACTCCGTAACCCCGGATGACGCAGAGGCCCCAGTGCGGCCTCCACGCACTTGGTGAAGATGCGGGGAGCCAGAGAAAACCGAACGGCAGCCTCTGGTACTCATACGCTAACCCTGCAAAGGAAGCCCTAGGATGGAAGATCGGGGATGCGCATACTCATCCTACAGGTCTATGGAGGAGAACCAGACCCCCACCTGACAGTGTTCAACAGGTAGGAGACGATCCAAAAAATGCTGAACCTTCCCATGGGACAGGTCCAGCCTGGGTCTTACACCCCTCCCTCCCGACTTCTCGAGCAGAGAACACCGGGAGGAGAACGCCACGACGATGGCTTGCTTCGTCCACAGAGATTGGATCTCGTTGACCAGAGCTGTCACTGCTGGAGACCCTGACAATAGGGTCTGTACCAAACCTGAAAATGGGTGGGGTTGTGTAAACACAAGTCCCCGCCTCAGCGTTCTCTCCATCCACCTCGACATATGGTACTGCCGTAGTCATATGTGACGACACTCCCAACGCACCCGCCGTCACGTGGCGCAGGTCCGCCAGGAACTGTAGATAGTTGGCCCGGTCCCCCCGCTGTGCGTAGCCAAACCTGGAACCGTGCGAGGAGCGCGTTCCGTGTCGGAACATCTGACCCTGACACCACCAACGAGGCAATCGCACCCAAGGGGGAACCCCGACAGAAAGGGCCGGTCTGATACGGGGGGCTTCCGATGAAAAAAGCCCCCCCACTGAACACCCCTCCAGAACATGCTGAAGGAGTTGTTCTGCAGCCGGACATGCAAGGTGTAAGGCCCCCACGGGTTCCTACACACCGTAGCCCTGCAGTGATATTACTACCACCCCAAATCATGCGAGCTGCGACCACTTGCCAATATTTCAGGAGTGGGAGGCACCAACATGATACCTGGCCTGGCGAAGGCGAGGCCGGGGAAGCCCGCACTGTGTGCCTCAAAAAATTTCGAGCCCCCCTGCTGACAACACTTAAGTTGACAGACGTAACACCAGGCTCAACCAACACAGTTCAAGGCGTGGGAGCCGCTTGACAGCACAACATTCTCACGGACAGACCCAGGCTCAGCCATAAACTGGGTGTCAGCCCCTGTCCCCATGAGAAGCGAAAAGGGGGGCCGCCCGCGCATCAACGAAGGCACGCGGCCCGCAGCCAAAGGAAACAATCAGAGCCCACTTCTTCCGCTGGTGTTGGGGAAGGGAGTGATCGGAGAGCAGGCTGCTCGCGGCAGGACGGTGACGGCTTGTTTGTTCAAGCCGAACCCATCCTACATGGCCGATCCCTCGGCCGCCAAGGCTGTCGGCCTTGTGGACACCTGTCGAATCAACGCCCAGGATACCTCTGGCGGGGGAAAAACATGGCCGCCTGTCGAGGGCCCCGTCATCGCCGCTGACAAGGCCGTGCTCTCTCTTCCTCTGGCTGCGTGGTGTGAGGCGGTGTAGGGCCTAGGACAATACCGCCCGCGCTCCAGCAGAAGACAAAAATCCCCTGCGGAGAGGGGAACCCCGAGCGGTTATAGCTTGCGGCTGGGTCAAAGCTAATAACGTCAACAACCTCACGCGATGTGTCGACGTCGGCTGGCCCTCAAGGCCCCTCCACCAGACACCATTTTTTTAATAGAAAAAAAACAGCAATTCGAACACAGTTCTAATCGTTGCCAATTCCATACCGTGGCGGTACAAGCCTTAACAGCCCACCAGCCACTCGCCAGGCCGACCCACCCATGGTGTCGGCCGGGCGGGGCATTGTTTCAATATGTCAAAAACAAAGGACTGATGTTAACACGGAGCACCAGTGGTGATTGCAAACAGCAACCTCCACTGTGGTGTGCACCATGAAAGGGTTAAATGAATAAAAGAGCTAAACCACAAAATACTGTAGAATGAGCAAACCCATACACACAAAGTTAAGGGGAGACGGACCAGAGCGAACTAGTCCCGCCTTCATTCAAAATATTCACAACAGGACACCAGCCCTAGTTTAGCCCATTTACCAAAAAAGGTAAACAAAGCCCCCCCCCCGCACTACTCCCCCAGTATACCGATTGACCGTCAGTATGAATGGTTGAGAGGAGAGAAAACTGTAGCAAGACAGACCTTCTCATAGCAGAGTGACAAAACGAAACAATAGCCCACTACACAGGGCCGCCTCAGGGGGTGGGGGGCCTCGCGTCTAAATACGCACAGGGCCTCACATTTCTCCCAGGCGGCCCTGCCCTTATACTACTGCAGCCTAGCGCGCGGCGATGTGGGACCCAGAACAACAATTGCCTGCGCACAGACACGCAACATGTTTACCATGTCGGCTGGACCCATAGCCCCACTACCCGACGCCAACCCAGATGGGAACACCGTTCAACAAACCCCGCCGGAACACAAGGTAACATACCTGGCTAGGCAACCTAGCCACGGCCTACCCTGTTGTCAACCCATTTACCCGAAAAAAGGTAAATAGGACTCAGCAAAAAAAAAACACAACAGCTACCGACTGACCTTCATTGATGAACCGGGCAAGAGGAGGGAGAGTGACAACATCTCACGGCGGAGACATTAGAACAGCGTAGCAATCAGCAGTAGTAATAGCATGCAGCATTAGCGATAGCATGTACTGTAGCATAGCATTAGATGTTTTAGTAGCACGCCCAAGACAGCTTGGAAACCGTTCCCTGCAGTGAACGTTCACCAAACCATCCTGCCCCCGGCGCCAACACACAACATGGTCGTGTAACAAAACAAACCAGCATTACTAACACTAATACCCATGCCTGAAGACACAGGGCCTACCTGAGTACAAGCTGGCCCGACAGCCAGTCTTGTACAGCTGAACCTCGATGTGCTGTCATCAAACGAGGAACATCAACATAGGCCCGTCGTGTCGCCGAAAACATGCGTCGAAGATGCCAGGGGCCAGCAACCTCCGGTAAGCTTTCAACATTATGACTCTGATCCTTTTCATCCTGCTAGTTATCGTATGGTGCACGCATCCATTACGCTGGGACGAAAATAGAGGAAGGGTGTTTGGTGACCAGAGTCACGGCTATATGGGCGGTGCCACCATGGGGGCGGGGCCCCGTGCAGGTGGGGTGCATGTGTTTTTGTTCGTGGGAGATACAATAGGTATCATAGGAGATAAGGGATATCTCATAAGGCTCAGAGCGGGACGCGAAGCAAATACGATATATAACTCATATTCAACGTGTTACAGGTATGTTTTGCCAGACATTTTACAACAGCCACCCAGCACAGAGTCTTTGTCCAACTGTATCTTGGCCTCCCTCCAATCAATCGCATACTGGACACGTCGCTGACCAGACTGTTACAACGGCTCTAAGCCGTCTCTACTCTGCTTTCACGATGCAGAGAAAACTAAATATATCACTTTTGGTGAACTCTTGAAGAACCTTGTAATTGACACTTTTCCGCAGTCCAAATTGGCTCCTTTGTCTTTAATTTCCACATTACATGTTGTGATTCATCCAACCTTCATTATTATCCAGATCTTGTTTTAACTGGGAACAGATGGCCAAAACTGATGCTTATATACGGCACACAAATGTCCTTGTAAAAGAAACAACAACTTCTCTTTGGTTATTAGGCCCAAACAGATAAGAGAGCAGGATGGTTTCACAATACAAAAGCTTTTGTCAACTCTTTGAAAGAAGACTTGTTTTATGGGTCCTTTCATGTTTATTATTGCCTGGTAGGACAGTAAGATCAGATCAGATTAAAACAAGATGCTGGATAGTTAAATGTATTTGGGTTCAATATTGTAATTGTCACAACATTTTCTGTAAAATGTGTCAAAGTGAAACAGAAACTTTAAATGTTTATGGAAAATGAAAAACTAATTGGGAACTCATGACCATCGTAACCCACATCATCAGATTGAAGCGAAATTGCATAAAGCTAATTGTATGTAGAGTATAAAGCAAGGTGAGTTGATTCCAATAATTTCCATCCCAGCATTGATTACCAATGCCAGCTAACTGTGCAGGGGTACAAACTCTCTGCAACTTCAATGTTAATTCACATTAATTGTTCTCGGCTATGGAAAAATCCTGTAGAAATACTTTATAAATCATTTATTGTCTAATCCCCCCAAAAACTATCCATTTGATATAATAATACCTTATCTCTCTCTCTCTCTCTCTCTCTCTCTCTCTCTCTCTCTCTCTCTCTCTCTCTCTCTCTCTCTCTCTCTCTCTCTCTCTCTCTCTCTCTCTCTCTCTCTCTCTCTCTCTCTCTCTCTCTCATGACCTGGGCGGCAGGCTGCCCGCCCCCATTAGAAATTTGTATACTGTAATTTTATATAGCAATTGGTTTTATTTGACTTAACACTGTGCAATAGTGCTCACCATTTATTTATTTATTCATTGGACTTTTTTTTTTTAAACTTCAGCGCTGACCTTCATTGTTTGTTTGTTGTATTGGTTGTCCTTTTTATCGCTTTTATTGTCTGTCAACTGACTGAGCTACTGGAAACCTGAATTTCCCCAAGGGGATTAATAAAGTATCTATCTATCTATCTATCTATCTATCTATCTATCTATCTATCTATCTATCTATCTATCTATCTATCTATCTATCTATCTATCTATCTATCTATCTATCTATCTATCTATCTATCTATCTATCTATCTATCTATCTATCTATCTATCTATCTATCTATCTTATCTTATCTTAACTTAAGTTAAGTTCAGTTCACCAAAAATAAAAACAACCTTTACCCGCCACTTACCCGAAGTGCTATCTATCCATCCAGACCAGTTAGCTGTGATTCATCTACTAGTAGTTCGTTTTGAAGATATCTGCCATAGAGATATCTGCCATAGAAATATCTGCCATAGAGATATCTACCATCACTCCAATTTCTTCTCAGTTACAGTGGGTGACAATATTAAGGAAAGATGAAATTACATACCTGGTTCCATCCTAAAGGCAAATCTTTCCTGTGACAAAATGGCATCCAATGTAATAAAAAAAGTCAACCAACGAACAAGATTCTTGTACCGGATCTCCTCTCTGGTAAACAAGAATACCCTGAAGACTATAGCAGGAGCACTCATTCAAGGGTACTATGACTATGCTTGCACCTCATGGTACCAAAGCACCTCAAAGGCGCTAAAAAACTAAATTACAAACATCTCAAAACAAACTGGTCAGACTACTGCTTGACCTTACTCCTAGAACCCACCTCACCCCTGCCCACTTTGACAACCTAGGATGGCTTAGAGTAGACAACAGAGTACAGCAACTTGCAATGGGCCTGGTTTACAAGATACACTACACCCCTCAGGTACTCATGTACATGTCAAAATACTTCCCAAAGGTCAGTGAATACCACGACCACAACACCAGAGGGAGCTCCACAAATCATGTTAAACCCAGATTCGGCTCAAACAAGGGACTAAACACGTTTCGCAATTATGCCACATCAATGTGGAACGCCCTACCCACAGCTGTAAAGGAATGTGAATCACTACCCACTTTCAAAACCACTCTCAAAGAGCACCTACGGGAGACTGCAACTGGCCCCTGTAAATGTCCAAACCCAACCCCCTCCAATGCACAGTCCCCCCCACCCCGCCTATGCATCACCTTAACAATTGTGTGTATTGAGCTGTACTGTATTGTACCCAGCTTGCATATGTCTTTTGAGATAAGGAGACGGAGGTTAAGATGGCTCGGTCATGTATTGAGGATGCCCAATGAAAGGTTACCCAAAGTTGCCTTGAGATGGACCCCAGTTGGGAAGAGAAAGAGGGGTAGACCAAAGAACACCTGGTGAAGGACAGTGATGATGGAGCTGAAGGAGATGGGTCTTTCCTGGGACGAAGCGCAGGCCAAAGCACGAGACCGGATTCAGTGGCAGTGTATGATTGCGGCCTTATGCCCCAACCGGGACGAAGAGGATAAGTAAGTAAGTAAGTAAGTATTGTACCCATTCTGCAATCTGTTAATAAAATGTTCAATCAATCAATCAATCAATCAATCAATCAATCAATCAATCAATCAATCAATACAATGGAGCTAAATGGCACTCAAACTCAAGTTTGTGGCTCTCAAATGAAAAACTTAAAAGCAACGTCTCTTTCTAGATCCCATTATACCATTCTGAATTATGTTCTAGATCTAGATAACCCACAGACCTTGTTGTGAACAGTTTCACGTAGGAACTATGTTCTACTGAACTACACCCCATAATAACAAATGGGGGTCAGTCCAGCCTGACCTGAATGCAGCCTTTGATACCGTGAGCAACAGCATCTTGAAGACCTTGCCAACGAAGGCATTGCACTCAGCTGTCTCCAACAGATCACACTTCATTTCACTTAAAATCCACTCCTCATCCACAGTCACACAAGGTGTTTCCCAAGTGTAGTGGCTATTTGTCAACAACAAACAATAAAAACTAAAAAGCCACTGAAGCACCAGGCATCGAATCTTACGCAGATCAGGAAGTCCATTGTCCAGACAGGCATTGACGGTTTTGTGGCATTTATTGTGATTAAAGAATATACAGCAAAAAGATGTTTGAAATTGTGTTTTCTTGTCTCTCCCTGACGCTGGTAAAAAACCATACACCTTCCCTGGTGCCCACTGTGCTGTTGTATTCTAATCACCTAAATACACCCAGCTGTGCTCCCCAATTGCCCAAACCCCCTTCAAAATAAAAGCATTTAGCTGCAACTCATAACAACTTAAATAATATGGCTGTAAACAAATTAACTCTACAAAACCACATAACAAATAAATATATTAAATAAATGTGAAAATACGGAATAGCTCCTACACCAAGGTTCCGCACTCTGCCCACTCTTTTTCATCATCTACATCCTCCCTCTCTGTCAGATTCTCCACCATTTCAACCTGGACTTCCACTGCTATGCAGATAACATTCAGATATACCTCAGTACCACACAGTACCACACACCGACTCCTGCCTGTTTGCAATAAAAGTCTGGATGCAACAAGATTTCCTCAAACTCAACAGTGACTAAACTGAGCTTCTCCTCATCGGCTCCAAGTCCACCCTCCGCAGTATCAACAACCCAACACTCACTATTGATGGCACCACTGTCGACCCCACCTTGTGATCCTCAACCCCACCCTATCTCTTGACTCCCATATCTGCCAAACTGTCAAATCCTCCTACTACCTTCGCGATACTGCAAAGATCAGGCCCTTTCTCTCACACCCTGCTGCTGAAACACTGATTCATGCCTTCATTTCCTCCTGTCTTGACTACTGCAACTCACTCCTCTACAGCATCAGTGCTATAGTTCCAGTCCTAAAAGACCTCTACTGGCTTCCTGTCTCCCACCAGATCAACTACAAAATATTGTTCCTGACCTACTAAGCCCTTCTGCAACCTTTCTTGGACCAAGTGCAGAGAGATGGAGGCAGAAGCAGGTTGAAGGTGTGGTAATCAAACAGTTTTTACTCAAGGCTTCAGGCAGGAAAGAACGAAAATCATCAGAGAAGGTTGGCAGCCTATCTGTCTAACCTAAACTGGTAACAAACAAATGACTGGGAGACAGGAAAGGAACAGGCAAACAAACGATCAGACACTGACTAAATGGGGCAGAAAACTAAAAATATACAAGGGGCTGATTACACATACAAAACGACGAATGAATGACGACGAACAGCGCCCACGAGGGGGACATCTGCTGGACCAGGGTGGAAACACAAGAGAAGAGACGGGGCAGAGGGAGACTGGGACAACTGTGACACCTTGACCAACTGTGACCCGGACCCCCCCCCCCCCCCATCACTCCTGTCCTCCACTCTCTCCACTGGCTCCCGATCAAGGAACGCATAAAGTTCAAAACATTACTCCGCACCTTCAAAGCCCTCCATAGCCTGCCCCCCCCCCTACCTGACTGACCTCCTTCGCCCCTACCGCCCCACCCGTTCCCTCCGGTCCTTTTCCACTGCTTCCCTCACTGTCCCGTCATCCAAACTTAAAAGTTTTGGTGACCGGGCATTTTCACGAGCTGCACCCCGACTTTGGAACACCCTCCCGCAGACTGTTAGACTCTCCCTCACTCTCCACCTTTAAATCCAGACTCAAAACCTACCTGTTCTCCCAAGCATACAACCGTCCCTCCTCCAACCTACCACCTCCTTTTCCCCTTCCCTACTTTCTCTCCCTCTCCTGCCCCACCCTCCCCTCGGTTTCCTTACTTCCCTGACTGTTCCCCTACTGGACTCTGTATTTGTTACTACCCGTGGTTTTATGTCTTGCGTATATACTGTTGCTTATTCCCTGTGGTTCTTTGTTTCTCTGTTCATTTGTTTTGCTCATTGTCAGCGTCTTTGGGTTCTTGAAAAGCGCTTTATAAATCAAATGTATTATTATTTATTATAATATCTCACTGACATCCTCTTCCCCTTTATGAAATTCTACATTAGGATCTGGGTCATGAAATGTAGTCACAATATTGAAAACTAAGTAAGAACCTGACAATCAGAAGCAGGATTGGAGATACGAGGTTCCCCCTCCCCTCGACAGCAGCGCTGTCTAAACCTGTAGCTTAATAATTATTGCTTAAATTAATTTGATGTTGAAATACGTGTGTTTTGAGTGTTGGAACATCACGTTCCTGTCCCGTATTTCACAGACATAAATCGCATGCTAGTCAAACCTTCCCAAAAGGAGATGGGAAAACTCCCACAAGCCAGGCCTTCCTCGTCTGTTTATTATTTAAGAGTTTGTTATGTTAGACAGTGGAATTCCTCTGTTCGGTCATGATAATCCAGGCCACTCAGTATCTCCTCTTTTAGACAAAGATATGTCTCCAAAAAGCCTCATTTACCCTGTGCATTTAAAAAAATCCACAATAGGATTGGAATGGATTTCATAACCTCCAAGGTCATTATTCAACACATGAAGGACCATGCTTCAATTAAAATGAAAAACACGAAAAATCACCTAAATTGGAGTTAGAACGAAGGTTTTATACAAGCAAAATATTGAACAATTTGTGGGCTTGCTTGATATTGGTAGAATCTTTATTTGCATCACATGTTGCTATGGCACTTGGCTGCATATGATCACACAGTTCCTATAAACAAGCAGTCAAGGAAGTACGATTTTATTTTTTTATGTACACAGCCTCTCACTTGTTGCCAGTTAATTGGCCGACCCTATGGTCAAGGTCATACACGTTTCAACTTGACAACATAAATATTTTAAATGGACCCAAGTTTGTATCCTGTTGCAGTGCAATGATTGTGGTGTTTGCTAATATCAATAGCGTAGAGATTGAGAATAATATAAACAGGAAATAAACTTGGGATGTTGCCTAGCAACACAATTTCACTGAAACAAGCCTATAGTCAGACTCCAGATGTGCTACTTTCATCTGTCAATCACTAGGGAGGCGGAACGCACGGAAGTTCATCTAACGTAACGTTAAGTTAAATAGTGTTTGCAAGTAATTATTAGGTTTTAACCTTCTAAATGGGTGGTATGCCTCAGGACAACTCAGAGAGTGTCAGCCAAGTTGTCAATTACCGAAAAGTAGAATTAGGTTGCCGTCATTCGTTTTTCAAATAGCCTAAACTTCATGGCACTCATTGTAGCCTACTGTTCTATGTAGCAAACATCACCCATCTGGCTGTCCAAGATGATTGAAACAATGTGGATAATTAGTTGGAAATTTGGGAATAGTTGAGCAGAGCCAGACGTGTCTAATGAAATCACTTACCCTTTTCTCCAGAGTCAGACAAAAAGATACCAATTTCCTCTCTGTGCGTTCAGTAGAAAGCTATCCGGCTGCAAGCTAGCCTAGCTTTAGCTTAGCACAAACAAATGGAAGTGGATACGGACCACTTGCCTGGCATAAAACTCTGGGAGAGGTGTTTTTGGCAGACAGCTAGTAGGCTAGCTTGTCCGTATCCACTTCCCTTCACTTGTGCTAAGCTAGGCTAGCTTGCAGCCGGATGGCTTCCTACTGAACGCACACAGAGGAAATTGGTATATATCTTCTTAGATAGAGTGTAAGTGCATGTTCCTTTAACCCTTGTACTTATTATGTGAAGTCTGTCCACCACTACTGATACTCTATGTAGCCAACTAAGCCTAACAATGTTGATCCACTGAAGTTTAGAGTAGAAAAGGTAAGAAAGGAGCTGACCTTTACTTGATCTCCAACACATGTCACACTTAGTCAGTGGGCTGACTTCCCAGCGTACAGTCAACCTCTGGGATGAGCTACTCCCAGTGGCATCTGTAAAGATTAGAGAGACTGCTGGAATGCTGTTAGTGAGAATGATTTGTATGTGTGTGTGTGCATGCGTGTGTGTGTAGTGTGAAGAAATCACCAGAACCTAAACTGAACTTCAGGGGCAGCACCAGACCCCTTTTTAGTGTCTACGCCCCCCCATTAATGTGTTCATACCCCCTAATATTGATTATATTCTACCAATGGGATTGCGATTGGTTCACCATCTTTCGCTAACGTTCACAGGCTCAATTCCAATGCTAAAGCGAAGGTAGAGGTATCACCTAGCAGCCACATTAGATTATTGGGAAAGGGGCTAGACTTTGCTCCAAAATTTTACTGGAAAAGAATCTGTGGCCATTTACAACAGGGTCCCTTGACCTCATTTTCATAAAAAGCACGTCATTGTTATGTGGTTTTATAAAAAACAATTTTTAAAATCTAGACATTCGCTGATTGATTGATTGATTGAAAATGTTATTAACAAAGGCGGTTAGGTGGCCGAGCGGAGATTGCGTTCGTCACCAGCCCCGGAGCTGTGAGCTCGATTCGCCTGTTCGAATCCAGCTCACAGCTCCGGGGTTGTCACCAGCTTGGCTGGCCGTCTGCACTGATACAATTGGCTGTATCAGAGGGTGGGAGAAGCTGGCGGGGTGGGTCCGGGTCGTTGTAAACAGCGACTCTTACAGTTCGGTCGGGGCGCCTGCTAAGCGCGGATTGGACGTGAGGGGGATAGTGTGGTCCTCCCACACGCTACGCCCTCTCAATGAGAATCCGCGCTGCCAGGTGAAAAGAAGCGGTGATTGGCTGGACGTGTGTCGGAGGAAGCACGTGGTAGCCTCCACTCTCCCAGATGATCTGACTGTGGGGGGTAAGTGCGCAGCGATCAGGAAGGGACTGGGAATTGGCATACGACTAACATTGGGATGGGAGAAAATCGGAGGAAAATGGAGGGGGAAAAAGACCAATAAAAAAAAAAAAAAAATGTTATTAACAGATTGCAAAATGGTACAATACAGTACAGCTCAATACACACAATTGTTAAGGGGATGCAGACCATATGTAACCTGAGGTACACTAGGACCCAGGAGTTCTCCGGCCAGGTACTGCTAGTGTAACGGATATGTACCGCGATAGTGTGACTACGGTACATAGAAGTAAAACTCACTCCCCTGAGGCATCCAGACTGAGCGCTTAGAGAGGATATCCTTTCTTGGCACAGCAGTCTGTGTTGCTGGCCCCGGTGCGGACGCCCGGGGTTCGACTCCCACTCAAGGCATGGTCGAAGTGTTTGGCAGGTACAGTGTTGTACCGGCTACAGTGGTGCCGTGACCCGGATGCCTGAGTGGTGTGAGTTTAGGGGGGGTGAATCTAACGGATATGTACCACGATAGTGTGACTACGGTACATAGAAGTAAAACTCACTCCCCTGAGGCATCCAGACTGAGCGCTTAGAGAAGATATCCTTTCTTGGCACAGCGGTCTGTGTTGCTGGCCCCGGTGCGGACACCCGGAGTTCGACTCACCCTCAAGGCATGGTCGAAGTGTTTGGCAGGTACAGTGTTGTACCGGCTGCGTCTATGCCAAACGCAACGCAGTTCGGTTTCCGGGTTCCTCTGATTGGCCGCGATGCCCACGTGACACGCGCTAGAACGCCCCCTTATCCACCGCTGCCGCTACAGCTTGCCTGTGTGTTGACGCTCGCCTGTGTGTTGACGCGCGCGCGGCAGAGCTGAGAAAGTAAACATTACAGTTCTACTTTATAAAATGCTAATTGTAAATATGTTTAAGTCCACTCCACATTACAGTTGATGCGTGATGCTGCTGAGGCGGTTGTTTCTTGACTGGCGTTGCATAAGATTTACATTTAGTCAGCTAGCTGATAACTGCATAAGCAGCATATTAAGATGACTGCGTTCCTTGACTCAGAGTGGCGGCGCGACAATAGCGTTTCTTGACTCAGGCGTCTATGCCAAATACAGCTGATAACTGCATAAGCAGCATATTAAGATGACTGCGTTTCTTGACTCAGAGTGGCGGCGCGACAATATTATTAATATATTGAAATTCTTTTATTGGGAAAAACCACTTGAGATACAGTATCTCGTTTTCGAGAGGGTCCCACATTTTGTGCAATGTAACACATGACACACAACAACAACAAAAATTAAATAAATACAGGACATACAAAAACACAACAGAACAAGTACACAGTGTAAGAGGATATGTCTCATTATAAGAGGATAAGAGGATATGTCTCAATCTCCATCATAAGATGCCCACTCCACGGCAGTCACATGACGCTGCCACCGCAGGGCAAACAAATATGCTTACCCTGCGATGACACCGCCAGGCAGCCGCCGCGAGAAAGGCCCAACAAAACATTCAAAGGGTGAGTAGAATACAGGATGTAATAGAAATTGAGCTGACTGGCAGGAGAAGAGGAGCTATCAACCTGCCCAACAAGCGCCCCAAATCAACCAATCGGCCCCCCCTGCCTAAAAATAGGAGTAGAGCCAACTAGCTAACCCGTAACACCCGCATAAAGGACGGCTGTGCCCCACGTCCCCTCACCAGCGCAGGAGCCCCACCAAGGAAGCATGTACACTTGACAATAAAATTAGAACAAAAGAGGAGAGCTCTGTCATTGAAGTGGGTGGTGTTACCAACAGCGCGTTTCTTGACTCAGGCGTCTATGCCAAATACAGCTGATAACTGCATAAGCAGCATATTAAGATGACTGCGTTTCTTGACTCAGAGTGGCGGTGCGACAATATTATTAAACAAGAGAGCTCTGTCATTGAAGTGGGTGGTGTTACCAACAGCGCATTTCTTGACTCAGAGTGGCGTGTTTCTTGACTCAGGAAGCGAGCGTCAAAGCCGCTCTGCCGCGCACGCTGCAACACACAGGCGAGCTGTAGCGGCAGCGGCAGCGCTGGATAAGGGGGCGTGCTAGCGCGGGTCACGTGGGCGTCGCGGCCAATCAGAGGAACCCGGAAACCGAACTGCGTTGCGTTTGGCATAGACGCGTACCGGCTACACTAGCCTTGAAAAGGAAGTCCCGTGAGACTTTGACCAAACTCACGTTTGTTCTCGTCAGCTGGCATTTACACTCCAGGTGAGTACAGTTGCAGAGGAGGTCGTGCTGCTCCACAGGTTTTTAAGGTATGAGCAGGTTAAAACACTATAATTTGATAGATCGGTTCACCCTTGCCAACTTCCATTTATCTTTTATCATTTATCATTTATTCTATCTATCTTTTGTGTAGACGTGTTTTGTGTGGCCAACCATCCTGGTGTCTGGGAGCACAGTTGCTGGCTGGCAATTGGGAGCTTGAGGTGGGTGTCACATTTTAATTGTTAATTGATGCGTTTGTGTGGCACATTCAGTATTACATTGTGTTAACAATTGTTTGTATTTCTAGGCTGGACCAACACGGCGTGTAGGGCAGCCACTGTTTTTCCTCTTTTTAACTTCTCTGTGCGTCAAGTAATTTCCTTTTTAGAGTTTTAATTCGTTTCCATTTTTACCTCTGTGCCATCTGACCGCTTTATTGTATTGTGTATTTTATCCAGCAGTGCAGTGATGTTTCCTATTTATTAGACGTGCTGTGTGGGTGCTCTATAGAGGTGCAGTGCTGAGTTTGTGTGCAATATTCGTTTTTAATTACTAGTAATGGTGGTCTAGATTGGTCCAATTAGGTAACTATGATCCCTTTTTAGTGTTTTTATTTAATAAAGTGTCAAATCTTGGGAATACAAAAACCTCTGTTGTACGCCTGTTCTTTTATTAGAAACCCTGTGTGGTCTGGGAACTCAGAACATAAATGTGTAACAATGAATGAGGGTCTCTACCCTTAACAGAGAGTGGCGCAGTTTCTATATATTCAACCATTAAGGTTACATTTGGCGCAGTTGACAGGAGTTTTTTTTTTTATCCACTTTTTCTCCTTTTTCTGTTTTTCTCCCGTCCCAATTTAGTCGTGCCAGTTCCCCCTTCCCTGTCTTGATCGTTGCTTGCATGTGCCCCCCACTGGTCAGTCGTAGGGAGGGTTGAAGAATCTATCGCATGTCCCCTCCGATACATGCAGAGTCAGCCAGCCACATCTTTTCACCTGCCAGTGCGGACTCTCATTGGCGAGGTGTAACGTGTGGGAGGCTCACACTACCCTCGACATCTCCTGTCCTTGCTGTGCAGGCGCCCTGACCGACCTGTAGGAGTCGCTGTTTACAACGACCAGATTATTTATCACCCATCGACTTCCCTCCCGCTGACTCTGCCAATTGAGTCAGTATGACGGCCGGCCCCAGCCGGAGGCAACGCTGACAGCCGGATTCGATACCGGTGTCTCACACGTTGGTGATGAGCGCTTAGACCGCTGCGCCACTCAGCCGCCAGGATTCAGAGGTTTTTGTAGTCTCATGTGTGGTTTGGTTTTATTTGATTTTATTGTGAGGCACAGAGAGTATTGTTTGGGGTTTGAGGAAAAACAGTGGTTGTCCAGGAAAAGAGGACATCCACAGCACTCTACCAACAGTTACAGTGAACATTCCTACCTGATGGATACTGACATTCAAGAACAAATTAAGGCCTTGACTAAGCTTGTTAAACAGCTGCAGGCAGAAAATACTCAGCTTCGAGACAGGGGAAATACACCAACCCCTAAAGCATCAGGCCAAGCAGGACCCTCTGGGCCTTTAGCCCCGACAGAGAGTAATAACGTCACTATTAACCCAGCACCTGAGAGAGTGTATATTTATGCACCCAGTGAAAGGAGGTGTCCACGTTTTTCCGGCGTTATTGCCCAGGATAATATGACTGTGGAGGAGTGGGTGGAGGAAGCACGAAAGTCACTGTCTGTGCAGCAAACATCCCTGGTAGAACAGACAGCATTTCTGTGTGATCTTTTAGATGGAGAGGCTAAGAGGGAGGTTAAGTTTAGCTCCGCTACAGATAGAGCTAACCCGGAGGCCATCTTTACTATGCTGTTGAATAATTTTGGCTGTGATCAGACGTATGTGACGCTGCAAAAACAGTTCTTTCAGCGGCAGCAACGAGGAAATGAATCCATTCGTGAATTTGCTCAGGCACTGTTGGAGTTATTGGATTTGCTTAAAAGCAAAGATCCACGGGGTGTTCCAAACCCAGACATGGTAATTCATGACACCTTTGTTGAGAATGTACGGGATGCTAAACTACAGCGTGAATTGACACATCTAGTCCGGCAGCACCCCACCCATTCATTTAAAGCTATACGTGAAGTTGCCATTAAATGGGAAAAACGAAGGCCCCATATTGACACCCACAGAGCACGAGCATATTCATGTGACCTACACACCTCTGAAATAGTAGAGAGTAATGTTGACACCAGTGCCATTTCTGCCTGGCTCAGTGATGACTTTAGGGAACTTAAAGAGTGTTTCCGTAGGCAGCAAGCTCAACTTGACGCCATTCTCAAACATGTAGGTATACCAGCTACTGCTGCTAGCCCCACAGAGCCCCAGGCTCACCCCAGTAGGCACAGGCCAGGCTCGTACCGTTTCCAACCAGATGGCAAAACAATATGTATGAGTTGCAACAGAGCAGGCCATATTGCTAGGTTTTGCAGAGTGGAGCTGGGTGGGGCCAGGGGGGGGGGGGGGGGGGGAGTCAAGGACACAGGACAGACAGGTGGGGGCAATGGTGAATGCAGTGGAGCAGCAGGGAAACTAGCACCCTTCTGTGTTGAGAACCAGGCACCAGAGGGGGGTCATGTGGGTTAAAATGAGAACAAGGTTGCATCACGTTTAATTGGACAGTGCCCAGTGATTCAGGCCAGAATAGGGGGGGTGGAGGTGCCGTCCCTACTTGATACTGGGTCAATGGTGACTACAGTGACTCAGGCCTTCTTTGAAAAGCATCTTAAACCCCAAACCAAAGAGCAGCTGAAATCCTGTAACTGGCTTCAACTGAGCGCAGCAAATGGGCTGCATATCCCGTACTTGGGATATGTGGAGCTAGATGTGGAAGTCCTGGGAAAAGTCCTCCCACAGATGGGCATCTTGGTCGTAAAAGACCCTCCGCTTACCCAGCGTCGGAAAGTAGCTGTGCCTGGCCTGCTGGGAATGAACATTATCAGTGCATGCTATGATGAACTATTCCGTGAACACGGTAACCACCTCTTCTCTGTCCCCCTAGTTAAACAAGCAGGGACAGAATGGGCGAGCGCACTATCCCAGTGCCAACAAAGGGAGTGACTCCTGGAGACCGGCAGAGTGGGAGAGGCAGTGTCATTATCGGGCAGGGCAATCCGGATACCGGCGGGTTCTCTACGGATTGTCCAGGCCACATGTAATCAGGGCCCAGTACTCCATACAGTACTACTGGAGCCACTGTCGTATGGAGAAGGTAATCTGCCCAACAATCTACTAATCTCCAGTGCCCTCCTTTCTGTTTCCAGAGGGGCCATCAATGTCCCTGTGGTTAATGTGGGGGAGGAAGACCAGTGGCTGAAACCACGGACGGTGTTGGGGACACTTCATCTGGCTGAAGTGCAGTCCTCATCCCAGACCGTACAAGTGGAGGAGCAGACCCAGGAGGAAGGACGGCAGGTTGCATTCATCTGCTCCATGGCAGCAGAGCCCCCTCCACCCGCTACCATCGCTGGCCTCGAGGAATTGAAATGGCCTGACCTGTCTCCCCAGGAAATAACAACAGCAAAGACTCTGTTGTCACAGTACAGTGACACATTCAGCCGCTATGATGAGGATATGGGCTGCACCAACTTAATCCACCACGAAATCCCTCTCGTGGATGATGTCCCGGTACGCCAACGATACCGCCGCCTTCCTTCTCACTGGTCAAGGCTCACATCCAGGGGCTGTTACAGCAGGACATTGTGAGAGTGAGCTGTAGCCCCTACGCCTCACCCATCGTGGTCGTCCTGAGGAAGGATGGGAACATACGACTCTGTGATGACTATCGGCCACTCAACCGCCTTCTATACCCCGTTTGGCCTGTTTGAATTGAACAGAATGCCATTTGGACTGTGCAACGCGCCAGGGACATTCCAACATCTGATGGAGCACATCTTGGGCGATCAGAGTTTCCAGTCAATCCTACTGTATTTAGATGACATTGTTATCTTCCTAACCTCCTTCAGTGAGCACTTGCAGCGGTTGGAGATGGTCCTGAGTCGGCTCCGGCAACACCACCTGAAACTGAAGATGTCCAAATGCCACTTATTTCAGAGGGAGGTGAAGTATTTGGGCCACATCATCTCGGCCGCCGGGGTGGCTACTGATCCGGAGAAGACCAGAGCATGTGGTGGACTGGAAGCACCCATCGACTGTCTCAGAGCTCAGATCCTTTGTGGGGTTTGCGTCATACTATCTGCGTTTCGTTGAAGGGTTCGCCAAGCATGCCGCTCCACTCCACCGGCTTGTTGCAGAGCTACAGGGAACCAACAAAAAGCCCAGCTCAAAATCCAGTGTAAAGTTACAAGGACACTGGAATGAACAGTGTGAACAGGCCTTTCAGACCCTGAAAACAAAGTTGACCACCACCCCAGTCTTGGGGTATGCCGACTTTAAGCAGCCCTTTATTCTAGAAATTGATGCTAGCCATCAGGGCCTCGGCGCAGTACTCTCACAAGAACAAGATGGAGCACGCAGGCCGATTGCGTTTGCCAGCAGGGGGCTTAGGAAGACTGAGAGAAACATGTGAAATTACAGCTCCATGAATTTGGAGTTTCTGGCGCTGAAGTGGGCGGTGACTGAAAAGTTTCGAGAATACCTCTTGGGAACCACGTTCACCATCTACACAGACAACAACCCCCTGAGCTATCTGCAGACAGCTAAGCTGGCAGCTGTAGAGCAACGATGGGCCTCGGAGTTGGCCAGTTTCAACTTTGACATTAAGTACCGACCGGGCCCTGTCAATCGAAATGCCGACGCCCTTTCTCGCATCCCAAACACTCAGCCCATCTCTGCAGCCCTCCCTGGCATCGACATCCCATCGCAAGTGGCAGACCGCCACTCACAGAGCCCCAGCAGGACACCAGAGCTCACAGCCCACACTATGGCTGTGGACGCAGCTCCAGTGCGCACCCAGGCTGACCTGCAGGCCCTGCAAGCCGCCGACCCTGTGATTAAAGCCTTCCTGCCCTATTGGAGAAGAGGGCGGCCCCCAAATGGAGCAGAAAGGGTCAGAGAACCGCCTCAGGTGTTGGAGCTGGCTAAACAATGGAAGAGGATCAGGGAGAAGCACAGGGTACTTTACCGGGAGATCTGGATACCCCCAAGCCAAGAGGCTGTACACCAGCTACTGCTACCCAAAGCATTGCAGGTCGAGGTACTGACCAGTCTACACGACAATCATGGCCACCAAGGAGCAGAGAGGACAACTGGCCTAGTCCGGGAGAGGTGTTACTGGTCGAACATGCGTTTGGATATCGACCGGTGGTGAGAGTGTGAGCGGTGCGTTGTGGAAAAGGCAGTACGGCCAACAGTCCGCACCACCATGGGACATCTAATGGCTTACAAGTAGGGATGCTCGATATTGGCTTTTTTACCGATACCGATATTCCGATATTGTCCAACTCTTAATTTCCGATACCGATATCAACCGATACCGATATATGCAGGGTTTCCCCCCCAAAAAAAACGGAATAATTTCAGGTAACTAATCATTTCACTGGATGCAATATTGTTATTGTTTTTTTTTGTTTTTTTACCGATACCGATATTTTCCGATATCACATTTTACTGCCGATATCGGCCGATAATATCGGTCGGCCGATAATATCGGACATCCCTACTTACAAGCCATTGGAGGTAATAGCCATTGATTTCGCCACCTTGGAAAGGGCCAGTGATGGCAGAGAGAATATTCTGGTCGTCACCGATGTCTTCTCCAAATTCAGCCAGGCGTATCCCACGTCTGATCAGAAGGCTCACACAGTGGTCAAGATCCTCACCAAAAAGTGGTTCTATACATATGGAGTGCCAAAACTGATTCACTCTGACCAAGGCCGCAACTTTGAAGGAGAGCTACTCAAGCGCCTCTGCCAGTTGTATGGCGTGGCAAAGAGCAGGAGCACCCCATACCACCCAGAGGGGAATGGACAATGCGAGAGATTTAATAGAACCATCTTCGATCTCTTGCGCTCCCTCCCAGAGGGGAAGAAACGAAAGTGGCCTCAAGTGCTCCCTCAGCTACTATTCACATACAATACCACTGCCCACCAGTCAACAGGCCACTCACCCTACAAACTGATGTTTGGCCAGAAGCCCCAGCTGCCTGTCGATCTGCTTCTGGGTCAAACAGAGGAAGAACAGACGCCACCACACTGGAAGATTGGGTGACCAGACACCAAGATCACCTAGCCTCGGTCTATGTGAATGCCGGGAGGTATCTCGAGGCAGCTGCTACGTCCAGAGAGCACTGGCGGCCTGAGCCAAACCCACCCATCCTCTTAACAGGGACTTTAGTCTACAAGAGGAACGGACGGAACAACGGACGGTCAGCATTCTAACCCTTTCAACCTGCCCCGGCCGTTAGCCCCATTAGCTCCAGCCGTTAATTCCCACCAAGTAGTCTCCAGGCCATGGGACTAAGTGTAGGGTAAATTATGTTGCCAGGACGGCAAGATTTTAAAGTGGGGGTGTATGTAACCTGAGGTACACTGTCTAGGACCCAGGAGTTCTCCGGCCAGGTACTGCTAGCCTTGAAAAGGAAGTCCTGTGAGACTTTGACCAAACTCACGTTTGTTCTCGTCAGCTGGCATTTACACTCCAGGTTGTTACAGTTGCAGAGGAGGTCGTGCTGCCCCACAGGTTTTTAAGGTATGAGCAGGTTAAAACACTATAATTTGATAGATCGGTTCACCCTGGCCAACTTCCATTTATCTTTTATCATTTATCATTTATTCTATCTATCTTTTGTGTAGACGTGTTTTGTGTGGCCAACCATCCTGGTGTCTGGGAGCACAGTTGCTGGCTGGCAATTGGGAGCTTGAGGTGGGCGTGACATTTTAATTGTTAATTGATGCGTTTGTGTGGCACATTCAGTATTACATTGTGTTAACAATTGTTTGTATCTCTAGGCTGGACCGACACGGTGTGTAGGGCAGCCACTGATTTTCCTTTTTTTAACTTCTCTGTGCGTCAAGTAATTTCCTTTAGAGTTTTAATTAGTTTCCATTTTTACCTCTGTGCCATCTGACCGCTTTATTGTATTGTGTATTTTATCCAGCAGTGCAGTGATGTTTCCTATTTATTAGACATGCTGTGTGTGTGCTCTAATTACTAGTAATGGTGGTCTAGATTGTTCCAGTTGGGTATGATCCCTTTTTAGTGTTTTTATTTAATAAAGTGTCAAATCTTGGGAATACAAAAACCTCTGTTGTACGCCTGTTATTTTATTAGAAACCCTGTGTGGTCTGGGAACTCAGAACATAAATGTGTAACAATGAATGAGGGTCTCTCCCCCTAACAGAGAGTTGCGCAGTTTCTATATATTCAACCATTAACACTTTCAGAGCCCTTGCTTAACCTTGATTTACCCGTTGAATGCCACCATCCACTTCAATGTTAGCGTTAAAAACGCCTAATCTATGTTTATTATTATTATTATGGCTATGTGTCTAATCTGCCCGTCGCTTTATCAATGACTCGTTTGCAGTCAACATTGTCGAAGCTGATTGTTTTTTTATCGGTTAATTTTCGTTTTATAGCATTTTGAAAAGCCCTTGTTTTCAAGGAAAATATAAAGATTCCACGATAAAAGACATTTACTGGAATATTCTAGAATACACAAAAACGTTGTAATTTTTCCAGGCTGATTCCCGTCCCGCGATGACTTCCATGTTGATCAGACTTCTTGCCAGCACAAGGAACCAGCTGGCTCCGCCTCTACATATCTATAGATCCCAGGTCAGTCTAAGCGACTGACCTGCAGTTACACAGGGATAGACGATAGGGGGTGCTTTTTTCCATTCTGAGCTCCTGTAGGGGCTGCTGTACCAACGGTAGACTCGGTTGATGAAATATGATTTCAGATCGCTAATAAAACAATAAAACGATATTTGTCGTCGTGGGCACTCCGTGGGGGGGCTAATAAAACGAGTTATGTCGTCCGTGGCACTGAAAGGGTTAAGGTTACAGAAAGACTTTCGTCTTGTTTACATAAGGGTCCCCCATTTTCAATTAATCATAACATATATGACATACATGACATACAGATAGACAGTACTGCTACATCTATACATTTATGACATACCAGATTTACAAATACAGTACTGTTTTTGATACAAGAAGAGTCTAAAAAAGAGAGTATACATTTGACGAAGAAACTGTACATTGGAGGAGGTTGGTAGGTAGGAGGTTGGTAGGAGGGGTGGAGGGGGCGGGTTGGGTAGGTGGGGTGGTGCGGGGGGAAACTGTACATGGTGGGGGGGGGTTGGGTAGGCGGGTGGGGGGGGTAACTGTACATTGGATTATCGACTAAACCTTACTTGTTCCCAAGAAGAGGGTCTCGTGTATTATTGGGTTTAATAGGACATTTATTGTACATTGGAGGGGGTTGCGTTAGGACATTTACAGGGGCCAGTTTTTAATTGCAGTCTCTCGTAGGTGCTCTTTGAGAGTGGTTTTGAGGCTGTCAGGTATATTTCCCTGAACGGCCTGAATTCCCAATCTCTGCCCCTAATATGAGCAGAGGAATCGTTTTTTTTTTTTTATCCACTTTTTCTCCCATTTTCTATATATTTTTTTTCTCCCATCCCAATTTCGTATCATCCAATTCAACCCTCCCCTGTCACGAACGCTGTTTCTTGCCTCCCACAAGCCGGCTGCAATGTGGACTAAGTCATACATAGCACAAGTCCCCTCCGGTACTTGAGGTAACAGCAGTCACATCTTTTCACCTGCGCAGCTCGATCTCTCAGTGGCGAGGAGTAACACGTGGGAGGCTCACGCTGCCCCCGACACTTCCTGATTCTACTGCGCAGGCGCACCAACCGACCTGTAGGAGTCGCTGTCCACAACGCCCGATCCCCACCCATCAGTTTCCCACCCCCTAATACGGCCAATGTGTATTAGTACGGACGACCAGCTAAACTGAAAGCAAATGTGGAGCGCTGGGCTCGAACAGATGAGCCCAGCGTCTCCAGATTTTGTGGCGAGCGCCTTGCCCACTACGCCACGTAGCCGCCCTAGCAGAGGAATCGTTTATGATTAAGTTTCATGAGAATAGTGCCACCATGAGGCCAGATGACTCCGAACTTTATACAGGTACTGTCTCCTTGCATTGTCACAAACGGGTCAATTGTGACAAACAGGGAGTCCACACGTGAAAGCAATTTAACAAAATAATTTATTTAAACCTATCTAAGACAATTAATTACATAAACAACGAATAATAATAATATAATAATAATAATGCAGGACCTCTTTAGGGGGGGTCTTTATTCGGCATGCAACGAACTGGACATGCAATTGGAGCAGCACACACACACACACACATGCATTGTCTTTTTCTCAGTCGCCGATGCGATTGAGTCTCTGCACTTGACCCATCCCGTCGTCCTTCCCCCCATGGGCAGCCAGGAGCAGATAGGGCGTCAACGTGAGCTGCGCCCCGGGGACCAATCCAAGTGCTCCTGCCCGTCTTCGTCAAGGACACCACAGCGTTAGCGATCTGTTGTTGTGCATGTTTTTCCATTGGGTTTATCTTATCGGGGGGGAAACCCTTGCGAGCACGGGGAGAACATGCAAACTCCACACAGAAAGGCCTGAGAGATCACCCACCTGGGTACCTGGCATCATGGAAACCTGGTCCCCAAGCGGGAATCGAACCCTGGACCTTCTTGCTGTGAGGTGACAGTGTTAACCACTACACCACCGTGTATCACAATCAGTGATGAAATGCAGTGTGTGGATGAGTGAAAAGTGTGGTTTGGTGCGTGTGGTGTAAGTATTAGTATTCCAATATCAAAAGACCCAATGGGTGGTGGATAACCTGTTCCTGGGAGATGGGAAAAGCAGACAGAGGGAGTTTAGACAGGGGAACATATACATGTGCAGGCAGCTCTCACTGCCCAGGTGAGTCTCATTGAGCTAACGAGCCACCCACTCCACGATGCTCCCTGGTGACTCACCCATTAGCAGGTAGAGTGGGGGTCGTCACACTATGGTTAATCAAAATCAATAGGGTTCTTCCTCTACTAGGAGTGATGAATGTGCACAGCAAATTGTAACAGCTATTTGAGTTATCGTGTTCACGCTTAGGATCTGCTATGGTGGCGGCAGACGCGGTGAATCCATAACATCCCTGACACGGTCATTCAGAGATATAATTATATTTTTGCCTATTTCTGTATACTGTTCTCCCAAACCGTGTTGGGGTTGCGAATTGGTTAAATCTGTACAGCTGAGACTTGTGGGTCCAAAGACATGAGTGATGATGTGAGAAGTAACCCTTTTCTTTATCTCACTGTATAAAATGACTGTGACCTCTTGGATAATCACAGCATCATGGAATGTAACCCTCAAACACCACATTGACCATATAAGCATTTTGGATATACTTCTGTATATTTACAAATTCTGAGCTCATTCTTGCAGTCAGTGTCATGTGTTTAACATGTTTCGGGGGTACCATACCCTTTCTTTCTGGCGCAGTTCAAAGTCACAATTATACATTGCCTTTGTGTGAGTGTGCCATAAAAAAAAGTTTCCTCAGTGAGTTATATATATTATGTTATTGTACAATAACAACTACACAGAAAATATGAAATATCTTTGTACATCCTTCAACAAAACTTGATGGTTTTGGACTAAGACGACATAAACCTGATATGGCTGTAAAAAATAAAGAGTATTGATGTGCCAATGAGCCCACTTTGATTCAGATATCTGAATGTTGAGAGGTCAAGGGACTCCATTGAAAATGGTAAAAGCTATATTTAGCCTCTACCAGGTAAGCTAGCATACCTTGGTTAGTACTAGTACCAACTACTAGCTGTATCTACGGATTCCTTGTGGTCGCTATAGTTTCATGAGATACTGGTATCTTCGCTCTTGCCTAAAAAATTTGCCCACAAGAGCCTCTGAAAGACAGCCGCATCACCGGCTATACCTCTTCAACTAGACCTGGGCCAATAAGAGTTTACAGTTTGTAGTAGTATAACTTTCAGTAGAAATAAATGCCCGCCTTCCAATTTATGCAGGAATCTCCAGATGTATAAAATGACTGAAAGCAAATCACAGTATGAACTTTCCCTAAGTGTTCTTCAATGTCTTGAGGGGATATTCATTTTAACATTTGTTTCTCTCTATTCTGCAGCGGTCAAAATGGCTCAAAATCAAAAGTTCAGCAACTTATTAAGCCTCCACATAATGGAGCTTGGGAACGGCCATGTCTCTACAAAATACAGATATAGGATTTTTTGTAACATAAAAGAATGCAGTTAAGGGGGAGCTCCAGTAGCTCACCGCGTATCTCTGCGCTATTTCGGCGTGGGGGACAACCGTGCGCGTCACGGATCTGGGGTACACGAGTTTGACTCCCGGACTCGCCGTATTTTCTCAGAGTGTCTTCCCCCGATCTATATCCCATTCAACCTGTTTCTGTCGGTCATGCTTGACCAGAAAAAGCGATAAACGCTAAAAAGAACCAGCTGTCTGGTCAAAGTAAAAAAATAAATAAAAAAATGCAGTTAAAAGACACAAGTCATGATTAGCCTGATGTCATGTCTGCTAACGACTAATAAATACGGTAATACATTCTGATTATTTCCTTTAAGTACTGCAGGGACCATTTGGCTAAATGGTTTTCAAATTGTAACCAACATTTAATATCCCATTCAAGGCAGTCTGTTCATTTACAACATTCTGGGATTTTTAGTATCTATAAGTAGCTTTACTTGAGTATTTCCATTTTAGGGAACTTGATACTTTTACTCCTCATCATTTAACAAATAATATATATTTTTAAAAAAGGATCAGAATTGTAATTACTTAAATAGTTTGCTGGTAACAGTCAGATGCTGCGGGATAATGAACAATATCTATTTGCCATCTAACCAACAATGAAAAACGTCATATCAAGAACAGGAGGCGAAAGAAGAGATGATTGTTAGCTTTTGATAAAGGCTCTTTATTAACTTCTGTTTAATACCGATTGCTCACAGCAATAATACAGTAACTACACTTTAACTCGTCTAAATTGCTCAAAACTCATGGGAAACCAGCATTTAGGGGTTTTCTTGACTCGCAGGGGAGCACAATTATGCAATTATGCATAATTGCATAATTGCATAATTGCATAATTATGCAATTATGCCACATCAATGTGGAACGCCCTACCCACAGCTGTAAAGGAATGTGAATCACTACCCACTTTCAAAACCACTCTCAAAGAGCACCTACGGGAGACTGCAATTCGAAACTGGCCCCTGTAAATGTCCAAACCCAACCCCCTCCAATGTACAGTAAATGTCCTAACCCAATAATACACAAGACCCTCTCCTTAGGACCAAGTAAGGTTTTGTCGATAATCCAATGTACAGTTACCCCACCCCGCCTACCCAACCCCCACCCCCCACCCCCACCCCACCCACCCAACCACCTCCAATGTACAGTTTCCCCCCCCATCCCACCCCACCTACCCAACCCCCCCCCCCCTCCACCCCACCTACCCAACCTCCTCCAATGTACAGTTTCTTCGTCAAATGTATACTCTCTTTTTTAGACTCTTGTATTATATTTGTAAATCTAGTATGTCATAAATGTATAGATGTAGCAGTACTGTCTATCTGTATGTCATGTATGTCATAATATGTTATGATGAATTGAAAATGGGGGACCCTGATGTAAACAAGACGAAAGTCTTTCTCTGGTCTGCATCCCCTTAACAATTGTGTGTATTGAGCTGTACTGTATTGTACCCATTCTGCAATCTGTTAATAAAATGTTCAATCAATCAATCATGTCCAGACTAATAAGAAGAACTATTTAAATGATACGGTTCACTTTATTTGAACCCAGGCCGTATTTATCTGGCATGATGTTGACATGTAATGTCACTGATCACTTTGATATTGAGAATGTGCTGTCCTCTCACCAGGCTCCAATCCAATCCATTGGGACAAGTGTTTTAGCATAAAAAACCACAGGTCCTTTTCCAAAATAGAAAGCCTTTTTACTCAAGTACTTTACTTAAGTATTTCCATTTTAGGGACCTCGATACGTTTACTCCTCATCATTTTAAAGGAAATAATCCTAATTTCTTACTGTACTGTATTTATTAGTCATTAGGAGGTATATGCCATCAGGCTAATCATGACTTGTGTCTTTTAATTGTGCATTTTTTTTTAATGTTACAAAGAAGCCTATATATTTGTCATGTCAACAGGCTGCCAGATAGAACCAGGCTACCAGATAGAACCAGGCTACCAGATAGAACCAGGCTGCCAGATAGAACCAGGCTGCCAGATAGAACCAGGCTACCAGATAGAACCAGATAGAACCAGGCTGCCAGATAGAACCAGGCTGCCAGATAGAACCAGCTACTAGATAGAACCAGGCTACCAGATAGAACCAGGCTGCCAGATAGAACCAGGCTACCAGATAGAACCAGATAGAACCAGGCTGCCAGATAGAACCAGGCTGCCAGATAGAACCAGCTACTAGATAGAACCAGGCTGCCAGATAGAACCAGGCTACTAGATAGAACCAGGCTGCCAGATAGAACCAGGCTACTAGATAGAACCAGGCTGCTAGATAGAACCAGGCTACCAGATAGAACCAGGCTGCCAGATAGAACCAGGCTACCAGATAGAACCAGGCTACTAGATAGAACCAGGCTGCCAGATAGAACCAGGCTACCAGATAGAACCAGGCTGCCAGATAGAACCAGGCTACTAGATAGAACCAGGCTACCAGATAGAACCAGTCTACCAGATAGAACCAGGCTACCAGATAGAACCAGGCTGCCAGATAGAACCAGGCTGCCAGATAGAACCAGGCTACTAGATAGAACCAGGCTGCCAGATAGAACCAGGCTACTAGATAGAACCAGGCTACTAGATAGAACCAGGCTGCTAGATAGAACCAGGCTGCTAGATAGAACCAGGCTGCTAGATAGAACCAGGCTACCAGATAGAAGTGTTCTTGTGAGGATTCGCCTGTTCCCTGGACCTTTATTCCCTGTCTCCTCACCTCACCAGCCCCCACCCTTGCGATGATTTACTCTCCTCTACTCTTCACCAGCCCCCACCCTTGGACTACCTTTCGCAGCTGTCATAGTTTATGATTAGCGCCCCAGAGGGCTTTAAATACCTGGACCTCCCTCCAGTCCTTGTCGGGTCGTTCTTGTTACTACAATCTACTGCCGCGTCTCCGGCGTGAGACGTCGTGCCACCCCGGTACATCACCACCTGTCGCCGTTTGCCTGGAGTGGGACGCCGTCTACGCTCTCTAATTCTCTACGGGAGGTTTCCCAGTGTTCCCACTCCAGACGTCAAGCCGGCGCGCATCGCTTCCTATTTCCACGGGAGGATGCGTCTCTTCGCCCGGGTCCCCTGGGACCCCTGTGTTCTGCGCTGCCCGTCTGCAGCATCGGAGGAGGATCTCCGTGCCAGGCCTCCGCCGTCGGGCCCCTGGCCCCGTGCCAGGCCTCCGCCGTCGGGCCCCTGTTCCCGTGCCAGGCCTCCGCCGTCGGAACCCTGTTCCTCATCCCTGTAAGCAGCTCTGGCCCTCGCCCTGTCCAAGGCCTTACTTACCCTGTTCTCTGTCCCTGTCTCCAGCCCGCCTCTCCGGGCCTCTGTCCCTGTCCCCCTCTCCAGTGCCCCTGGTCCTGGTCCTTGACTTTTAGCCCTGGCCCTGTCCCTTGCCTTAGTCCCTTAGCCTGTTCGCCTCTTAAAGGCACAGTGCCACATTTTTTCCTTATTTTCTTTGACTCTAGTGTTTTTGTGTTCTCCCTTAAAGGGACTGTGCCGCCTTTTGTTATGTAAGAAATAAATGCCCTGTTTTGGCTTACTCTCATACCTGTCTTGTGTTGTGCGATTGGGGTCGGTTACAAACCATAACAGTTTTACAGCATCAGAAAGATGTGATCCAGAAGATTAATTTGGATTGCATCTAAACAGATGTGTGTCTTCATAGGTTCCACTGAGGAAATGGCTGTAACCCACACATGGTATCAAACATTGAGTTTCGGGCCTTGTGCTATCTGGTTGCCCATAGGATAGTTTGATCTTCATGGGTGGCTATAGCTATATTATATATATCATCACTTTTTTTTTAAATAATCCCACATCCCGTCTCCATAAAATAAAACGTTCCTCCTATTGGTTCACAACAATGAAGTGAGTGACAACATTGTATTGTCTAGTCTCTGTTCAAATCAAGTCCCTCCTGTCGTTGAGTGCCACCCGAACAACCTCCTCAATGCCAATTCGTTATGATTTCAAGATACTGATGTTTACATGATAGGACCACATTTAGAGAGAGAGAGAAAAAAATGCAGCCTTTGATGTTACATTTTTATCTCAATATACAAATCTGATTATATTGATTTGAGTGTCACAAGGGGTTTTCTATAGAGAGCTTTTTTTCCCTACTAAAGGACCCTGGTCTTGGGAGAGTATGTCTCTATACGCAGCAGCTCTAACGGCCTGAAAACACTTGACAGTCTGCAGCTCATAGGTTGATATACCAACCTACTTGCGCATGGATTGGCGCGTTTGTGTTTTTCTTCAGACTCTCATTGGCTTTTTGCTAATGATATTTCTCTCTCTCTCTCTCTCTCTCTCTCTCTCTCTCTCTCTCTCTCTCTCTCTCTCTCTCTCATCGTTTACCCGTGTACTGTTCAATGAACAGCCTATACTGTCTTTGATTTTGGACTTTGGTGCCGATCATTTGAAAGGACAGCAGCGCACAGAGAAAGGCAGGTCGCTTGGTTGGTTCACCCATCATATAGGATGATGAGCGCATTAGATCATCAGCCACTTTAGAGACTATACATGAGAACGATGGAGTTTCCGACTGATGATCATCAGACCACAGTTGCTCGACCGAAGCACCCCGATTGTCCCCTCTGAGATTAGAGATTAGAAGAATAACAATGTTTTGCGCACAATTGAAAGAACTGAAGATCTCGGGAGAGTGTCCCTTCTCCATGATCGCCAAAAACAATGAACGCGGAGACTTTGAGGAGCGCTCATCAAGTGATGCCGCGGAGGATATATCGCCTATTTCTAAGGATGTGCCTGGAAAAATATCTGAGGATACTGTACCACCGCGACGGAAAACGAGCAGATCGAAAGTTAACCTTCATTCACTTGGAGATAGCATCCGAAAACTGGCATGCCCAGAGGTGAGTACAAAAATAAAAAATTTAAATATATATCCCTTTATTATTAGTAGCATGACAATATGGGTTTGAAAAGATTGTCTGTGAAAACACGTCCAGACACTGATGATGTCTCGCCTTGGTTATTATTATTATAACCTGCACGGAACTCTCATGCGCATTGGAATCCATAAAATTAAAAACCGTTTGTTTTATGATGGTGGAACATTGCTGGTCAATCATGCGTAAATGATTGTAGAATTTTTTTGTGGCTGCTTATACTGGACTCTTTGTTATACAGTTTCAAAGACTGCTTACTGCGCTCCAACGAATGATGCGACTTTCACTAATGGACAACGAAAGGTATGGAAATGTTGTGTCACATATACTTCAAATATAAACTGCTGTTATTGGTGTGACAGATACAAATAATATAGGTCAAATGATTGCTTGTTTACAATCAGGCCTATTGTACAGAGACACTGTTCCGGGTGAAATAATATAATTTATAGTCTTTATATAAGTTATATAGATCATTTTAATTGTATGTTTAGATTGATATAGGCCTATATGGCTGATTTCTGTGTGGCTATAGAGAACAGCAGAACATATTGCTAATTGGTTATTAAGATGTGACCATGGCCTTTTATGTTGTCTCCCCCAGTCCAGCAACGTGTTACACAGACATATGTCAAGGCAGCATTGATAAACCAGAGCATTTAGTGGACATCATGAAGACCTACTCAAGCAAAACAGGTACACAGTAACCTCCTAAACCCCAAACGATGTAACAATGTAATTGTCATGTAAGGCCACGTGGTTATAGTTACCCCCCGCATGCCCTCTCACCTCTGTACCCTCATCTAACCACCATGCAGGCATCAAAATGGACACTCTGAAAGTGGCCTTCGGCGAGGAGCTCTTCAACCTGTGCTACGAGGAAGACGGACACATCCTGAGGGTGGTAGGGGGCGCTCTCCACGACTTCCTCAACAGCTTCAATGTCCTGTTGAGGCAGAGCAGCGGCGGCACGTCGCCAAACCTGAACAAAGCGGATTGTGTAAACGAACCCTCTGTGCTGTGCTTAGACAAGGATCCGGGTCTGCTTACTGTCTATTTCTTCAACCCCCGGCCGGCCACGGAGCTCTTCTTCCCCGGCGTCATCAAGGCCGCCGCCCGCCTGCTGTACGACACCACCGTGGACGTGCTCGCGGTCGACTCCCCCGGTGCCAAGGACACCATCTTGCAGTCCGGCCTGCAGCCCAGTCTTCTCTACACCGTGGTTGTCAAGGATACCAAGAAGAGGCTGACCCCCAGCCCCCTCCAGTCCAGCTCGGCCGGCACCCTCGCCACGTCCGTGTTCTCCACTATCTTCCCCTTCCATCTGTTCCTGGACCGGGACCTGGTCCTGGTGCAGATCGGCAGCGGGCTCCGGAAGAGGATGACGAACAGGAAGGACGGCCTGAGGCGGCCCGCCATGTTCCAAGAGCATTTCTCGATAGTGACTCCGCTGGTCAAGTGCGCCTTCCAGAGCATCTTGACCATGTTGAACACGCAGTTTATCATAAGGATCAAGCACAGCGCTCCCGCCACAGATAACACAGGGAAGGTAGGTTGATATCCCTGCAGATCCCTGACCTCGAACATTTGAAAAGTCCATCCAAATGTTGACTTGATGTTAAATTTAGCCTGCCAAGGGGGGGGCGTGGGGGGGGGGGGGGGGGGGATCAATTTACTGTTACAGCTAATTAGTGGCATACTTATCCTGGGGAAAAGATCAACATCACAGCCCCGTAGGGCCTCATCAGAGGCAAATGTCAAACTATTTCATCCACCAAAGGCACAATCATGCTTATATGCTGCTTCTCTCGAATGGGCGCAGATCGATTTTGGTCTGAAAAAGTGATCTAAGAATAAACAAAACAGAGGAGATAATAGACGGTATGATTTATTGCTCGACATACAAGGTCCCATAGCTCCACTCTGACATGTGGGCTCCAGTTCACCGTTTCTTTCCCCTTCATCATCACCAGATAAAAGGATTTCTTCAGAATAAAATTAAATAGAGTCAGTGCTGACAAAAACAGGGGATCACAGACTATCTTTATGATTCATTGCTGGACATACAAAGTCCCATGTCTCTGTTTTAACATTGGGCTCTATTTATTTTTCTTTCTTTCTTTCTTCATTGACGCTAGATCTAAATATTTTTTTTAAGAATATAATTAAATAGAATCTTATAGGTGACAATAAATTGGCTAAGAATTTATTTATGTGGGGAAAGGCCAACAGTCGTTCAAAACATCAAAGGAGACCATTCAACAATAAGCATTTTATAATATTCAACAAACCCATCCTTTGTAAGAAGCCATTACCATTTGGCCGCAGGGAACCGGTCACTCCACACTGTTGCTGTGTTGGTATGTGTTTTTAACCCTACTGGACTGCCATAATATATTGCACATCCCGCCAATTTATATTATTGTGAATGGTGAAGCATGCAAACTGTTCCCACAAGGCCCCATTTAATGGATCCTATACAGTGTTGCAAATCAACATAAAAATGCAAATCTCGTAACCTTTATTATGGTTATATAAGTGTATTATTATGGTGGTTGGACTAGGGAGTTATGGCCATTATTGGTAATCTAGGCAGGGGAAGTGAACAACTGTCCCTGTTCCTATTCCTATACCTCAAAAACGTCCATTGAGGTGCCCTTGAGCAAGGCACTTTAAATCCACCATCTCCAGTGGAGCTCCTGAACAATTTGTTGGTTGTGTTAGTGATCCAAACAATGAATCCATGTCCACGTTTACTTAACAGGTGAAAGTGTTACACTTGCACACGTTGCTGATGTGGCCAAATGACATTCAGTAATTTTAATTTGAAAGGACTTTTTTTCAAAGGTGTGCCATGGTTTTGTATAAGTAGACATTGTACATTTTCAGCGCAGCAGGTGTTGCTGATCGAGCACAGCATGTTTACAAACTGGAAACTCACTGGAAACCCACACTCTTAAAGACAACTATGGATATTAACTTATTCAATAAGCCCCCAAACCTTATATGGATTGATCTGTCAGTATCACAGGCATGTTTCCTCATTTCCTTACAAAAAAAGTATCATGGTTTCAGTTTTACCATGGTACCAGCCATTGTATGAATACTCTACCATGGTACTGCTATAGTAAAAGTAATGTATCGCCATGGTACCACTTCTGTAAATGGTAAATGGTATAATCCAATATAAACCATGATACGGATGGTATTGGCATCATTTTCTATTGTATAATCTTTAATACAAATTGATGATATTATCTTTTGTTGTCCTTTGTATGTTTCTGTATGTCATCAAGTTTAATAATGCTCGACCTTCACCTGTATTCGTTCTCCAGTTTGCGTCATGACTTAATCTGAAAGCTCCATCATCTTTAAAGCCATAAGGGCAATGTGGACAGCATGCGTCTCACTCTCCTTATACAAGCCACCAGCTACACAATAGACATCACCAATAGTTTCCACCTAAATGATCAAAAAGATGATGGGAATAATATCATTATGCAATTGCTTACATGCCAGGGTATGAAGCTCTATTGTAACTTTCAGTATTGCCAGAGACACAGAGGCCTTACGCGAAATGTTCCATATGTAAACAAAGTAGTGGGGTGGCACTGTTTAAACGGGGGCTGCCATACTGCAATCCAGGATCAAAGAATCAACAAGGCCAGGGAGCCACAAATATATATTTTCAAAAGGTTTACTATACCCACTTTATTAACTATTCTTTCTTTTCAGCTCATGGATCTGAAAGGTCAGATGATATATGTTCCTGAGTCCAATGCCATCCTGTTCCTGGGCTCTCCCTGCGTGGACAAGCTGGAGGAGCTAACGGGCCGCGGCCTCTACCTGTCAGATATCCCTATTCACAACGCGCTGCGTGACGTGGTCCTGGTGGGCGAGCAAGCCAAGGCCCAGGACGGGCTGAAGAAGCGCCTGGGAAAGGCCAAGGCCGCCCTGGAGCACGCTCACCAAGCGCTGGAGGAGGAGAAGAAGAGAACGGTGGACCTCCTCTTCACCATCTTCCCCGGCACCGTGGCCCAGCAGCTCTGGCAGGGCCAGACGGTACAGGCCAAGAAGTTTGACAATGTGACTATGCTGTTCTCTGACCTCGTGGGCTTCACGTCGGTGTGCTCCCGCTGCGATCCCATGCAGGTCATCACTATGCTCAGTGAGCTGTACACCAGATTTGACCACCAGTGCGGGGAGCTTGACGTTTACAAGGTAAGTAAATACGTCTCAAGTGCCGCCCCTCATCTCTTGATCCTCCAATCACGACCGTTGCTTTGTCCGAGGAAAGTTGTGATTGGAGGATGAAGAAAGGAGGGTGCGGTTTGAGATAGGTACATTTGAGGGTAACACGTGGTTTGAGCTTTGGTTTTAAATATGCGCCTGACCTGATAAAGGATAATTTTTTTTTATTCAAGAGAGAAATCAATATTTGGAGAACATTGCTCTATTGACTTTGCATTTGTTTTGTGGCTTACTGGCCAGTGCTGTGGATATCCAGTGTGAACTGAAGTAATATATGTACGTATTGTATTGTATTGTATTGTATTGTATTGTACAATATGTACATATTACAAATAAGTACATATATTACATATTCACCATTTCAAAAAAAATATGATATTGCTGGATCTTGAGTCATATTTGATCTGCAATGCCTAGACAGTTTGATCTGAACTACATCTTGTGGTACAGTGTTTGTAAACCCCACATCGTTTTGGTGATGCTCTTTGGTTACATCTAGTAGCTAAATCTACTTCGTTTTCGATATAAAGATATCTCTCACTCTTATTCCCAAACAATACAAGCAATAAACAAACCTATGTACAGCTTCATAGTACATGCAAACTCATATTTAGCTGAATGTTTCAACCAAAAGCTCAGTCAATCAATTTAAGAGAGAACAAATGTATCTTTAATGCTGCAATAGCTATTTTCTGATAATATATTTCACATTTTCAAAGCTTCTCATGACCACCTGCCATTAAAAGGTCATGGTGTCCTATTCAACAACCCTGCTCTACTAGTGGCCAGTCTGTTGTTATTCCATCGTTTCTTTGTTGACAAAACCTGGCCCACACTTTAGCTTTTCCTATTTTATAAACCTATACATTTACTGTAAGTACTGTGAAGTATCTTTTTAAGCAAATCTCTTAATTACATCAATATTGTGCTGTCTAAACAGTATTGTGATTGTAGGTGAAGTATTTATCTAGTACCTTGTTTAACAACCAGGAAATGTCCAAGAGAACGTTGAATGTATTGTAGATGAAATCTTGTAATCCATGCACAAAAACAAAGTTTCTCCCCAGCAAATCTCGTAGTTACAACAATATTGTGCCGGCAAGGCATTTTTATGTTGATTGTGAAGAGGCTTTCGTTTGGGGAAAATTAAGTTTGTTTATAGTGTCAAATTGTGGCCCCTTAGTGGTCAGAAATTCATTATTGCAGCGTTAATACACATAAACAAAGCCAGCTCATACTTTCTCATACTCATACATTTCAATATTTGAACATTTTGCTGGCAATCTAGCTGGAATATTAAAATAAAAACAATGGAAAATGCATTAGGAATGTTTTCATCCCGTACAATAACTCCCATTAGGACTGTATGGAACAATGATGGACTATCATGGCCCCCCAGACAATCGTAGCTTCCTAAAATAGGCCAGAGCTGTCAGTATAGATGAATGGTTGTGACTTCTAATGTAGCGAACTTCACTGAAAACGAAGAAAGTTATGACTTGATCCAGACTAAACATGTTGCTATAGTGCTCATAGAAATGTAGTATTGCATTTTTATTTTATAAAACAGCCAATAAAGCTTTCTCCCGGAGTTGGAAGGATGAGTGATCTCAAACCCTGCCCTCCGATCACAACCGTTGCTTCCCTCGGACAAACTTTGTTTGATCAAGAAAAGAGGGCGGGGTTTGAGATAGGACAATTCTGTGCACAGCACATCGAGTACTAGCATATATAGGGCATATAAGGTCAAGCTATTTTCGACCACAAATCTGGCGTAGACTCCAAACTGCAAGCAAAGACGACACATACATACAACATGTCTGACTAATCTGGCTTCATGTGTTTGCAGGACAGACAGTGCTTGTGCCTCGACCAGACTTTGTGCCAACCGCTCCTAATCTACACGGAGGTTGGCTAATGTAATCAGAGTGTCAAGGAAGCATAACAGAGAGCGCATGTTTGACAAATACCTCGTAAAACACTAGGAAGTCAGTGGTTCGTCCATGGCCCTGTTTCTACTCCACATTTGCGTCTAAAAATAGTTTCACTTCGCATTCGAGTGCTTCTCCTACTCTGATTTACACACAAGAGAATTGGCTTTACTCTAAAGCTTTTTAGGCTTTAGGCTTTACTTTTAGTCTATGGGGTCCAAGGGTTAAGTACTACTACAGTCTTTCTCCTCTGTGATTTGTCTATTGTCCACTCTTATGCCCACTTTATTGAATTATATTCAGAGAGACACTGGCAAATCTGCAGCACCAGCATTATACTTTATTATACTGTGATTTATTTGAGTCAAAGCGTTAAATAGGACATTATTTTATTTCATCGAAAATCAGCGAATCAATCGGACATCTCTGTCGAATTGACTTCATGTATTATTATTACTGGTCATAGTGGAACAGGAATATCATGCCTTTCCAATGTAATGTATACTTTTTATTAACTCCCTTGGGGAAATTCGTCCTCTGCGTTTGACCCATCCTAACTATTTTGGAGCAGTGGGCAGCCACACGTAGTGCGGCACTCGGGGACCAACTCCAATTATGATGTCAGTACCTTCATGGTCAAAGGCAACGGCAGGATATACAGTACAGTACCTACAGAATCATGCATGTCTTTCTTCTGCATGGTGTTGGGGAAACTGGAGTATCCGGAAACACGGATCCCACGTGTCCCTTATTTACCAGTACCCACGGAAACACAGGGAGAACATGCAAACTCCACACAAAAAGGCGCCCATGCTGGTTTGATGGTTTGAACCCAGGACCTTCATGCTGTGAGGCAACAGCGCTAACCACCGTGGCACCCTTCTGGCTACTCTACCTACTCTTTACCACTCTACCTACTCTACCACTGCACATAAATTAGGTATTTCCTTTCTAAAGTGGTTACCAATGGTTACAGGCAGCCATGTTGGACTTGGAAGAGAGACACCTACACAACCATTCCGTACAATGCCTCTGTTTGCAATACTGAAACGTAATAGAGCCTTATACCATAGTATGCAAGCAGTTTGCATATGATCATTTCCATAATCTTCCTTCTTTTTTAGGTGGAAACTATTGGTGATGCCTATTGTGTAGCTGGTGGCTTGCATAAGGAGAGTGAGACCCATGCTGTCCAAATTGCACTTATGGCTTTAATAATGATGGAGCTTTCAGATGAGGTCATGACACCAACTGGAGAACGAATACAGGTGAAGGTCGAGCATTATTAAACTTGATGAGGTATGCAGATACATAGAACAACATATAATATATACGGGTGAAGGGCGAGCATTATTAAACTTGATGAGGTATGCAGATACATAGAACAACATATAATATATAAAGGTGAAGGGCGAGCATTATTAAACTTGATGAGGTATGCAGATACATAGAACAACATATAATATATAAAGGTGAAGGGCGAGCATTATTAAACTTGATGAGGTATGCAGATACATAGAACAACATATAATATATACAGGTGAAGGGCGAGCATTATTAAACTTGATGAGGTATGCAGATACATAGAACAACATATAATATATACAGGTGAAGGGCGAGCATTATTAAACTTGATGAGGTATACAGATACATAGAACAACATATAATATATACAGGGGAAGGGCGAGCATTATTAAACTTGATGAGGTATACAGATACATAGAACAACATATAATATATACAGGTGAAGGGCGAGCATTATTAAACTTGATGAGATATACAGATACATAGAACAACATATAATATATACAGGTGAAGGGCGAGCATTATTAAACTTGATGAGATATACAGAGGTACATAGACAAACAGATAACAACATAACACTACACAACAACAACCACCAAACGCACATAGCACACACATCCACACGCACACACTCACTTTAAACAAACACACTGTAGCACCCACTCCACACACTTTATATTTATTAATGAAGGATTGCACTACAACTCGTACACCTTACTGTAAATTGTACCTAAATTGTACCTCATCCCATTTCTGCTTTGCACTATATAGTACTGTACATTAGTACACTGCATAGTATTGTATATTATATGGTAACTCAGAACATTGTACATATGTCTATACCGAACACTGTGACCTCATTTTCTTCTTCTAAATTACATGCTATACTATGTTATTTGATACTATCTTGTCTAGCACAGTCTCTGGAGCGTAACAGTAAGAAGCATTTTGTATGAAAGTATTCTGTACTTCTGTATGACAACTATTAAAGAAACTTGAAACTTGAATATATACAGGTAAAGGTCGAGCATTATTAAACTTGATGAGGTATACAGAGGTACAAAGAACAACATATAATATATATAAAGGTGAAGGGCGAGCATTATTAAACTTGATGAGATATACAGATACATAGACCAACAGATAATATATACAGGTGAAGGGCGAGCATTATTAAACTTGATGAGGTATACAGATACATAGACCAACAGATAATATATACAGGTAAAGGTTGAGCATTATTAAACTTGATGAGGTATACAGAGGTACAAAGAACAACATATAATATATATAAAGGTGAAGGGTGAGCATTATTAAACTTGATGAGGTATACAGATACATAGAACAACATATAATATATAAAGGTGAAGGGCGAGCATTATTAAACTTGATGAGATATACAGATACATAGAACAATAGATAATATATAAAGGTGAAGGGCGAGCATTATTAAACTTGATGAGGTATACAGATACATAGAACAACATATAATATATAAAGGTGAAGGGCGAGCATTATTAAACTTGATGAGGTATACAGAGGTACATAGAACAGTACCTCTGTATGAATTTGTGTTGAAGATAAAATAACAAAAAACGAATATACAGTAGTATTGATAGGCTGAATATGTTTATTGTGAAAATCTCTCTGTTATATAAACCAAGTTTAATAGCACAATACATTGTAGCTATTTCGATTCTAGGTCAACAGGAAACTCATAATCTAAGAAATGCATGACATTTGTGCTCATAATTGCGATGCAATGCAGCAAAGTTGGGGGATACATTATCTAATTCCATAAGGATTAAAGTTCTTTCAAAAAGAAACGTTCCCAAGTTCACTCAAAACACACGGCGACAACTGCCAAAAGAATATCATTATTATAATCTTTATTTAAAAGATTTTTATACAAAGAAGAGATCATGTTTGCTACTATTTATGTTAAAAATTAATAATTCCCCACAGTGGGGAATTCCCCTCAAAGAATTACAAAAGACATCATATAAGGATGTATATAAGGATATATAGATCTACTCATGTTGATACACGTTGTCTGATACACGTCTTGTCTTTTCTTCACAGATGCGTATCGGCCTCCATACTGGTTCAGTACTTGCTGGTGTTGTTGGTGTAATGATGCCACGCTACTGCCTTTTCGGCAACAACGTCACGCTGGCAAACAAATTCGAATCTTGTAGCCAACCTAGAAGAATCAACATCAGCCCTACCACCCACAGGTACCAGCACTTCTCACCATAATCCTGTCCAGATCTTCCCACTTGTTTACGAGAGCGATTGCCCTCAGAATGCCTTCTCACGACATATAAAGGATGCTACTTTTACTTTTGTTGTACTCTTTTCATGCTAATTGTGTTTAACCCTTGTGTGGTTCAGGTCTGTGGAACCCGTTTTCAATGTTTACTAGAAGAGAAATGGTTTTTAACCTGAGACTTCATTGGCCGTGGTTCATTTTATGTGAAGAACATATAAAAGAACACATTTTCATTGAATGAACGCTGTGCACTCCCCTACATATTTATATTACATACCTGGTGTTCGGGTCCACTGGACCTGAAAGTGTGAAAATTGTAGGTGATAACAAGTAAATATGGTAAATATGAAACAAAACGTTTCACTGTGTACCTTCACTATCTCCCTCCACATTGTGTCTTAAATTTCTTTCAAGATAAACTTGATTTAATCCATTCATGTCATGATTATAATGGTTATTATTTTTACAGACATCACATTTTATCGCAATATTGATAAATGTGATCTAGCAGAGGTAAATGGCGAATATTAACCATATATGCTGTCTAGATCGCTTGTAACTGAGATAAAGTTAACCTGTATTTTTACATTAATTGTTATGACTTCATTGTTTTAAAATCCCAATAATGTTGCGGGTCCAACCATAACAACAATGCAAACACCACACAGGGGTTAACGGAATGGTTTCTCACTCTCTCACTCTCTTCACTCTTTCATTTCACTCTTCTTAGGCTTGAACGTCCCCCGGGCGAGGACATGTTGAGCGGATAAGATATACAGAAGTCACATTCATATTATCCAATAAATCCCGTTACCGTTAGTTTCCGAGCGCACATGGCACCGGGGAGAAATATGAAGTGTTGCTTTCTTCTACACAGGCCACTGAAGACTGAACACAGCCCTGTGTTTCCGCTTATGTCAAATAAGTTGCCATTTTTCACCGATTTATGTTTTGTATGTTTCCCCCCCCCCCCCCCCCCCCCTTTGTCCCAGATTGCTGAAGGATCGCCCAGAGTTCCTCTTCGTCCCCAGGACCAGGCAGGAGCTTCCGGCCAACTTCCCAGAAGATATCCCTGGAGTTTGTTACTTTTTGGAGGCTTTTGATCCGCGGCCGTGCCAAACTACGAATGACTCTGAAATGAAAGAACCCTCTGACGGCACCACAAACTCCATGCATGAGCAAACATAAAAAGACAAAGTGCCCTTGTGAACAACACAAAGCATGCACGCCTTGCACGTTTTGGTTTGGGTGTCCTAGGGGCAGTGTTGTAGTCGAGTCACTAAATCTTGAGTCTGAGTCGAGTCTCGAGTCCCCAGTGTTCGAGTCCAAGTCCAAGTCTGAGTCACCAAAGAAGAGCCAGAGTCGAGTCCCCGTTACTGTAGTCCGAGTCTGAGTCCAAGTCATCAAGGTTGAGTCCACTCCATTCTGCCAGTCAAAGAGCTGACATACAAATACAAAAAAAGGTCTACATTAAACACAAATGACAGCGGTCACCATTTCAAAGGGACTTTATTTACTTTGTGACACAATAGCCAAACAAATGCACTATCCATCAATATCTTATGCCAAATGATTAGGGCATATTACAAAAAAAGTCAACTGTATTTATCAATGAACAAGTCCTGAGTCCTCGTCTGCACCTTCCAAGTCCGAATGCAGTCAATGCTCGAGTCCAAGTCCAAGTCTGAGTCATCAGTGCTCAAGTCCAAGTCTAGTCACGAGTCCTGAAAATCTGGCCAGGACTCGAGTACTGTACAACACTGAGTACTGTACAACACTGAGTACTGTACAACACTGTACATACACGGTCAAAATGTGACGGCTGCTTGCAGTTAGGTAGATATGAGTTTTGTTGTCAGTCTGGTCTCTCTGTACAATACAAATTGTTTCGGAAAATCATGTGTCAAGTTTGCTTTGTTTTCCTTTCAAAATCGCTCTTATCTCGGATGCCTCCCCGGAGGACAGTTTTGTTCACAGAGCATGTAAATTACAAGAATGATTTGATACTGTATAAGAGCAGATACCGTATAAGCAAGTTATTAATTCTCATTTTGTCATAGTTTTTTTTTTTTTTTTAGCATCTTGAATAATAGATACTGTATCATAGAGTAATGCTTTGTAGATATTGATCTCAAAACCGTCCTTTCTAAAAAAAATAAAAACCAAAAACATTTGACCACCGAATTTGACCACTGTATACCTGCATGTCAACAGCAGTCTGTAAATACTTCAAAATACACTCTCAAAAAAGCTGTGTTGAAATAACTGTCCCTAACTTTCAGATGTGTTGAAAAATGAGTGATTTGTTATAAGCAATACATCTTTAGCATATTAAACCAATTTCCAATACATGACTCCTCAACCAATGGCACATGGTATTTCAATCGTAGTTAAGGGGATTGGTCTGGCCTTTACCCCCCGCCTGCCCCCCCCCCCCCCCCCCCCCATTGAATTGATGGAATAGATAAATATGCTTCATGGGACCTGTGGGATAATTTTGCAAAGACTTAATTCTTCTATCATAGCTGAACTGTTTCCTTTTTTGTTTGTAACTAATTCTTCCATTGAAACTGTCTCAATTCACTTGTGTGCACATGGCAATACTCTTGTGATTCAATACAAAGCAAATGTACCAGAAATAATTGTAGATTTTTCCTGATTTTTGTACAGCCAATGCAGTAAACATTAGCATATTTATTTTGAATAAAATGTAACATAAATAGGCATTATATATTAGTCATTAAGCCTTAAGAAACCCATTTTCTTAGTATAGGTTATCTATTTTTTACTATTTCACTGAGCAGGTATTTATACTGTATGCATTACAGCAGTTTCATGCGGCACGCCTTTTTCATACAATGGGAATCGGACCATTGCTAGACAAGAAATGTTCTACCATCAATTAAAATGAATTGCTGTAATCAGTATTATTATTATTATTATTATTATTTGTATTGTAATCATTCACAATAAATATTGACGTTAAGGCACTTTTGTGTGATGCATTCCCTGTTGCTTTGCTTACCCTAATTTGTTCTTGCAACCATAGATATAATTAATAAATTGCAATGTTAACTTATAGGCCTAGTTGACACAGTGATAAATGTGGTGAATTATATTTTAGTTATATTTGGACAGATGTAGATTCCTATGAATAGGTTTTTCTTCTTCTTCAAACAGAGATGATCAAATTGTTCTAAATCGAATGTTGTTTAATATTATTCTAATGTAGTAATAAGTAGCCTAATATTAGAATGGTCAGAATAGTGTAGTTTCTTTCTTTTCTTTGAATCACTGCAAGCTAAATGTTGTCGGCTGTTAGCCTCTAGCCTACCTTTATCACATAAGCTCAGGGCCCCTTTTCCCAAAATAAATCATTTTAGCACTAATAATTTAGCCTATTGACTCAAGATGACACTTGTTCCAGTGCTAAGAAGCCTTTGGGAAACTGGGCCCAGGTCAGTTCATCCATACCAACGGGACAGCCCCCCTGCTTCATTCTCACTGGTCTGTATTGAAATGCGTTTCTTCTCCTCGAGCTACAATTGGACAGACTCGCCGTCAGTTTCTGGTGGAAAAAAAGGAACGCAACGTAGAGCGCAGTAGCGTCTACAAGCGATGAAGGTGCTTTAATATACAGCGATAATATCTTAAAAATAAGGAATCGCGAAGAACAGCGCGCAAAATGGTACGTTGCATCGGGATTTATTATATATCACAACCGCGTTGTTGACTTATGCTTTTTGATGTAGCCCGTATCACTGTGTTTGCGTTTGACGTTTCCTGTATAAGATACCGCTATAGATACCGTTATATAACAATATCTATAATTGTATTTGCATATCAGTTTACAGTTTAGCCTAAAAACATATATTTGTGTGTGTATTTTATTGAGTCGTCTATATGAGACTCAGCCTGCGTAGCATATAGGCTTTTATACGCACGCATGACCAACCCATCTCATCGGTAGATGATCTGTTTTGCAAATGATCTATATCTCTGTGTTTTCCGTCCATTTCCAGTATGGGTTTGTGAATCACGCCTTGGAACTTCTCGTCTTAAGAAATTATGGTCCGGAAGTGTGGGAGGACATCAAGTGAGTTTTTTTTGATCGCCTGCATTAATAAAACCCCAAATCAGTAGCCCATCACTGCATGGTGACAAGGAAGGAGTCCGGATATTGTAGCAAGTCTATAGCCAAAAAAGTTTCACCTTCAAACTTTTTAGATGTTCTACCAACAAACGGTTAACCTAATGATCAACCACCATCCTCTTATTACTGTTTGTGATCAGGCCGCCGCCTAGTCTCACCTGTAACATTCAGATGATCACTTTGCATTTTGAAACTTGTGAAATAATAATCCATAACATGAAGAATTATGACATTTAGACTAGATTAGATTCAAATGTATTGTCATTATACAGTACAAGTAGTACAGTAGGATATATATGCGATATATGGTATATACAGCACTATTGTACATGCTATCATTAGATTATATTCACATTTATTATACATTATACAAGTGCATTTATGTAGCAGTAAAGTGCAACAGCAATACAATGTACAGGATATTAAACTGGGTACAAAATATACAAATTAGTACTGAGTGGGTAGTGCTAATCAGATGTACAGAGTTGTAGTATAATATGTACAATGATACAGGTGTAAAGACAGTATGGTACAGTAGTAGTCATACTGGCCAGCAGCGTAACTAATAAGAGTAGGATATGTACAGATAGATATAATATGTACAGATAATATGTAAAATTACTATGTGCAGGTAAATACGGACAGGTGTGGATAGGTATATACTGTATGTGGTGAGAATAAATATATATACACATCTGTATACAGCATTTGTACATTATTATGCCACATCAATGTGGAACGCCCTACCCACAGCCGTAAAATAATGTGAATCCCTACCCACCTTCAAAACTGGCCCCTGTAAATGTCCAACCCCCCACACCCAACCCCTACAGTTTCTCCCCCCTCATATATATATAGTTTTAGAAACTCTGTCTCTTAAACAGTACTGTATATCTGTATACTGTGTATGTCATAAATGTTATGATGAATTGAAAATGGGGGACCCTGATCGGCCTGATGTAAACAAGACAAATGTCTTTCTCTGGTCTGCATCCCCTTAACAATTGTGTGTATTGAGCCGTACTGTATTGTACCCATTCTGCAATCTGTTAATACAGTTTTCAATCAATCAATCAATCAATCAAACATGCTATCATACAGAGCTAAGTGTTATTTGCAAGTATATGGGTAGACTATAGTATGAGGTTCAGATTATTATGATTACTAATATGAATACAGTGTAGGGCAGTTGTAGACACTGGAAAGCAGTAGGTAGGTGTCAGGATCCTAGGCCCGGTCCTGGCTGGACTGGGCAGGATGGTAACACTGGGCAGTATCCTCCACCTAACTTTGGGCAATGCCCTCTATCTGACATTGGCCCTCGGCCTGACATTGGCGCCCTACCACCCTCTAGTGGTGACAAACAATCGGTGCGCTCCAGTACACTGGACATCCTGACTACTGTGTTAACTATAATTAATAGTTTGATTAATGTGGTGTCATGGTGTGTACTGTCATTGTCTTTCCCTTCCCTGGTGTGATGTCATGCACTGTTTTGGGTTGTTAGGAGTTGCTTTTGTGTTTAGTTGTGTTTAGTTGTTCTTTGCTTATTGTCTAGGTGTTGTTGTGATTCTGTGTTGGCCAGGTGTTCTTAATTGTTAATTAGTCGGGGTATTTAGGTGTCTGTCTGTCTCCCCTTCGTTGTGGCGACATTCCTCCAGTTACCCCCTGTTCCTCCACGTCGTGTCGCACCGTTCTCCCTCTAGTAAGTCTTAGTGTTTGTTGTTTTTGTATTGTGAAGTTTGTTATTTAGTTTCTGTATTCTCCTTGTATTGCACTGGATTCTACAGTAAACACCCTTCTCCAAGCTTCACTCCTCGCCTCTGCCTCCTCCATTCCTTCCCTTTCTGTATTATTGCATTCAACCTAACCCCGTCGGGACAGAATGTCGCCACCAACATTAACGAATGCAGCAGGAAAGGCAAGCGATACCATCACCGTTGTCCTGGCCCTGATGGCCGGTGACATGAAGAGTTACTCACTGGCCAAATGGGGGTTCCTACTCCGGAAGATCGACCAGGTCGCCACTGAGAACCCGACACTGCAGACGGCGATGTGGGAGATGGCTGAACATATTGCGGTCCTCATGGAGAAGCATAAGCCGAAGGCTAGTGTAGCTAGCCTGCCGACTGTTCTCAGGCTTACGGTCAGCCTAGATCCTCCCACAGCCGCTGAGGTTGCTCGGATGTCCATCGCCGGTCGGACGTCCACAGCTAACCTAGCTCCGCCGGTTAGCTTAGTGTCAAGAGCTAACCAGCCTCTCCCAGCTAACCTAGCTCCGCCCGTTAGCTTCATGCCAATAGCTAACCAGCCACTCTCAGCTAACCTAGCTCCGCCCGTTAGCTTCGTGCCAATTGCTGACCGGCTGTTCCCCGTTAGCACAGCTCCTCCTGTTAGCTCCGCCACTATAGATGGCCAGACGTCCCCAGTTGGTACAGCTCTACCCGTTAGCTCCGCTCATACAGCTAACCAGACGTCCACAGCTAACATAGCTCCGCCGGTTAGCTTAGTGTCAAGAGCTAACCAGCCTCTCCCAGCTAACCTAGCTCCGCCCGTTATCTTCATGCCATTAGCTAACCAGCCACTCCCAGCTAACCTAGCTCCGCCCGTTAGCTTCGTGCCAATTGCTGACCGGCTGTTCCCCGTTAGCACAGCTCCTCCTGTTAGCTCCGCCACTATAGATGGCCAGACGTCCCCAGTTGGTACAGCTCTACCCGTTAGCTCCGCTCATACAGCTAACCAGACGTCCACAGCTAACATAGCTCCGCCGGTTAGCTTAGTGTCAAGAGCTAACCAGCCACTCCCAGCTAACCTAGCTCCGCCCGTTAGCTCCGTTTCAATAGCTAACCGGCCGTTTCAAGCTAGCACAGTCACTGCCAGACTAGGCTCCAGGTTCAGGGTGAGCCTAGTATCTGAGAGAGACCAGATGTCTCCAGCTAGCACAGTCTCCACTGCCAGACTAGGCTCCAGGTTCAGGGTGAGCCTAGTACCGGAGACGGACCAGATGTCCCAAGCTAGCCAGGCATCCCCAGCTAACATAGCTCCGCCCGTTAGCCCCCTCCCAATAGCTAACCGGCCGTCCCCAGTTAGCACAGCCCCGCCTGTTAGCCCCGCTACAGTAGCTAACCAGACGCCCACTGCCAACCTAGGCTCCAGGTTCAGGGTGAGCCTGGTAGCGGAGACAGACCAGATGTCTCCAGCTAGCACAGTCTCCACTGCCAGACTAGGCTCCAGGTTCAGGGTGAGCCTAGTACCTGAGACGGACCAGATGTCCCAAGCTAGCCAGGCATTTTCAGCTAGCACAGTTCCCACAGTGAGTCCAGGGCCCACAGTTAGCCTAGCCCCCGAGGCTAGAATGGCTAGTAAGGCCTCCACAGCTGGTCCAGCTTCCACGCCCAGTCCAGCCTCAGCTCTGGGTCCTGGCTCCTCATCCCCGGATCCTACACCACGCCTCGCCGCCGGGACCGATCCGGTCTCCACGCCCTGCCCGGCCTCTCCACCTGGTCCGGCTGCCGTGCCGGCTCCCGGCTCTTCGACGGATCCTGGCTCCCCGTCTGGTCCAGCTCTGCGCCGTGATCGGCGTCCTGGTCCTCGCCGTGGTCTCCGCCGGGGTCTTCGCCGTGGTCTTCGCCGGGGCCTGCGTGGGATCCTGCTCCGGGGGTCGTCGCCGCCGCACCTCCATTCCGGCTCTCCGGAACCGGTCCCTAGTCCGGCGGCTGGAGGGCCTCTCGTCCGGGATCCGGCTCCAGGGTCCAGCTCCCCTTCCCGGGCTTCTACACCTGTACCCACCCCCCCTCGTCGGGCCTCGCTTCCCAGGTCCAGCCCTCCTCGTCGGGCCTCGGTTCTCAGGTTCTGCCCCCCTCCCCGGGTCTCGGTGCCCATCCCCACCCCCCCTCGTCGGACCTCTGTTTCCAGGTCCAGTCCTCCTCCCCGGGCCTCTGTTCCCATCCCCACCCCCCCTCTCCGGGCATCTGCGCCCGTTTTCTACCCCCCTGGCTGCTATGCCCCTCCTGGGTTTTTTGTTCAGCATCCTGGTCCCTCGTCTTCGGGTCCTCTCCCTGGGTCCTCTCCGGGGTTCCGGCTTCCTCCCTCACCTGCTTATGGACGTTGTTTTCGGGTGTCTGGAAGCCACCCGTTGAGGGGGGGGTACTGTCAGGATCCTAGGCCCGGTCCTGGCTGGACTGGGCAGGATGGTAACACTGGGCAGTATCCTCCACCTAACTTTGGGCAATGCCCTCTATCTGACATTGGCCCTCGGCCTGACATTGGCGCCCTACCACCCTCTAGTGGTGACAAACAATCGGTGCGCTCCAGTACACTGGACATCCTGACTACTGTGTTAACTATAATTAATAGTTTGATTAATGTGGTGTCATGGTGTGTACTGTCATTGTCTTTCCCTTCCCTGGTGTGATGTCATGCACTGTTTTGGGTTGTTAGGAGTTGCTTTTGTGTTTAGTTGTGTTTAGTTGTTCTTTGCTTATTGTCTAGGTGTTGTTGTGATTCTGTGTTGGCCAGGTGTTCTTAATTGTTAATTAGTCGGGGTATTTAGGTGTCTGTCTGTCTCCCCTTCGTTGTGGCGACATTCCTCCAGTTACCCCCTGTTCCTCCACGTCGTGTCGCACCGTTCTCCCTCTAGTAAGTCTTAGTGTTTGTTGTTTTTGTATTGTGAAGTTTGTTATTTAGTTTCTGTATTCTCCTTGTATTGCACTGGATTCTACAGTAAACACCCTTCTCCAAGCTTCACTCCTCGCCTCTGCCTCCTCCATTCCTTCCCTTTCTGTATTATTGCATTCAACCTAACCCCGTCGGGACAGGTAGGTATACATTGAGTATAGGCAACCGAGTTCAAGTCGTACAGTATGGGTAGCAGAGCCTAGGGTGTAGGCAAGCCTGGGTGTAGAGTTAGAGGTCAGAGTTTATATGGTGGAGGGGGGCGGGGGGGGGGGGGCTGTCAACATGGCACAGAGTTCAGAGAGATGACAGCTAAGGGAAAGAAGCTCTTCCTGAGTCTGCTTGACTTGGAGCGGAGGTTCCTGTAGCGTCTCCCGGAGGGGTGGAGGGCAAACAGTCCATGATTGGGATGAGAGGTGTCCTTGACAATGCTGCGTGCCTTCCTCAGACACCGCTTGTGATGGATAGACTCAATAGGGAGTGATGTACCGGACCGGTGATGTGTTGGGCCAGTTTTCACCACCCTCTGCAGTGCTTTCTGGTCAGAGGACATGCAATTGTTGTACCAGACTGTGATGCAGTTGGAGAGACAGTTGAGGTTGAGGAGTTGAGGAGACAGGTGGGCTTTCCTCAGTCTCCTCACAGATGAAGAGGCTCTAGTCTGGTGAGCCTTCTTGACCAACTGCAACTGGTGCTGAGGTGTTGAGGTTCCAAGAGAAGTCCTCAGAGATGTGGACCTCCAGGAATTTCAAGGTGGAGACACACTCGACCTCCGTCACATTGGTGTGGGCTGTGGACGGGGGCATTATGCGCTCGCTCTAGTCTTCCTGAAGTCCACGATGAGCTCTTTTTTGGTTTTCTTGGTGTTGAGGGCCAGGTTGTTATCAGTGCACCACACCGCCAGGTGCTGGACCTCCTCCCTATAGGCCGACTCATCATTGTTTTTGCGTTTTTGATGAGGCCCACCACTGTTGTGTTGTCTGCAAACTTAATAATGGTATTGGTGCCATGTATAGGAGTGCAGTCGTAAGTGAAGAGGGAGTAGAGGAGGGGGCTCAGCACACAGCCTTGCAGGACGCCGGTGTTCAGGGTGAGGGTGGAGGAGGTGAGATTGTCTATCCTTACAAACTGAGGTCTGTTCATTAGGAAGTCAAGTATCCAGTTGCAGACAGAAGGGTTGGTGTCAAGTTCCTTGGTTTCCACAAGGTCTACACCTGGTGGTGTAGTGGTTAACACTGTCGCCTCACAGCAAGAAGGTCCAGCGTTTGATTCCCGCTTGGGGACCAGGTTTCCGCGTTGCCAGGTACCCAGGTGGGGTATCTCCCAGGCCTTTCTGTGTGGAGTTCGCATGTTCTCCCCGTGCTCGCAAGGGTTTCCCCCCGATAAGAGAAACCCAATGGAAAGACATGCACAACAGATTGCTAACGCTGTCACGTCCCTGACGAAGACGGGCAGGAGCACTTGGATTGGTCCCCGGGGCACGGTCCCTCGCCGACGCCCCTATCTGCTCCCGGCTGCCCTTGGGGGGAAGGACGACGGGATGGGTCAAGTGCAGAGACTCAAATTGCATTGGCGACCCAAAAATTGCATGTGTGTGTGTGTGCCGCCCATCGCATGTGTATCACTGCATGCCAAATAAAGACTTCTCCAAAGTCCTGCATTATTATTATTATAGTTTGGAGATGAGTTTGGAAGGGATGATGGTGTTGAATGCTGAGCTGAAGTCGATGAACAGCATTCTCACATGGGCGTTGCTCTGGTGGGAGAGGGAGGAATGGAGCACTGAGGAGATAGTGTCCTCCGTGCTCCTGTTCTCACGGTAGGCAAATTGGTGATTGTCCAGTGAGAGTGAGAGGCCAGATTTGAGGTGAGCCAGGACCAGCCTCTCGAAGCAACAGGGTGGAAGTCATTAAGGCTCAAGACAGAGGAGTGTTTTGGCACTGGCACAATGGAGGTAGTTTTAAAGCACGTTGTGACAACTGCCTGGCCTAATGACAGGTTGAAGATGTCAGTTAAGACCCCGGACAGCTGCTCAGCGCAGTTCCTGAGCACTTTGCCAGGGATGCCATCAGGGCCAGCTACCGTACGTGCATTAGTCCTGCTCAGTACTGTACATTTACATTTAGTCATTTAGCTGACGCTTTTATCCAAAGCGACTTACAAGTTCTGTACGACAAGTCATCAGGAAGGGTACAACTCTATCAGCTGAGTAACAATGTTCATCAAAGTGTTGAGTGTTACAGTGTAGGTTAGTTTATTAGGACAAGTGCATGACAGTAAGGTTAGTTATGGTTAGATCTTTTTTTAATAATCTTTTTAAATTTCAGATAATGGTTGAAGAAGTGCGTCTTTAGTCGACGGCGAAAAATTTGACGGGTTTCGGCTGTCCTAACTGGGGTGGGTAGTTCATTCCACCATTGTGGGGCAAGGACTGAGAATAGGCGACTTCTCTTTGATGACCCTCCCGGAGCTTGGATAGGAGTAGGTCTGAGGTGGCCAGAAGATGCAGAGCGTAGGGGTCTTGAGGGTGTGTAGTTCTCTGCTCACATCGCAGCGACAACCAGAACCTGCCGATTCCTCCTGAGCAACGTCAGAAGGATACGCCCCTTCCTGACAAAAGAAGCCACCCAACTCCTCGTCCAATCAACAGTCATCTCCCACCTCGACTACTGCAACGTACTGCTAGCTGGCCTCCCGGCCACTGCCACCAAGCCTCTTCAACTCATTCAAAACACAGCGGCCCGCCTGATCTCAAACCTACCGAAGTCGGCCAATGTCACCCCACTTCTTAGGGACCTGCACTGGCTCCCCATTGCTAGCCGAATCCCGTCCAATCTTTCGCCGTCGACTAAAGACTCACTTCTTCAACCATTATCTGAAATGATAAAAAAAAAAAAAAAAAAAAAAAATTACTGTCATGCACTTGTCCTAATAAACTAACCTACACTGTAACACGCAACACTTTGATAAACATTGTTACTCAGCTGATAGAGTTGTACCCTTCTTGCTGTCTTGTCGTACAGAACTTGTAAGTCGCTTTGGATAAAAGCATCAGCTAAATGACTAAATGTAAATGTAAATGTAGTTAGAGACCATTGACCGGAGGTAGGCGGGAGCGGTTCCCTTTGCCGCACGGTATGCTAGGTCGAGGGCCTTGAAGCGGATTCGTGCAGCAATGGGGAGCCAGTGCAGGTCCCTAAGAAGTGGGGTGACATGGGCCGACTTCGGTAGATTTGAGATCAGGCGGGCCGCTGCGTTCTGAATGAGTTGAAGAGGCTTGGTGGCAGTGGCCAGGAGGCCAGCGAGCAGTGCGTTGCAGTAGTCGAGGTGGGAGATGAGGAGTTGGGTGGCTTCTTTTGTCAGGAAGGGGCGGATCCTTCTGACGTTGCTCAGGAGGAATCTGCAGGTTTTGTTTACATACATGCACAAACCTCCACCTGGATTTACCAGAGCCGTCAGCTGTTCTGTCTGTGTGTCCTGGAAGCTCAATAGCACTGACTGTTGTGAATCCCGCTATTTAACCAGCTTTCCGTGAAGAACATTACATTGCAATCCTTAGTCCATTTATGATTGATGATCCGCAGCTGCAGTTCATCCATTTTGTTTGCCAGAGACCGCACCTTAGCTAGGAAGAGGCTGGGTAATGCAGGGTGATGGGGAGCTAAGGTTAGCCTAGCTCGCAGTCCTCTGCGCCTACCCCTCCTTTGTTTACGCTCACGGCGGGGGCAGGGGGTTGTGATGATATTCCCCGGTGTAACCCACTTGACGTGTGTCGCTAAGTTTGCAGGTATATCTAAATATCTAGGTTCTAAAAGGAGACTGGCATACATTAAAGCACTGAAGTACCAGTGAACCTGCTTCCGCTTGGATGGACAGTATTCCCAGATTTCCCCTCCTAGACTCTCTTGTCTCCGTTTCCTCTTCTGGAGCTGCCTCGATCGGCAGAAAACCACAAGGAAGAAGAAGATATCTGTAGTGTGCGTTGTGGACCGTTGCCTCTCAGGCTTGACTACATAGTCGAGTCCCCTATTGATTATTTTTCAATCAATTGTTTCCCCGCCCCTATCAAGCCAAGCAATCTCTGCCAGCTTCTAACAAACGTTTGCTAGCCTGTAGCTAACCGTTAACAACAACGCCTAACGTTATCTAAATTGTGTTTGTTCTCCTTGAATAGTCGTCCAAATGCGTGTTCAAGACTAACGTTACCTAATACAAATTGAAATGTAACGTGCAGCCCAGCTCCAGGCCGGGTTCATCTTTCACATTCACCTGTCAGACGTGTGACAGAAGTGTGGTAAAGTGACATGTATAGCCCCAGGGAACTGGAAGGAGAAGTGGATCACTCATTCTTCGACAGTGATTGTGACAACGACGGCAGCAGCATCAGAAAAGATGGAGGGCAGCAGCAGGTGGAGAAGAGGTCGGAGGCCGAAAAGGGCAGCCTACCAGTGCCTGACCACATACAGGCTAGCCAGAGTCAAAATAGATATAGACAAAACATATTATCGAACAACAATTATCAGGATTAGCAACAACTCTTCTTCTTTTTCTTTCGGCTTTTCCCGTCAGGGGTCGCCACAGCGGATCATCCGTTTCCATCTGTTCCTGTCCTCTGCGTCGTCCTCCGTCATGCCCGCTGCCTGCATGTCCTCCTTCACTGTGTCCATAAACCTCCTCTTGGGCCTTCCCCTCCTCCTCTTTCCTGGCAGCTCCATCTCCAGCATCCTCCTCCCAAACCATCTCAGTTTTGCCTCTCTCACTTTCTGTCCGAACTGCTCAACATGGGCCGTTCCTCTGATGTAGACATTTTTGATTTTGTCCAACCTTGTTATTCCCAGATAGGACCTTAACATCTTCATCTCTGCCACCTCCAGCTCCGCCACCTGATTGTTGGTCAGTGCCACCGTTTCTAGTCCATACAGCATAGCTGGTCTCACTACCGTGCTGTAGACCTTTCCTTTTACTCTTGCTGGTACCCTTCTATCGCAGATCACCCCCGTCATCCTTCTCCACCCGGCCAGCACTCTCTTCTTCACCTCCCTACCACAGTCCCCATTACTTTGGACAGTTGACCCCAAGTATTTAAACTTGTCCACTTTTGGTACCTCTACGCCTTGCATCTTCACCACCCCTCCGTCTTCCTTCCCATTCACACACATGTACTCGGTCTTACAAGATTAGCAACAACCAGAATGCTAATTTGCTAGCAGCTAACTCAACGGAACACCGGGCATCTCCATGGTTGTTGTATAACTTTTCTTTCAGCTTTCAAGAATATCTCAATTCTATTTTCTACTTTTCTATGTTGATCAAAGTGGTTAGACAAATCAAACCATCTGCATAAGAGCTACCTGTTGGCACTAATATTGTGAAAGAGAAAGAGGAAAATGAAAAACACATCAAAATGGCATTCTCACCTCCCTATTTAAATTACACCAGCAGGGGGCACCAGATGGACCCTAACAACCCAGAGGAACAGTTGTTCTAATAATTTGTCAAAACTGTCTGGTGATAATAATAATGAAAATAATCACTGCTGAGACAGCCTGGCTACCAGGACACATGGAACTCAGTACCAACACACATGACTGCTATAGAACAATGTGTTGTTTGTGATGAAACAGAGACTCTGGGTTTTGAGATAATGTCAACACGCCCCCTTTTTTGTTCAGAGTGTTCAAATATTTGCCTGGGCCCGAGTTTATTTTTCATCTTTAGTCTGAACTGTCCTGGACTTGATCCAAGAAGAAAGCAGCAGCTGCCTTTTTGCAAACGTCTTGAACGCTCCGCAATTTATTACCCTCCACGAACACAAGCTCTCAACATCATTCTAGTGTTATTTCTGCAAATGTAATGCATCATTATTTAATGCCTTATTCATCAGGGCTTTGGTCTATTTTCAGAGATCCCTATTCTGAGCAATTGAAAAAAGAATTCCTCATTTTCCTTTTTGAAGTTTTTCATCACGTGGCATGTTTACTCAGCTGTTACTCAGTCCTGATAAAAGTTATGGCTGCTTGCCAAGCTCTGAAAAACAATGTTGTTTGACAATCAGCGCATCATTAGGCTTAATAACAGGCTTGTTTATTCATTCGCCAAATGTATTTGAGTGCCACATTTCATTATTGCATCCTGGTAGCGGACCTTGAAATGCCACCGCAATTTAAGGAGTTATTTGACAGAGATGTAAACCTCAGCATGTGTAATTATGTAACCGTGTAGTCCTAGTGCAGTATGTTTATCGCCGTGGCATCCGTCCAACCAGTCAAGGGCAAGGGACAGGTTTTTAAACTTTTCTGCACCCTAGAAACACAAGGTTGCGACAGTATGTGTAGGTTGTTTGAGTAGCATGTTACTGCAGTACCGAAAGGCCGCAATTCCAGGACCGCAGTCCTGGGAGTGCATTTCTAGGACCGCATTTCTAAGACCGCATTTCTAGGGCCGCATTTCTAGGACCCTAGTTTTTCGCAACAACGCCACCTATCGGATTGGACGACCAAGGGCCGTATTACCATGGACGACAATCAGAGTGTGAGTACTGAATGTGAATCAAGTTTTATTCGCGTAATGTTAAAAACAATTCCGAGGGGTGTCCAAATTCAGCGAACAAGGCGAACGTATGCAAACTATTTAAAACTTATTTTCTTTAGCGTCGTGTTCGCCGCAAACTTTGCAAACAAACAAAGCGAATTGTCTGAAAAGGTAGTGTATGGTGAGCAAAAAAGAAGCTGGACTGAGGGAAATGTACCAGCTAAAATAGTAGGATAATCTTAAAGACACTGCAATCATCTGTTTATGGTCGCTTGCTGCAAAATGAACTGTTAGCTTATTTGTTTGATTAAACCCTTATATTAATTGTTGACTTAATGACTATGATCATTAATTCTAGCCAGCAAATTAATTAAAGTCTCTCACTTTCAGCTATATTAAAATCAGCAGTAGTCTTCAGTGAAACACTTGTTTAATACTCATTGTTTACAATTTTAATTGTATTAATTAAATAATGTATGGATTAATAATCCATACATAATAGTCTCTTCATTTTGAGATTGTTTTGTAATGTTGGATGAGACATTTGGCATTTTTAATAGTCAGTTATTATGTAGGCCTATTCTGCAGGCCTATACCACACGTTAGATTCTGTCATGTACTGTAGAGCCAAATTTATATGAAGTGATTTCATGGACCTGGATTAACCAAAATGTATTTTGGTCCAGTACTAGGTTTAGGTCTAATTTTTGTCTGTGAAATTATTTCAAAATGTTCAGTTTGACCAATTAGTCTCTCTCTTTTTCAAGATGCATACAACAAACCAATAACGGAGATCCTTGCCAGAGTTGGAAAGATGCACCACATGCTGCAAAGACATTCACTGCCCGTTCTGTTGCCTACTTCACAATCTGGGGTTTGAATATTGAAGGGTCAGGGAAAGTCAGATATCAGTCAATAACATGTTATTTCTATTCGGTTTTCTTGCATCTCTCTCTCTCTCTCTCTCTCTCTCTCTCTCTCTCTCTCTCTCTCTCCCTCTCTCTCTCTCTCTCTCTCTCTCTCTCTCTCTCTCTCTCTCTCTCTCTCTCTCTCTCTCTCTCTCCCTATCTATCTGTCTCTCTCTCCTCTCTCTATCTCTCTCTCTCTCTCTCTCTCTCTCTCTCTCTCTCTCTCTCTCTCTCTCTCTCTCTCTCTGTCTGTCTCTCTCTCAACTGAAAGTGCTGAACTATGTCTAACTAAGCATGCATGCAACATTCCAACTTAGCAACATATGGGGGGGGGGGGGGGGGGGGGGGGGGGACGACACACACACACACCGGGTGACATGATCAGAGGGGGTGGGACCAGAATGATGTTCTATAAAGTGTTTGTGCAGTTTTGTTCCAATACGTTTTTCTTGCCGGTTGATTTAATTAGTGGTATGTAATGCATAGAGAAGCGCTTTGTTATTTGAATGCATGACACGCAACCCCCTCTTTTAAATAAATCTTTTTTTATTGTTTTTATATTGTTATAAAGATGTTATGTTGTTATACACTTTATTGTGTGTCTCTTTTAAAATATATGTTTTTAATCTTTTTATATTGTTATAAACATGTTATATTGTTGTACGTCTCTTCTGGATAACATCGTCTGCCAAAAGAAAAATAATAAATAAATTATACATAAAGAAAAAACCATCTGTGTCTTCCTTTAAAACTATAAGAAGTTGGACAAAGTAGCATTTGGGTGGAATAAACCTTTAAACCTAGGATCTTAGAAATGCAGTCATCTAATTCGCTAGGTGACGCTAGGGTCCTATAAAAACAGGTCCTGGAAACACGGTTCTGGAACTGCAGCCCCTGGTACTGCAGGTACCTACTGTAGAGTTTTTTTTTTTTTTTTTTATTCAATGCGATGCTTGAATTTGTAACAAGTTAATCCCTCTTTCAGGAGGGAGGCCCAGCTTGACATTGAGGGTCAGTTCCTCGTCAGAATCATATATGACGACTCCAAAACATACGACCTCGTAGCCGCAGCGAGTAAAGTTCTCAGTAAGTGGCTTTTATCGTTATTACGTGATACAGGGATGTGTTTCATACTGTACCACTAAGGGCTTGTGGTCATAATAGTGTGCTGATACAATTATATGTATTATATAATACAGTACATTACAGCTTTATTTTCACTATATACCTAATCGATTGATGAGGAAATAAAATATCCTTTCTATATTTCAGAGATTGAAGCGGGTGCCATTTTGCAGTTGTTCGGGAAGATGTTTTTTGAATTTTGCCAAGAGTCGGGCTATGATACCATCTTACGAGTTCTGGGGTCTAATGTCCGTGAGTTCCTGCAGGTAAGCACATAAGATTAGGCATTTCCTTTGTTGCCCGTGGGAGAGCTGGCTAGTGTAGGGGCCACAGTGGCTCAAGAGGTAGAGTGGTCCTCTGGTAGTCGGAAAGTTCCCGGTTTGATTCCCGCTCCTCCCGGGCAGCGCGTTGATGTGTCCTTGAGCGAGATACTTAACCCCTAATTGCTCCCCAATGTGCAGGTTGGCACCTTGCATGGTTGCCTCCGCCATCAGTGTTACGTGAATGGGTGAATGTGAGGAACAAAAATTGTAAATTGCGTTATAAGTGCTATATAAATGCAACATGGCCATCGTGTGAATGTTCAATTGTACCAGAATATAGCATCATGGTAGGTAACGCTGGCATTAAATGTTGTCCCCCTAATCCTTAATACCACTCCTCAGAATTTGGATGCCCTACACGACCATCTAGGCACCATTTATCCTGGGATGAGGGCTCCGTCGTTCCGCTGCACAGACGCTGAGAAGGGGAACAATCTGATCCTGCACTATTATTCCGAGAGGGAAGGTCTCCAGGACATTGTGATCGGCATCATCAAGACCGTCGCCCAGCAGATCCACGGGACAGAGATCGAGATGAAGGTTGGCCTTCTGTTGCATTTTCTTTTTTTTTACATTTTTATTTTTACATGAAATACATAGTGAAACCGTGAGCGGCGTCACTTGGTTTGTGATGGCTTACAAAATCCTCCCGCTGCTGAATACAGATAGATGCCTTAAAGGTCAAATCAGCGCATCCAAACGCATACAAATGGATATCCCCCCCACGGCCACAACATGCTTTCATTCTCTAGTTGATTGACTGAGCTCTTTATGCAAGGATTAACTCTAGGCAACAGGTAAATATGAGGTTTTGACTGTATTCACTCGTATTTCGTTGATGAAAAAGGGTTGTTCACATTGGTAAGACACTGGGGTTAAACAGATCTATATTTGGGTTTACAGTGGGTTAAGAAAATTCCAAATATTCTCCATCAGATGAATCTCGTCAAAGATGTATGTGAATATACCCCATGTTGATATGGGCTTTAAAAGTCACATATTATGGAAAATGACTTTTGCCTAGTCTTGGTATGGATTTGGCAGTGTGAAATATTAAGTTGGAGAAATTAAATAGGTGCTCCATGCCGTTTGGCCAGGGTTAAGATTAACAAGATTAACAGATTAACAAACAACAAGGGGACATTCCACCACAAAGCAACATTAAACAAATGTACCAGATTGAGGCATAATTGATTAATTCTCTCTGCAGTACGTGATTGACCAAAGCAGCTGTATGTCATAATATACCCTAATTGGATATCAAAGAACTACAACGGGCCCAGGAGTTCAAAACTTTTAATCCCTATCTGATCCGATCAGATTTTTAAATCCTATTTTGTGATCCAGGATCAGACAACTCGGCCAGATTTGGTCCCGGTATTTCAAAGCAATCCAGGTTAGGATCACCCTGATCCAGATTCAGACTTTTCAAGATGACTAGATCCTGAATATCAGTGCTTTAATCCTACCGATCTCCATCTAGTGGATATGAAAAAGAATACAAGGAAGACAAGAGACCACATTGCAGAGACATCTATAATGTCTAATTATATTGTTAAATACATAAAGGACATAATATCATAATGGAATTGTAATACAAAACATATTCCCACTAGGGTAACAACAAAAAAACATTCATTCAAAGGCAGCTGATCATCCAGGCGTGCTTTGAGGAGCTGAATTCTAAGTGAGGTTTCAGTTTGCTGAAGGTGATGACAGATGATGGACTTTCTTTTTGTTGAAGATATTTTCTCTTTAATCTAAATTACATTTGTGATTGACAATCTTTGTTGGGATACTTTTATGAGCATAAACATTTATGTCATCAACATTTGGTTGAAAACAAAATAGGCCACCACAAATGTGACCAAAAAATGTAATTGATTTGCCATGAAGGCAAACATTTTTGTATTATTTCAGTTAACAAAATGTGCCATCTTATTTATATTGAAACACATTTTTTTTAATAAATTGCATAGTACATTTTGCTCTGGTAATCCACCTGAAATCCACCCCTCTGGTGGGATCAAGATAATCCATTGTTTTGGGATCAAACTGATCCCATCCTGTGTTGTCGGTTTGAACTACCCGTTTTGAAGATTTGATCCAGATTAAAGCTTGGATTTTATTTCCTGATCTGATCGGATATCAAAGTGATCCTAATCAAATCAAATCAAATGTATTTGTAAGGCCCGACAACACACGTTAATGTCCCCATGGGCCGGACACGTCTTCTTTAAACAAGTCAAGAAGAAACATCACAATAAGTCAAGAACAAAACAAAAACACCATAAAGGCAATTTTTTTTTAAATAAATGCAAAATAAATGCAACACTCCCAGACATACTCCCCGCGCAAAGGTAAGGAAAAACTCACTAAAACCTAGCAATAGGAAAAAATGCACCACAGGCAATGTGGAGGAGAGAAACCTTAGAAGGGACATTGAAACACAGATAAGTGCATGCGATAGCAACTGAACATTTTGAAAGATTATAGATAGAGCTGATAGCGGATCTATTTGAGGCAAAGGGGCGGTGCAGAGAGGGTCGCATCCTCTCGGTCATCATCACGGGATCCTGTTTTTCGGTTTTTAACTACCCAAAATCCAAATCTACCCAAAATCCAAATCTGATCCAATCAGATAGGGATTAAACGTTTTGAACTCTTGGGCCCAGGTAACGGAGTAACCAAAGTCTTTCTCTGATCTGCATCCCCTTAACAATTGTGTGTATTGAGCTGTACTGTACTGTACCCATTCTGCAATCTGTTAATTAAAATGTTCAATCAATCAATCAATCAATCAATCAATCAATCAATCAATAGGGATTACAAGTTTTGAACTCCTGGGCCCAGAAGTACACGCTCAGCCCCTCCCCTCTTCGTGTGTGTTTGGGTAGGAGGGGCAACCTTTGACTGGCGTTGCCATTTTCACTCCTCAGTGTGGTCCTCTGTAAAGCACAGTGGTTCAGGGCTCCATCTCTGGACTGGCGACATGTACAGAGTTGGCCCTGAGCTCATTTTACTCTGTAGTTAAGTAACCTTTCTACAAATACGAGACAGGCCCAGAGAGGAATTCCCCCTTTAACAAGCTGCTCAGAGGTACTCCCCTTTGTGATGTCACACCAAGGACACAATTAATCAATTGACTTTACTTAATCATGTAGCTGTGGTTTTTGTAGCCAGTGACACTGCCTACCTAATCTACTGTACAGTTTGTAAACTTAAAACAAAAGAATGATAATAATCTTTACTTTGAGGTAGCCAGGGAAGTGAATAATGGATGTAAAATGTGGTGTGTGCTGCTGAATATGGCCTGTTCAATACAAGGGAATGTAAAGGTGTGAGACATTTAATTAAATTAATATTCGATTTGGACAAATTTCTCCAGAGATTCAGATTCAAGGATGTATAAAATGTATAAAAAATATAGGACCTTAAATCTTTTTATTTGCAATTCCCGTTAAATTGTAACATTCAATATATTGCTAAACACATTGATTGTGTGTGTATGTGCGTGAGTAAGCAGCATGCATACTGTACATGCATGTGTGTGTGAGTTTTTTTGTGTGTGGGTGGATGAGGAAATGATGAAAGAGATCATAATGGTTTAATAAAAAGCCACCAAGGACGGCGATGTTGTTTGATTGGGCGTCCAAATGCCTAAATGATGTCACAGTGCTGCGACAATGACAAATCTGGTTCAGGGTTGAGTTGAAATAAGGTTTTTTCGTTTACGTCTGTGACTCAGAGGCTATTTTTAGATCTAGGGTCTGTAGCCTGGGGACATTGGGAGTCTCTCCTAGACCATTTTTGGCACGATTCTAACCTCATTCGCAGTACGTGTGCTCGAATCAGAACTTTTGTCCTCATTATTCTTTCATCGGATCATCCAGCTATTCGCTGCCGTGGCAGATTCAGAGGCTTTCTGTTGTGCTAGAGTTGTGCTCAGCGATCTTAACGGCAGTAATTACATCTTTTAGAGTCAGTGATTAGAGAGTTGGACCTCATCATATCAGACCAATTATCATTTGTTTGTTGACTCCCCGAATCAGAGGAAATTATCCAAACAAACGAGCGTGATTCTTTCCAGAGATGTCTGTATCGGCTGACATTTTTATTTGCCACAAGAGCTGCCATTGAGACTAATCACACACCGTAGAAACAGGCACAGTGCCCTATGTGTAATGAAAGAGCAGAAAATGACAGATGCTTCAAATGTGACACCCGATTTCTGGAAATGTTAGCCACCGTTGCCACGGCAACAGGGCGCAGAGACTGCATGTTGACGTCAGCGTTCCTATTGTGCCCATAAGCCCTCCCAACAATATCATTGTAACCAAAGGTCTCCTAACTCTGTAACGCTACGAGTATGGACATTTGTTTTAATAGGTCAACTACACTCTGGACTGATGATAGTCCTTGATGAATGTGCTTCTTTCTACATTTTCAGTTCCTGAAAGGCATACAATTAAAGGGGTGACTTCATCAAAAAACAAGGCTGATTTATTTTGCACATAATTCCACACACATCCAAAAACTCCCAAAACGGTTTTGTGCACATTCATTTAGTTTGATAGGTATTCAGAGTAAATTAGTTTGAATATGGCTACCAGTGATGTCATCGGGGACGTTGAACCCTTGTGTTGTGTTAATTACAGTCAACAGTGTAGCAGTCCCTACAGGACAAGGCATTGCTACCTTTTCATCTACATCATTTTATGGAGCTGTAATGAACAAGAATTCACTGGTGGCCATATTCAAACTAATTTACTCTCAATAACTGTCAAACAAAATGAATGTGTGCAAAACTGTTAAGAGGTTTTTTGATGTGTGTGAGATTATGTGCAACATAAATCAGTGCCCCTTTAATGACATAATTAGAATTTCGTAAAGCAGTTTTCTGATAAAACTTCAACCCTGGTTCTGTCAGCACTGTAACCATCTGTCACAAACACCAAAATACACCGTCATTTCATACACCGTATACATTATGTTTCCTTTTTTTAGAACCGATTGCATTGTGCAACTTCATTTATTTGGTAACTTCATCCTGTGCAGATGGTCCAGCCAAAGAACGAGGATTGTGACCACATCAAGTTCCTGATCGAGGAGAAGGAATCTGAGGAGGAAGCGCTCTTCGAGGACCTGGACGGCTTCGAGGAGAATGGCACCCAGGAGACCCGGATCAGCCCCTACACCTTCTGCAAGGCCTTCCCCTTCCACCTCATGTTCGACAAGGACCTGGTGCTCACCCAGTGTGGGAACGCCATTTACCGCGTGCTGCCCCAGGTGTGAATTTACACATTCATCGGCTGCCTAGTTAAGTTTTATATTTGGCCAATCAAAGAGATATTTCATCATGTTAGAACTTAAAGCTGCTATATGTACGATTTTTGTTTTGTTTTAATTTAGCTGCTTAACGTGGAAACACTGACTCACAGTCTACTGTGAGTGAGTTTCGTTGACCGCTGTAGCAGCAGTCCTGAGATGTTCCACAGCGAGGCTTCCTATTCTATCAGAGAAGCACAAAGGAATTACGTTCAATAAAAACACGATTTATAGGCTGAATCTAAATGTTTCTGACTTTGTCTGGCAGGCAAGATTACATTACGTTCTTATTGAACATAATTTGTACGTGGTTGAGTTGAGTCATTCCAAATGATCAAAAATACATACATATTGCAGCTTTAATATGTACTACTATTAAAGCACCAGGGCAGTACTGGTATACAGAAAGATACAGAAAAACTTTTGGCCAATTTAACCCATCAGAGGAAGGACCATATAAGTCCGTTTTGACATTATTTTGGACAATCCAAATCACTTGGGCTGTGAAGAACTCAACCTCTACTGTCTTTAAAATTAACTAGGAACATACTTAACACTCCAACTTAAAAACCTAAAATAGATGTATATGGTTCTTCTCAAGGATGATGATTACTCTAACACCCACCAGAGGTTCTACAATAAGGGAAACATCTTGTTGTGTGGGTGAGAGGACTTCTAAATTCGAACCGAATAATGTCTAATTGGACCACATGTGTGTTTGTTCCCCAGCTTCAGCCTGGCACCTGTAACCTCCCCTCAGTCTTCTCTTTGATCCGTCCCCACATTGACTTCAGTTTCCACGGCATCCTCTCGCACATCAACACCGTCTTTGTCCTACGAAGCAAGGTAGATAAGTCCGCTTTTTGTCACACCATGTGACGATACTCATGTCAAACTGTGAAACCATAATAAGCTATAAATGTGACTTTCTATAGCTTTTTTCCTTCGAATTCTGCAGCGCCATAGCAATATCAAAGACGCTGGAAGAAGCTACAGATAGAAACACCGGTACAGATAGATCTGTGTACTGATATATTGATATTGATATTGTATATTGATGAGCTCACTGACACGTTCAGCAGCAGCGTTGCATTTTAAGAGGATATTATAATTACCTGTAGGTAATATGGTAAAGAGGGGACTGTTGGGGTGTACACCCTAACAGTAAACCCTGGTTCAACTAAATGTATCGAGGCCCTTACAAATGAGAGAGATGAATGTTTTTGCTGATGGAAGTTTGGTCGAGAAGCGCATACGGTATATGTCGCAGAGAGAACTCAAATGTGACATCAGGAGAGAGGGCGGGGCCACAAAGACGAGTTAGAGAGGAAGTCCAGTCAAATATTCAGCGTCATCGACACCGTGAAACCAATAGGAGACATTCATTTGACTACCTGCGCAAGAAGCCTTCCTGGAAAAGGCCAAGGAAACTATAAAAGAAGGAAGGGTCATCACATCACAGTGCAAGTGTGGAAACTTTCGGTTCAGCTGACATTGAATGTGATCATGCCATCTCCTCATCACTTTGTTGCCTAGCTAACTAGCTGACGTTTGATATATTGGTTGATTTATATTTCCTCAGATAGCTTGCATATTTAGAATTTTAATACAGGCTTCAAAAGAACTGGCACCAAGAAGTCTGGCACCGAGCAGAGCATAGAGCGCTGGTATTCTGATGCGATGACCCTTCCTTCTTTTATAGTTTCCTTGGAAAAAGGCCTCCCTAACGCCAGTATCCCACTGCCACGGGAATGCATTGGAAGGAACACACTATAAATCACCGTCAGTGTCAACAGACTTGAATAATGAATCACACACGGAGTAGGAGCATCTCGGAGGAATCCTGAGCCTCGTCTCGGCTCTAAGCCGGGACGGAATAATGAGCTCCAGTGAGAAAGAAGAAATGCAGTTTTACAACAGCGTCCCGACTTCAAGGTTTATGTACACAGAGCCCTTATAGCAGGCTATGCCATAACCTTTGCTATGCGAGAGTAAACCCTACGGAATGATGCCGTCTCTTGTTGGAGCTCCCACTGATCTCTCCCCCCCATTATATTATAGCAGACCGTCCGACCTTTCATGTGCTACAAATCACCCGTCCTTGGCGGGATTATGATAAAACCTGCGCTGAACTCGCTTCTACAGTAGTTTTACGACATAACCAGAGAAGGGCCAGTACGTACCTACGCCATGCTTAGTATTAATTCCCCCGGTGTCTGTGTGTTAAATGACGTGACGTGACCTGGACAGGAGGGCCTGCTGGACGTGGAGATCATGGAGAGCGAGGACGACCTGGCGGGCGCGGAGTCCAGCTGCCTGAGGCTGAAGGGACAGATGATCTACCTGCCGGAGGCTGAGAACATCCTCTTCCTCTGCTCCCCCAGGTACGGTGCCACATGCCCGCGCTTGTCTCGGAGACGGTGTTTAGGCCCCACTACTACAGGGATAATAATAATAATAAATAATAATAATAAATTGTACTTGTAGTGCACTTTTCTTTCACTAGAGCTACAGGGTTAAAACATAGTATAAACAGAAAAGTAAAAACAACAGAAAAAAAAAGAAATCACAAAAAATAGCTAGCATTCAAATGCCTTTTGAAATAGGAATGTTTTCAGGCCTGCTTTAAAAGAGTCCAGGCTCTGTGGTGCCCTCAGCTGGATGGGGAGGCTGTTCCACGGGCGTGGTGCAGCCGAGCAGAAGGCTCGGTCCCCCATGGTGCTGAACCTGGTACTGGGGACCCGGAGGAGCAGGCTACCTGCAGATCTGAGGGTACGGGTGGAGGACTTTAGAGTGATGAGTTGCGTGTCCATTTATACAGTTATGGGTAAGCAGCAGTATTTTGTAGTTGATCCAGGGATGAGACGGGGAGCCAATGTAGTGAGTGGAGGATGGGGGTTATGTGCTCATGTTTACATCCTGGACTCCACCCTTTCCTACCAATCCCATGTCAGTTCCGTCACCAAATCCGCCTTCTTCCACCTCAGAAACATCTCCAGACTCCGACCATCACTTTCCGACTCCACAGCTGAGACCCTTATCCATGCCTTCGTCACCTCCCGCCTGGACTACTGCAACGGGGTCCTGTCCGGGGTCCCAAGCAAAACCCTGGACAGGCTCCAGTACGTTCAAAATTCAGCTGCCAGTGTTCTAACCCGCACCAAACCCTGGCAGCACATCACCCCCACCCTCATCCACCTCCACTGGCTCCCCATCAAATCCTGCATCACCTACAAAATCCTCCTGCTCACTTACAAATCCCTCCACGCTCTGGCACCTCAGTACCTCACTGACCTCCTCCACCCCTAAACTCAGTCACGGCCCCTGCGATCCACGGACACTGGTCAGCTCTCCATTCCCCGAACCAGACTGCGGACCCTCGGGGACAGAGCTTTCAGTGTGGCAGCTCCCACCCTCTGGAACTCCCTCCCAGCAGAACTCTGCAACGCCCCAACTCTGGACTCATTCAAAAAACTCCTCAAAACCCACCTTTTCAACTTGGCTTTTAACCCCTAATTTCTCACTTTGTATGTTGTGTCTGTCCACTATGTTTGTTACTTTTGTTATTCCCCCCCCCCCCTATGTAAAGTGACCTTGGGTCTTCTGAAAGGCAGTATATAAAACGAAGTTATTATTATTATTAGACAGAAATCCTAAAGGTCATCCAGAAGGGTAAAACTGGAAAAAGTCCTGGAAGTGATGGATTTACTTACAAATTCTACAGGGAGTTTAGATACCTAGTTACTCCCATCTTATGTAGAGTTTTTAATGAGATCCTACAAACAGGAAACTGGCCGGACACATGGAATTCGGCAATCATTACTGTTATACCTAAAGAAGGAAAAGACCTGACAGACTGTTCATCGTATAGACCAATATCCCTCTTAAATGTAGATCAAAAATTATTCACATCAATTATAGCAACCAGACTCTCACATATACTACCTAATATAATTAACCTGGACCAAACAGGATTTGTTAAAGATTGTCTCTTAAAACTTTGAGTGCCAACGACGAGATATCTCGTTTGTTCATGCCGATCGTTCAGTGCCAACGACGATAGATCTCGTTTTTTTTTATTAGCGATTTGAATTCATATTTCATCAATCTAGCCTCACGTTAGTGCTGCAAACTCTCTCTGAGCTCCATTGGGAAAATACCGCCCCCTATCGTCTCTCCCTGTGGTACTGCACCCCTTTGGAATGGATTGAATGAAACGCAAGGGAAGAAAAAAAATCCTGCTTCCTCATTTTACTTCTCAGGCAAGTCACCCGAGACGATCGAATCCATTGTGGAGCCCCAGAACAGCGTGGAATACATATTTCCAGTACCCAGCGTTGGATCAATAAACGCGATCGATATTTGGAATGGCAATCAGGAATTGGAATAATCTTTTTGGAGAACATCTGATCTGAGGTAAGGAATCTATTTGACCAGTCTTAGGATAATCAGAGCTTTTTTCACAGAGATATCAACGTGTGCCCTATGTGTGTGTGTGTGTGTGTGTGTGTGTGCTGATCAGGAAATGAGATAATCGATTTTTCAGCCCGCTTATATAGCGTGCATAAGTACATACTATCGATAATCTAGCGTTTATTTTAAAACGATTCATAAATAGGCCGAAAAATTTCAACGTTTTTTGTGTATTCCAGAATATTCCAGTAAAGGGCGTTTATCACAGAATCTTTATATTTTCCTGAAACTTTCAGAAAACTAGTGTTTTTCAAAATGGTATAAAACGGAAATGAACCGATTAAAAAACAATCTGTTTCAACAATCTTGATTGCAAACAAGTCATTGATAAGCGACGGCCAGATTAGACACATAGCCATAATTTAAGATGTAGTTTATGCGTTCGCAAATATGAGAGCGCTATCATTGAAGTGGGTGGTGGCACTCAAGCACTAAATCGTGCGCCCCCTGCTGGCACTGAAAGTGTTAAGCGATAATGTGCAACGTACTCTTAACATCATTGATTATGCAGTACAAACAAAGCAACAAATGTTGACATCGATGTTAGATGCTGAAAAAGTGTTTGATCGGGTGTCATGGCCCTTCATATTCGGAGTATGTGAGAATTTTTATTAAATTGATTAAGGGAATATATAAAGAACCTAACGTAAGAGTGAATGGGACACTCTCTACAAGCTTTATTTTAAAAAGGGGGACAAGACAGGCGGTCAGGTGGCGTAACGGAGATTGCGTTCGTCACCAACCCCGGAGACGCTGGATTCGCCTGTTCGAATCTAGCTCACAGCTCCGGGGTTGTCACCAGCTTGGCTGGCCGTTCACACTAATACAATTGGCAGTATTAGAGGGTGGGAGAAGCTGGCGGGGTGGGTCCGGGTCGTTGTAAACAGCGACTCCTACAGTTTGGTCGGGCGCCTGCTAAGCGCGGATAGGATCTAAGTGGGATAGTGTGATCCTTCCACACGCTACGCCCTCTCAGTGAGAATCCGCGCTGCCAGGTGAAAAGAAGCGGTTGATTGGCTAGACGTGTGTCGGAGGAAGCACGTGATAGCCTCCACTCTCCCAGACCGACTGTGGGGGGTAAGTGCGCAGCGACCAGGAAGGGGATTGGGAATTGGCATAATGACTAACATTGGGATGGGAGAAAATCGGAGGAAAAAGGAGGGGGAAAAAGATATAAAAAAAAAGACAAGACAAGACAAGGGGACCCATTATCGCCCCAAATATTTGCTTTATGCATAAAACCCTTAGCCGAAAGCATAAGGAAATATAAGAGGATAAAAGGTCTAACAAAGGAAGATGAACATAAACTAGCACTGTATGCGAACAACATCATAGTGTATCATACAGATATATATAGTTCACTACCAGGGTTAATAGATGAAATTACAAACTATAGGGCTCTCTCTGGATATAAGCTTAATTTAAATAAAACTGAAGCTATGGAAATAGGTGGCCACTTGGAGAAAAACTTCACAAAACAGTTTAACTTTAAATGGGACCAGAACAAAGTGAGATATCTGGGAATAACTATACCTAATAACCTAGACCATCTACATCAGTGCTATTATGGAAATTTGGAGAACTCTGTAAAGGAGGATCTGAATAGGTGGAACATTTTACCTCTCACTTTATTTGAAAAAAATTATATTATTAAAATGAACATCTTGCCACGTTTTCTATTTTTAAAGCTTTTTTGAAAATAGAATTGAAAACCGATACCGATATTTTCCGATATCACATTTTAATGCTGATATCGGCCGATAATATCGGACATCCCTAGTATGTACACATGGATGTGTGCCTATGTATATGTGTGTGTTTCTGCAGCTTTCTCCAGAACGTGATCTATAGCCCCAAATGCATTATATTGATGATGCAATACAGTTTTATGGCAATCAGCGCGATATAAAAAATTCCAACTAGACGTACTTCTAGAAGTTACTACACGTCATCTGATGTTGACCGGATGGGCTAGGGGGCGTTTATAATTCCGTGGGCAGCGTTATACCAATCATCTAATGTGGGTCAAATGTTGATAATAGCAGTTAGTATCGAAGACGGTAACGTTACACGCTGAAACTCACCCCAGTCTCCGCGCGCCGTTGGGCGATCATCGTCGAGTTGAAATCTTATCATTATGGGATGTAAATTTACCCGGTCCATCTCCAGCTTGTATAATGGTATATACGTCCAAATCATGTTGTTTATCGAGTTATTGGCAATCGATCACTGTGTAGTGTGACGAGCCAGAGTCGCGGGACCTATAGCGAGCGCCGGAAGTACTACGGTCGTCTAGGACAACCTCTATTCAACATCCTGTTTGGCGATTGCGCCGATCGGCCACCAGATGGCGCTCCTGAACCGCCAGAGAGCTCAGTGGGTCCTGCTGGTGGATCTCAGGCCAGCGGAGGGGACATTATGAATCCGATCGCAGATTTTTGAAATATTGATATAAGGACGCTGTACAGCGTCCCCCGGCAACTTGAGCATGGCCAGCAATGACGTGAAAAGACGTTTCATGGCAGTCAAAGTGTTAAGTACAATTTCGAGCTACTTGTACTTTACATGTGTATTGTCATTTTAGGGAACTTTATACTTTCACTCCACTACATTTCAAAGGGAATATTGTACTTTTTACGTGTATGAAGATGATATACTTTCACATTTGAAGCCTGTCAACTTCAAGAGGACGTAATCAGAGCAGCATAACTGGATCACATACCACTTTAACTGTAACATAACCTTTAATCAGAGCAGCATAACTGGACAACATACCACTTTAACATAACCTTTAATCAGAGCAGCATAACTGGACAACATACCACTTTAACATAACCTTTAATCAGAGCAGCATAACTGGACAACATACCACTTTAACACAACCTTTAATCAGAGCAGCATAACTGGACCACATACCACTTTAACCACTTCAGAGGTCAATGGGTTGAATGTTCCCAAGCACTGGAATAGACAAACATAATGTAGAATGCATTATTTTACTTTAGATACTTAAGTACATTCAATAGCAAATAGTTCTCTACTTTTACTTAAGTATAATTTGAATGGAGGACTTTTACCAGAGTACTCATTTATCTCGGTATTTCTACTTTCACTTAAGTAAAGGAACTGTGTACTTCTTCTACCACTGCTTGCACCTCAAAGGGTTAATCTGATAATGTACTGTAGGCCCTTCTTGTCACAATATAGAAGCGCTATTGGGCGAACCTTTCTTTACCATCACTTTTTTTGTGTCTGTACTAAGAAAACAACAACAAACATTAACATTTTAAGTATCCTTCGTTACATAAAAAAATATATATATATATGTAATGGGCACAGCTACCCTTACACTTGTGTGGTTAGTGGTAGTCATTAGTTAAATGAGCACTACCAACACTGTTTACAATACATGTTAAGGTGCAACAACCTAGAGACCAAGGGACCATCCATCTAGCTCAGATACTGTATGTCTCTCCTCTTGCATTCCATATACTGAAATCTCTTTGTGGCTTTCATAAAGAGACAAACAAAAACATTATAATATCTAGGCTCATTGAACCCCCCCCCAACAGAGGTAGAAATAAGCGTGTCTCTATTTGTAAATTGTTTTTCAATCCCCCACCACCACCACTGCCACTCCATATGTTCAGATTGCTCTGTGTGTAGCCGACATAATGACACCTCGCTGCTGTCCTGTAGAGGGCCTGTAGTCTACATTGTGCTGGCAGGTAATTTGAGGCTGAATTGTATCGCTTCCTCCAGTGCCTCCATTAGCTTCCCTGCTCTCTGCATAACCAATCAAACATACCAGAGGGACACTGTACGCATGCACACAGGGGTTAAGGAGACCCCCTGGGCCCTTATTCACAAAGCCTCCTGATCTCGGGTCAGTGACCAGGACCACTGTTTATGACCTTATTCGATCTAACAGACTGAAGCGGACTCTGAATCAGTACTGCCACTTTGTGAGTGTCGGCGGCAGGGGTCTTCAATAATGTCACAACGCATTGCTCTCGGACTGACGATAACATCATTAAATGAAACGCTGCCACTGCAAACCCACTTACCTCCATATTACAAAAGCCAGGTGATGGAATACATCACCATGCTGCTGCAGCTTCTCACAAATTAGACTCCCAAGTCGGATTACGAGCGGTAACGTTCGGTAATGTCACATTTTAACTAACTATGAAATAAGCCTCGTCTCTCTGCCTTTTTATGTTTCCGTTCAGCGTCATGAACCTGGACGACCTCACGCGGAGAGGCCTTTACCTGAGCGACATACCGCTGCACGACGCCACGCGTGACCTGGTGCTGCTGGGAGAGCAGTTCAGAGAGGAGTACAAGCTGACCCAGGAGCTGGAGATCCTGACGGACCGTCTGCAGCACACGCTCCGAGCGCTGGAGGACGAGAAGAAGAAGACAGATAGGTTGGACCGTTTGTCATCTCTGTCTGAATTGAGTTTTAATAGGCAATGGGGGCCTCTCCGTGACATTTATATTACATTGTATTAGATTATATCAAGTCAGTATAGGAAAATAAATCGAATAATACATTGTGTTGACAATACATTGTATACAGATGAGCCACTGTCAAACGGACTCTGGCTATACGATTTCCTTGACCCCAGCTCTAGGAAACAAAGAGGCTGATGAAAATGGTTTGTGAATGTATTTTGTACATCATCATGTCGATATATATTGACTATTTAGTGCAATTTATGTTTGAATAAGATTAGGTCAAAACCTAGTATATGTCTGGACTATATGGTCAGTGTTCAGAATTGTGGCCAATTTGGCGGCTGGGTGGCGCAGCAGACATTGCCCTCGTCACCAACGCAAGAGACACCGGGTTCGACTCCAGCTGTCTGCGTTGCCTCCGGCTTGGGCCAGTCGTCATACTAACTCAATTGGCAGAGCCAGCGGGTGGAAGTCGATGGGTGGTCATCTGGACGTTGTGGACAGCGACTCCTACAGGTCGGTTGGGGACGCCTGCACAGCAGAGACAGGAAATGGCGGGGGTAGTGTGAGCCTCCCACACGTTACACCTCGCCAATGAGAGTCCGCGCTGGCAGGTGAAAAGATGTGACAGGCTGCCTCCTCGTGTATCGGAGGCGACACGTGATGCAAGGCTTCTATCCTCCCTAAAACCGGCCAGTGGGGGGCATATGCGAGCAACGTTCAAGACAGGGGAGGGGAGAATTGGCACAGCGGGTAATTGGGATGGGAGAAAAATAGAAAAAGAGGAGAAAAAGTGGAGGAAAAAAAACAAAAAAAAGGAATTGTGGCCAATTCCACTTCAGTGTTTACCAGTGACATCATTAGACGGTCACCTGATCTAGCCGCCCAATCGTGTAACTTCATCACTCAGGCGACAGACATTTGCGTTAGTGAGCAGCTGCTGCAGCCGCGAGTGACATTTAGTGACATTGCCAGTCACTGAGGTGCTTCACATCTAAAAACTAGGAATCATTATAACTGATTTACTTATGGAGATTGATATTCTTAATGGTTGGCAGATATGTCTGATGAGATTTAATTAACTATGATCATAGAGCGATTAGTCTATTGTAGCCAACTATATTGTAGCCGGCTGTTGATGGGATCTGTGGAAATGTTTCCACCTGGCAGGATAATTATTGTTAGCAGCTTTAATCAGCAGGCATATTCTCAACCAAATTTTTTACGACAGATGTCGTTGCCAGATGTATTCCACACTCTGTGTAACAGTGGATGAAAAACAGTAAAAGAACCTCTTCCACCACTATCTCTGACTGTGACACATAATACTAGGTGCTACAGTACACACACACACACACACACACACACACACACACACACACACACACACACACACACACGCACACGCACACGCACACGCACACACACACACAGTGCCCGACAGCCCCCCCCTCCTCCTACTCACAGCGCTGACTGCTAACTTCTTCTCCTTCTGCACACAAAGAGCCGATAGCTTTCTCTCTAAAAATAGCAGTGTTTTGGTGTTAGAGAGGACGCCTCAGGCGGCACTAAATTCACGTGACCTGTGACGTGGTCCCAAAACTCTGACAATGTTTGTGCCAGTTAGATGTCTAATGTTTGGCCGGTTGGACGTCTGATGTTTGGCTGGTCGAGGACTATGAGGCTCTGATCTAGCGCAACAGGTTTGCAACTGCAAAGCCCATCTGTAAGCGCGGCCAAAAATATGACTCCTGTAAGCAATGACATAGCCTTTCACTTCTATCCAAATATAGCAATGTTTACAATGCAGACGGCCCATATATTGTACTGACACTTGTCCAGCTTTCTCTCCCCCAGTAGGCTACCTCATCTAATTCACTTTATTTTTACAGTACAGTTTTTACTGTAAATCTAGTACAGTGATTAGAAGTTAGACAAGTACAGAAAATGAATTGCTGGTATGCTATGATTCTACCGTGGGCTTGCTATGATAAATGTGACATGGCACTGCTGTGATTTATCTTGAATCTACCTTTTTCATTTTGGAAATGTTCCTGGGAGTCTATGGGCAAGTTATGGTTGTTTGTTTTTCTCACATGGGAGGCAAGTGCCTTTACCTCAAGACTACAGAGACACACTGTTCTGATAGCCTCGCCCAAACCCTAACCACACTGTTAGCTTAAACAGTGCTTCTCAAACTTTTTCTGTCAGGCCCCCCTTTGGCGGACCAAAATATTTTGGCCCCCCCCCCCCCTCGCCCCAACAAAATAGTCATGAAATGGGCCATGTTTAAATTTATTGAAATAACACCAATATCGTGACCTTTCAAATTGGCCCTATATTTTGTTTTCAGAGCTGTCATGGATGAAAAGCCAGCTTCACACAGATACTGTATGTGGTGCTGAATGGTATCAACACCTTAACTGCTGCATCATGAGATACTTGGTGCAAATATGAGAGCTCTGTCATTGAAGTGGGTGGTGGCAGCTTACTAACAGTAGCGATTTTTATTGTTTTGTCATGACCAAACATAATCCCAACATAGATAGGAGGTGTACTGTATGTCAAATGTCGGTCATGTGGTGGAAGTGTTTAGTACAGTCACACAACAGAACACCGCTGTAGTACAGTCACACAACAGAACACCGCTGGTTCGACCAGCGCTTTTGCCGCGTCTCTCTTTGCGCGAGGGCGTGTGCTAGTGGATTGATTGATTGGCCGTGCGGCCAATCAGAGAAACGCTGAACGAAAAGCTGAACACAAGTTGGTTGCCTTTAATATTCACGCTGGTGGGCCATGAGATGAGATACTTAGTACTCAGCACCACACTCTGAAACTAGCTCTATCAGATGAGATTTCAAAGAGTTCTTCCAAGAGTTTGGATGGAGATGTGTCAGGAAGCTTTGTCTCAATGTTGTCTGTAAATGTTTTTTTTATCCAGAGTAACTTGGTGATCCTTTTCTGTGTTTTATTAAATAATGATTTTCAGATTTTGAGAAATGGTATTTTCATGGAGAACAGTGCAGCTGCAACAGATAGCACTTTAGTAAAAAAGACGTTTTTTTTTTTTTTTTTTTTATAAATCTCAAGGCCCCCCCTGTCATGCCTCTGGCTTAAACTAACCATAACCGTTGAACCCTAACCTTAACCTTAACCATAACTTCATATCTTAACCATAACCGGTAAGCAAATGTTAAAACTAACCTTAACTGTAAACATAATCACAGTATTGCTGTATTTGTATTTGAGAGCAGTCTCCTGCGACCACAATCATTGATGCTTTAACTCCCAGTAGCTGTGTTTGGTTTGGACTTTTGCCAATACAAAACGTAAATACATTACTTATACAACGCATACATTAAATATATGACTTATTCCCTGCGGTCGATTCATACTTTATTTACGTTTTCCGATGAGACCGACCCATACCGTTCCAGTCAAGGCCACAGGACCGTAGGACCACCGTGGGTCACATTCTGTCAGCAGACCCAAGTCGATATTTACTAAGAGAAAATTCTAGAACCCCTGTGGTCGTGACGGCTGACTGGGATCTGACTCCGGCTTCCCCCTAAAGGGTCTGTCATAGCAATTTGGCACAGCGGCAGGAGCTGCCTGAAGAGGCGCACAGAGGTGGAACCCGCTCTGCCTCTATTAAGTGTTCTGTAACAGGCCTCGTCACACGGAGGTGGAACCTCTCCCTCTATTAAGTGTTCTGTAACAGCCTCGTCTTCACGGAGGTGGAACCTCTCCCTCTATTAAGTGTTCTGTAACAGGCCTCGTCACACGGAGGTGGAACCTCTCCCTCTATTAAGTGTTCTGTAACAGCCTCATCTTCACGGAGGTGGAACCTCTACCTCTATTAAGTGTTCTGTAACAGCCTCATCTTCACGGAGGTGGAACCTCTCCCTCTATTAAGTGTTCTGTAACAGGCCTCGTCACACGGAGGTGGAACCTCTCCCTCTATTAAGTGTTCTGTAACAGGCCTCGTCACACGGAGGTGGAACCTCTGCCTCTATTAAGTGTTCTGTAACAGGCCTCGTCACACGGAGGTGGAACCTCTCCCTCTATTAAGTGTTCTGTAACAGGCCTCGTCTTCACGGAGGTGGAACCTCTGCCTCTATTAAGTGTTCTGTAACAGGCCTCATCACACGGAGGTGGAACCTCTCCCTCTATTAAGTGTTCTGTAACAGGCCTCATCACACGGAGGTGGAACCTCTCCCTCTATTAAGTGTTCTGTAACAGGCCTCGTCACACGGAGGTGGAACCTCTCCCTCTATTAAGTGTTCTGTAACAGGCCTCGTCACATGGAGGTGGAACCTCTCCCTCTATTAAGTGTTCTGTAACAGGCCTCGTCACACGGAGGTGGAACCTCTCCCTCTATTAAGTGTTCTGTAACAGGCCTCGTCACACGGAGGTGGAACGCGCTCTGCCTCTATTAAGTGTTCTGTAACAGGCCTCGTCTTCTCACAGGAAAACACTGCTGGATGCCATTATTATTCCCCTCGCCGTCCTCTGAGATGACTCCGGCTCAGAGCATTGATTAGAAGTCAGGGACCCTTTCTAAAAATGTAAGGCCAGCGCTGCACAGTGATTGCTCTCCTGTTGGCTTTAAGAGGTTCACGAGGACACGTTCACCGCTTGATGAAGGTGCACAAATGCCTACGTGCCGTTTTCAAGTTGATACTGTGTTGCTTTTCTTAATAGTCAACTGTGACCATATGTATGTATGTATGTATGTATGTATGTATGTATGTATGTATGTATGTATGTATGTATGTATGTATGTATGTATGTATGTATGTATGTATGTATGTATGTATGTATGTGTGTGTGTGTGTGTGTGTGTGTGTGTGTGTGTGTGTGTGTGTGTGTGTGTGTGTGTGTGTGTGTGTGTGTGTGTGTGTGTGTGTGTGTGTGTGTGTGTGTGTGTGTGTGTGTGTGTGTGTGTGTGTGTGTGTGTGTGTGTGTGTGTGTATGTATGTATGTATGTATGCATGCATGCATGCATGCATGCATGCATGCATGTATGTATGTATGTATGTATGTATGTATGTATGTATGTATGTACCGGTATGTATGTATATATGTATGTATGTATGTATGTATGTATGTATGTATGTATGTATGTATGTATGTATGTATGTATGTATGTATGTATGTATGTATGTATGTATGTATGTATGTGTGTGTGTGTGTGTGTGTGTGTATGTATGTATGTATGTATGTATGTATGTATGTATGTATGTATGTATGTATGTATGTATGTATGTATGTATGTATGTATGTATGTATGTATGTATGTATGTATGTATGTATGTATGTACTGTATGTATGTATGTATGTATGTATGTATGTATGTATGTATGTATGTATGTATGTATGTATGTATGTATGTATGTATGTATGTATGTATGTATGTATGTATGTATGTATGTACTGTATGTGTGTGTGTGTGTGTGTGTGTGTGTGTGTGTGTGTGTGTGTGTGTGTGTGTGTGTGTGTGTGTGTGTGTGTGTGTGTGTGTGTGTGTGTGTGTGTGTGTGTGTGTGTGTGTGTGTGTGTGTGTGTGTGTGTGTATGTATGTCTGTACGGTAACATGTCTCATTTTCGCTTCACTCTATTAGTCTATTTGATGCATCATTTAAGACATTTTGCTTTTGACCGGCAGCCATGATCCCAACAGTTGCCATAGGAACAGCACCCTCCCAATCTGAGAACAGCTTGTGTGAAGAAGAAGAAGAAGAAGAAGAAGAAGAAGAAGAAGAAGAAGAAGAAGAAGAAGAAGAAGAAGAAGAAGAAGAAGAAGAAGAAGAAGAAGAAGAAGAAGAAGAAGAAGAAGAAGAAGAAGAAGAAGAAGAAGAAGAAGAAGAAGAAGAAGAAGAAGAAGAAGAAGAAGAAGAAGAAGAAGAAGAAGAATTATTATTATTATTTACCAAAAGGTGTCTGGTGTTGTACACCAAATAAACATGCCATTCCAATACTCCCAGTGTAGAGAAGTGCAGACAGTATAGACAGCCCTGGGTTAGTCAAGTACACAAAACTCTACAAGCTGTCACAATAATTTATCTCAAAATATCCATCGTCTTCTCTGCTCCTTCCTCAGGTTGCTGTATTCCGTCCTGCCCCCTTCCGTCGCCAACGAGCTGCGGCACAAGCGCCCCGTGCCGGCCAAGCGCTACGGGAACGTGACCATCCTCTTCAGCGGCATCGTGGGCTTCAACGCGTTCTGCAGCAAACACGCGTCGGCAGAGGGGGCCATCAAGATAGTCAACCTGCTCAACGACGTTTACACCAGGTTTGACATCTTGACGGACTCCCGGAAGAACCCTTACGTTTACAAGGTTGGAAAAAAGCGTTGAACGTTGTCTCTGAGAATGTTGCAAATGTCTCTGTGTGTATATGCAAAAATTAAGCAGCATTGTACGACTTGACGCATTGACAGCAAATGTGGATTTATAACAGATGCTGTGTTGTCTAATTTATGTCAATAGCATGATATTGGCAAAAAAAAATCCTTTTCCAGACAATTCTGAAAGACCTTGGCATACTGTAATCATGATCCTATAATTGCCATAATCTTCATAGACATCAAAGCCCCTCAAAACATCCCTAAAATTAGTTTTTGATTGATTGATTGATTGATTGATTGATTGATTGATTGATTTAAGTTTATTTCAAATATGTAACATAACAAACAAACCTCAAGTACAGATATAGCCTTAAGCCGTTCAAATAATAAATGTATATAAATATATATATAACAAAGAACAAACAAAAAGGTCAAACTCAATTGAAATTTTTTAAACATTTTTGACAATTACATATATTTGACTAAATAGGCCCTTTCAGTGTGTATTTGATCAGGGTTGTGGTAGAATCCCAACAGCATGTATACTTGGAGTCTTGCTACTGTAGCACTCACAATGAGACCAGAGAGAACACAGTGTGGGTGAGAATTGATTGGAAATAGGTGGGTTACTGCGGATAAGGTCACTTCCAAGAGCCCCAGTGATCACTATGTTAATTTATTTATAATGGATGACTGCACTTAACCCGTTAGAATCGTTCCACAACCCAAATCCACAGCTTGAGGAAAAACACTTAAATCCGTTAATCTCATAGTTGATTAATAGTCGAACAGTAGCAATTTGAACATATGTACAACCAGTAACCTTCTGGAATGATTTGTAAGTATTTCAAAGAATTTGAATCGGTTGATTAAGGTGTTTCTCCATATGTAGCCGTAAGTTACAAACAAAATGTAGTTTTTCTGAGGGACTACATCGTTTTATAGTCTTCATGCAGCAGCTTTACACTCTAGGCTTTCAGACAAGAATGCACTTTAAGAAGTCAAACAAACGGACCTGACCACTTCCATGGGACGGCTTTCAGGCACTAGGTCACCAAAAGAAGTAATATTTACTCTACACGCTCAATGACTAGGTGGTCCCAGGTTTTAACTGGCCCCTAAGAGGCGCTGGATGTCTTTAAGCTGACGTAAGTGTTTAAGTGTTTGTCTCAATATATTTCACCTTGCGTGTGTTGTTACACAACGGAGCCGCGTGATGATTTCACATGAGCCAGAAGCAACGCGAAGCAAATAAACAAAACCAAAGTGCAGCAGTGTCAATTTGCAATGTAAACCAACAATTGGGAGACATTTGTCTCTGCTGGAGATATCCTCGACATTTTGTGTTGCCAAACTATGTGAGCGGCAGAATAATGAGTCGGGTCAGTTGGGGTTGACTGGGCTCACAACAGGACATGTTGTCTTTGTTAACTCTGTCCTTCACAGGCAAATGCGTGTGGAGAAACGAGAATGGAACAATTTGACAGCTAGCACAATAGAATGCCACACATTGGGCCGTATTCCTTATGTTCTTACGCCACAAATGTGGTCTTACACACTATAGGAGTTGTATAGCCCTATTTGTAACTCCTTGCACCCCGACATCTATTGTGGACCTCCTAACATTAATGTCTTTGCAAGCCTGGGTGATCACCAGTTACAAGAGGTACACAATAGATGTCAGGAGCAAGGAGTTACAAATAGCTATCAAGCTTTGCTTCCTGTCTGTAAGACTAAATTGAGTGCTAAAGAAACTCCTACTATACTGTATTGCTTTGCCTCTGTGACTCTCTAATCAGAGTCACAACCCCATAGTGTCCTTAAGCCTTAGACCGCCGTTTCAGTATGGTGAGTAAGAACAAATTATGCGTGAGGACATTTCATGAATGAAGCACATTGTCTCCGGTTTCCACCGGCGACTAAAAACACAAGTCTTTAAACTATATCTAAACGTCTTTTTTTTTTTTTTTTTAACAAGCCTTCTTACTGTCTTTTTACTATTATGTACCTTACTACTATGCTAACTACTGTATACTTATACTACTACCTATCATGCTGATATGTCTATACTACTATGTACCCTTCCTGCTGACTTGTTGTTCACAATTTGTAAGTCGCTTTGGATGAAAGCGTCAAGCCGAATGACTAAATGTAATGACAGCTTGTATGCAAACATGTGTTGACAAAATATGAGGGAGACGTGTCGACGTTTTCAACTAAATGGTTTTCTACCCACAGGTGGAGACGGTGGGTGATAAGTACATGACTGTGAGTGGCCTCCCTGAGCCCTGCACGCACCACGCCCAGTCTATCTGCCACCTGGCTCTCGATATGCTGGAGATCGCCGGCCAGGTCAAAGTGGACGATGAGCCTGTACAGGTGTGGATGTGGTGTAATCGTCCTTAGGACTTTTGTTGATTGTTCAACTTGACAACAAAAGCAAAAAACGTGAGCCAGCATTCTAGAACGGACTACATTTTATCTCCTCTGTCGGTTGTCAATATTTGCGAACACTGGAACAGGAAAAGAACTGTAGTCTGAGCTGTTTCCTAGCAACACATCAAACATTCACATACACACACACACACACGCACACACCCACACACACACACGCACGCACGCATGGTGCATGCACACACACACACACACACGCACGCACACGCACGCACACACACACACACACACACACACACTTAATAATAATAATAATACTTACTATACTGTATTGTATATGCTATTTGTAAATGCGTACTACACAGAGAAAGTGTTATTACATTTTTTTTTATGTCTGAGCTAGTAACAAGAAATAGTAAACAAGTAATGTAAAATAATTTATAAACAATTTAAATTCATCGAGAGTAACTGTAGGAATTATTTGATGACGAGTGATATGTCTGCGTGCTACTGAGTCCGTTTGCATCCTGGTGAACCTCAGAAGGCGTGACTTGGATGTAAAACAGTGCACTTTTGTGTAACCGAGCAGTCAGGAGTTTGCTATTGTATTAGTGACCGCTGAGGCTTCGCATTGGGGGAAAAAACGTGTCTGTTTAACAAAAGATTGTTTATTAGACACGTGGTGTGTTGGCTTAAGAGGAGCCCTGTTTGTCAGTAGACACAGACTCAAATCATCTCACCGTGCTGCTGAGGTTAAAAATAGCGCGGCGCCATTATCAGTCGTCCCAAACACCGCAAGCTGCTGCTCACCGTCCGAGCTCCGGAGGTCCTGCGCCTTGTCAAATAACAATATAGATTACATGAGAGAGTATTTCTTTTGGAATGGTTTGTTTACGGTTACATATGTGTTAACTTGAAACATTACAATCTACATCTATTTATTCTGTCCATGCGCATGTAGATCTCTGGCAGAAGCGTTGACCTTAACAACCACCTACTGAAATGTTCCAAAACACAGCCGGCAGGAATGTACGGCAACGGACAACAGGGGCCCCTGTAAAGAGAAACATTTGGACGGATCGCAGCTCGGTTATCATGTCTCCTTCTATTTATCTCTGACCCTGCGCTGTGCAAATCATTTACACACTCCTTTGTTTACCTTTCACACGGTCTGATCCAATTGTTTGGAGGGGGGGGGGGGGGGGGGGTTTCGAAGTATAAACAGTTACACTAAACTACAGCTACGCACTCACGTGCCGCTTCGGTAATCCCCCCGCAAATGAACAGTACATGTGTTCTTCTGGACCGTAGGTTATCAGCGCTGTAACTATTATAACGTTGCTCGCAAAATTTTGAACCTTTTGAGCCAAGATCTAGGTGTTTCTACGCCTTATTGGCATATTCACGTGTCCGAAATACGTTAGGATTAGGGGCTGTGTGATATGGAAGAAATTAATAGCACAATAACAATAAAGATATTCATTCAAGCCTTTATTTATTCTCGAAAAGGACAATTGAGGTCACCCTCATTTTTAATGTCGTTGAGACTTAACGGACATTCCAATGCATACATAATGCAGTATGTGATCCCTGGTCACACGTGTGAAGCGTGAACTAAAGCAGCTTATGTTCTTCGCATTGAACCGCATGGTAATATAAAGTGTGATAACATCAAACCAGTTCACCTTTAAAATGATAACATTTCAGAATACATTTTGCAAGAGATTTAAGTTGATACAAGCTGGCTATCATTAATTTAGACAAGAGAATTTACCTATTTCAAATCCCGCCCTCTTTTCTTGATCCTCGTTGAAGCAATAGTTGTGATTGGAAGATCAAGAAAAGAGGGCGGGATTTGAGATAGGTCAATCATGTACCACAATATAACAAATGCCTGCCCAATATGATCCTATCAAAAATAGGGGCCTATATTGTGGTGACCATCATTTTTGTGGTGACCCTTCTCCTCCCTTCACAGATCACCATCGGCATCCATACAGGAGAGGTCGTGACCGGGGTCATAGGGCAGAGGATGCCCCGCTACTGCCTGTTTGGAAATACCGTCAACCTCACAAGCCGCACTGAAACGACGGGTGAAAAGGGGAAAATCAACGTCTCTGAATACACTTACCGGTGAGGACGAGGACCTCTCTGCGCGTCACGATGCCGGCAGAGAGCCTGTTCTGTTCTTGTGAAACAGTGATGTGGTTCAACCACTTGCAGTGGAGAGATGCGTGAGAGCGCTTCAGAACACCCCTCAGTACACGGGGATCCAGGCTTGATGTTAATAGCTATTCAATATCGCCCTGCGATGGTCACGGAAGAGATGGAAAGATGTATTGTAGTGAGACTCGTGATACAATACCATACTGATATTTGGTCCTCGATAGCGCTAATAGCACGATACACTGTATCTGCAATAATTGATCTGTTGCAAGAAATCTGATCTATGATAAATCATCATCTACGATATCTGTAACTGAAAAATTTAAAATACCCATAAAAAGGCAAAAAGCAGGAATTATGTGTTTGTTCACAGAATTGACATGAAAGCTTATCAGATTATTTAGTGCACATCACAAACTGGCCAAATGTATAACAAATTGCATAGTGTCTCTTTACACACTGACAGCAACTTAATTATTATTTACTATTAACTTTGTTAGCTTTGTTACCATCTGTAATACAAATATATATATACATCATCTGCTAATAAGATAACGTCGTATCTTATAAGACACTACTGTCTCATGGACCTGACTGCCGCGTACGATACTGTCTGGCACCGTGGACTCCACCTGAAGCTGATGAGGATGGTACCTGATCGGCATATGGTGAAGTTTATCATGGAGATGCTGTCTAACTGCAGTTTTGTCCTACACACCAGCGATGGCCAGCGCAGCAGGCTCAGAAGACTGAGGAACGGTGTCCCACAGGGGTCAGTTCTTTCTCCGATGCTGTGTTTAATATTTACATCTACGATCTCCCAGTCACAGCATCCAGAAAGTACGGCTACGCGGACGATCTTGCCATCATGTTGAGAAGACCCACATGGAAGGCACTGGAGGACGGTCTTAACCAAGACATGGACATCCTAGTAACCTACGTACCCCGGGGCGACAGTGGCCCAGGAGGTAGAGCAGTCGTCTGGCAATCCGGAGGTTCCCGGTTCGATTCCCGCTCCTTCCGGGCAGCGTGTCGATGTGTCCTTGAGCAAGACACTTAATGTGAGTAACAAATTGTAAAGCGCTTTGGATAAAAGCGCTATATAAAAAAGCAGCCATTTACCATTTATATACCTACAAAAGTGGCGCCTACAGCTCAGCACCAGCAAGACCATTACAGCAGCATACCATCTCTGCAACTGAGTCGCCAAGAGGGAACTGGAGGTATATGCTGACCACAAGCGTCTGGAGTTCCAGCAAGCCCCTAAATACCTTGGCGTGCGTCTGGATCGGACACTGTCCTTCAAACAACACCTTGAAGATGTCAGGGCAAAGACAACATCAAGGGTTGCGCTGATCCGACGCCTCGCTGGTACAACCTGGGGAGCCACTGCCAAGACCCTTCGGATATCCACCCAAGCCCTGGTCTTCTCGGCAGCGGAGTACTGTGCCCCAGTCTGGAGCAGAAGCCCACACGTTAAAAAAGTTGATGCGGCTACTAACAACGCCCTCCGGATCATCACTGGATGCCTGAAGGCTACACCCGTCTTCCTGCTGCCAGTCCTTGCAGGAATCGCACCAGCTGGCCTACGACGAGAGGCTGCAACTCTCGCCCTAGCAAGGAAAGCAGTGAAGCATGACTGGCACACCCTACATAACACCACAACAACAACAGCACCTATGAGCAGACTCAAGTCCCGCCACCCCTACAACACGGCGGCACAAGAGATTGCTCCGTTCCACCACTGAGGACCTGTCCAGAAATGGATGGCTGGCGGCAGCCTGGAAGAGAGAGTGGGAGAGTGCTGGGCCAACCCGTATCCACCACTACATCTGGGATCCAGGAGATGGCGCCACAGGAGACGATCTTCCACGCCGGCAATGGGTTCTGCTGAACCGTTTAAGATCTGGGGTCGGTCGCTTTAAAGCAGCATTAAAGAAGCGGGGCCTGGTAGACAGCGTGTGAGTGTGGAGACCTTGAGCAGACTGTTGACCACATCCTGACCATCTGCCCCCTATACAAACCACCCTCGGAAGCCAGCCTCTTTGATGTGGGACCAGAGTTAAGGGCATGGCTACAAGATACGGAGTTGGACCTCTGAGGTTACACGAAAGAAGAAGAAGAAGCAGTAAAATGGGATTGTCAAGCAAAAAAAATGTAAATGCATCACTGTGTACTAGGGCTGACCCCTATTAGTCGATTAGTCGACTAATCGGTCGAAAGGAGCAGTAGTCGACTGGCCAACCTCTTAGTCGAATATAAAAAAATATATATAAAATATTTATAATTTTATTTAAATTTTTTTATCATTCTTTCCAAAAGAAAAGAGGCCTAGAAGCGTGGCTAACGCTAATGGCACGCATACCAGAGGCTAACTGCCTACGAAAACAGGCACAGAGGCACTGAAAGAGGATTTCACCTCTCAAAATTTGTTTAGTCTAGTGTGTTCATTAGATGGGTGAAATTGATTGATATTTAATATCAAGATGTATCCATCAGTGGACCAATTGCATGCTTTTGCAGAGGACAAGAAGCCTTCAGTCGACTCCTTCAGACATTAAGCACCCCCCACAGCCCAAATGGAATGATACAAAATAAAAAATAAATATATATATATATATAAAAAATATTATATATCGGTATATATATATATATATATATATATATATATATATATATATATATATATCTTTTTTTTTAGTCGACCAATAGTCGACTAACGGCAAATTATGGCCAATCATAGTCGACCATCCAAATCCTTAGTCGGGGACAGCCCTACTGTGTACTTATGTATTGATATAATATCAGCACGCATAATCTTGCAATATATAGATTTTCCGAGTTTATCCATTGGTAATATTACATAGATTGAGTGTAACCCCCCCCCTGACCATGTTGAAATGTGTGTTCCAGGTGTTTGCAGTCTACTGAGAATGCTGACCCTCAGTTCCATCTGCAGTACCGGGGACCTATCGCCATGAAAGGGAAGAAGGAACCGATGAAGGTGTGGTTTCTGTCCAGGAAAACCACAGAGGCTGACATTTAAACATTTAAAGGGGAATTCCACTGAAATTGACTTCTTCTGCAAAATAGGTTTTCCTAAACATTGTGCAAAATTTTTCTTTCTGTTATTATGTGTTTTGAGTTATAAGCTCCCAAAGTGAGGAATATGCTAATCCTATGACCTCATCAAATTGCATTGCCTATGATTGGTTGAAAGGAAATTGTATGTTAATGTTAATAATGTTAATGTATATAATAATGAATAATGTTAATAATAGTAAATACAATTTATATAGCACTCTTCTAGAACTTTACGTGAAGGGGCGGTGGACAGACAACGGACAAGCATAACACAAACACACATGGATGGATGGGGGGGGGGGGGCTTTGAGAAGGCAGTGGAGAACAGGTGGGTCTTGAGGCGGGATTGAAAAACAGAGGCTCTGAGTATTGGAAGAGGGAGTTCCAGAGCCTGGGAAGCTGCCCTGGAAGAAGAGCTCTGTCCCCAAAACTGCAACGGTTGGACTTAGCGTTAATGACAAATGTTAATGTGTCTGTATTAATCATCTAGCAGGTCTTCTTTCAACCATCTCAAGTCAGTGCAATTCGATGATGTCATAGGGTTGCATCTTCCTCACTTTGAGTACTCATAACTCAAAGCCAGAAACTAGAGAAAATGTAGTATATTATGTTGGCACATTTTGGGGGAGATTTGTAGAATGAATAACTTAAAAGCCAATTTTAGTGGAATGCCATTTTAAGGCCGTCCTATAACCCTCAAGGCTAATGGGCTGGAGGATGAGTCCCTCAGTAGGAGCTTGGGGGTAAGACACATGCACAGTGAAACTTTTCCTTTTTCCTCCAATCACAACTGAGGGACAGTTGTGATTGGACGATCAAGAAAAGAGGGCAGGCTTGGGATAGGTTAATTGTACTGGTGGAGTGCCAAATGGAATGAGAGTCGTTACTTCCTGTGTACGTGTTACACTCCAGTGACCTCTCCTCTACCTTCTTGATAAACTTAAAGGTCCCCTCCACAAATTTTTTTTTCTAGAGTTAACTCCTCTTGGAGGCATGACTTTGACAATACAGATTGTTATTTGTGCAGAACTTATTACCAGAGCGCCCTTTTCACATGCTTCCACTGGGAGGAGGGAGAGGGGGAGCTTCTCTGTACTTCCTCAAAATCGGAGCCGCCTGTGTGACACAACTAATCCTGCGAACCTGTCATGGCCGCTTACTCGCTATTGCCCAGCTAGCCACACTGTCATCCAGGAAACACTACCTGCTACCGTGAAACTAGTATTATAAGTTGATACATCTAGTGATCTACTGTATGCACAAAAACAAGATTGTGTAAGACGTGTTGTGTTTGGGTGAAACCAATTTTTGGCAAACTGTACAACTACTGTAGTTTAGATATATATATATTTTGTAACCATACAAAACAAAAATATACAACATTTCTACTGTGTTAAAAACACACGTGGAGGGGATATTTAATCATTTCCTAGTTTTCTGTTTTAGAAGATGTTAACACCAGTAGTCCCTTCAGTCCCTATTTCAATGCAAATTTAAATGCTACTGACTACTTTTTAACGCAAGAATCAAATGGATTATCCCAAATTAAACTAGAAGCTGGTATCTGTGGTTAGACACGAAGACATTATCCTGGTGAAGGGATGGTGTAAAAAGAGAGACTTCATCTCCCCTCACGTTCACCTGTTTATTCTTGCCTCCTGCGGCCTAATCTTGTGTACCGAGCATCCTATTTTTTCAAAACATACTAAGAACCTACTATATATAGGCATACTATTTTCAGACAGCTTTCACTATGTAGAACATTTTTCTAGGTACCTTGAAGGTTTTTAGGCCATAGGAGATCTTACGTGTGGTTTTTTTGCTCACATTCTTAAAAAATCTTTACAATTCGTAGCACTTAGATTTATTCATGTACTTCTGTGTAGTTTGGAGGTTCGCTTGATGTCACATTAGCTGCAGACATTTTTTAATGAAGCAGATTGTTTTTAAAGTACCTGTCTTGAGTCTTTAGGACGCGTAGAGCTAAATTAATATGTTACACGCAGGTATTCCCAGCATACAATGTGTTGAGAAGACAGATTGATCTGTACCAGTGCCCCTCTGCAAGCTCTTTTGTATCTCTGAACAACATGTCTAACATCCTCCTCTCAACACTAGAAATGAGCATTTAGAGGCTGCTTTTCTAATTGTAAAAAAAAAGAAAAAAAAAATTTGCCACAGAAACGGCTTGTTGTTGGTCAAGCTGCGATGCCAGACCACATCATCATTTTCACCTGAAAGGTTGTTTCTAAACCTACTGTAACCCTTAACCTCTGTGGAAGCTGAACCCTGAAACCTGCATGTCAACAACAGGTTCTGATTTGTGAACCGCGGTACAACAGAAGGAGTTAGATTGTCTTGACTGTCTGGTATCCTATGAGTAAAGTCCTTGCAGAGGTGACCACAGAGAAGTATTTATACCGTACAGTGCTTAAGCCATACTGTATTATGTTTTATTTATCTATCATTCCATATTTTAAGTACAGTAGTACTGTATACCGGTTATGGGGGATATATTGCAGCTTCATGCATATTCCCATTCACCTTGTGTCTACATCCACTGATATATTTTTAAGTATTATTGTATTAAAGTATTATTGATCACTGTCAAGTTATATTTAAAATATATATATTTATATGTCGTGCACTGATTATTATTTATTCTTTCATTATGTGGTGACAAATAAATCTATGGGCCAAAATATATATATTCTATGCTCTCTAAAGTCTAGAAAACACTGAGCCTATACTGTTGATAATGAAAACTATAATGTTTATAAAACATAAAAGGGTCATTATGTGCCAAAAAAATACATTTGAACACTATGTTTTTCTGATTTTTAAGCGTGTATTAGTGTCACCTAGTCTCACTCTTGTGTTGTTTATTAAATATTTCTAATATGTTATTATCGCATTCTGTAATATGTTATTATCGCATTCTGTATCATCAGCATAAGGTCACTGCAAATGCATCTGCTGTGGTTCAAGGACCTAAGCGTACGATTCACTATCTTTGATTCTTGTTATGCATCTCACTCCCAAAAATGTATCTGTGCCAAGTGCCTCTTGTATGAGTGCATTTTTTGTGTGTAAGAATAGACTATTATATTTGAACACTGCTTTCCTTGGGGAATCGCTGAATAAAAGAGATTGCCCAGAGGTGAGATGTTTTCCTTTTTTATGTGGTACTTTTGTCACAGTAGCAAGATAAATGACTGTTCAAGGTTTACAAAGACCGGAAGGGCTTTTTGAAGTGAACATCATGCAGACTTATTTCACCTCATGATGGGAACTCTGGTTGTGGGAATAAGTATAGACTGGGAAAAACGAATAAAGCCTCAGCTTTAAGCTGAACAGAGTAAAATAACAGTACAGTTGTTGTGATAACAGAATGCACGATGATTGGCATATCTGACATTCAAAAATAAATACACCATTACAGTAAACCATTAGTTCCACTGTAGGCGGTATGGAAGTTAATTTTAGAGCTGCTTGTCTGCACTTGGCATAGAGCTGGAAGAGTGCAGCCAGGGGAAACCAGAGAGTTCTTGGCTTGCATAAGAGAGGGACAGTGTTATCCTAGCCAAGTATTCTCTCTAGTGGCCACTTAAAGGAGTAGGCTACAATACTGTTGATATAAATTTGTGAATTTTACAGAAGGCAAAAAAATGCTGTGGCAGAACTGTACACCAAACCGTGCAACTGATACCATTCAGTGATCACTGAATAATTAGTAATGATTAGAGATTTAGTAATGATGCCGGTAATATCGTAACATTGAATTTGATTGAATTTCCTAATAGAATCAAAGCGACAGGTTTGAATCTAACTTTCACTTATTCCTTTCAATGTATTCAATGTTTATTTGTTAGAATCTCACAAACAGATAAAAGCTACGTTAATTAAGAAAAAGGTTTGTATTTATTAAACGTATTCAAATAAATAAATAAACATTTATATTTTCTCCACTTTAGCCTACATGTTCTGTCACAGCTTCTGGGTGCTACAACTGGGATATTCTTAGTATAGTGTGTAAGTCTGTTAATGGTTAGCTTCTGTAGTGCTCAATCAAATGTGTCTCCTCGTCGACTGATTACATTGGTATAGGGTGTAAGTCTGTTAATGATTAGCTTTTGTAGTTCTTAATCAAATAATATCTCCTCGTCGCACTGATTACATCACTGAAGCCAGAGTGGAAAGGTCCTCCCTACAATGACTTGAGGGACCTTTACTGAGGCGCCAGTGAAGGCCAAGGTTGGCTAATAACAATCTGAGGCAAGATCAGAAACGATCAGTGACTTGGATAAGGATGAGTTATGTCATCACAGGCAGGAACGGGACATTTTGTCCATTCGTTTTCTCAGAGGAGTAGCCCAGGGGATACTGAAATGGCCGTGGACTAGATTCTATTAAAACCAGAGGATATCTTTAAACATTAATGATCACAAAAATACGTCCTGTCCTTCTGCTTTAATATAATCTGTATTTAGGAAGAACATCATCTGTATTTTTTCTACATATGTATGTTAAATTATTAACCTAATCTGCACTGTGTAATTTGGCGAGGGAAAATGACTCAGAAACAAACACTTGACATTTCTTCGAATTTCTGCAGCACTATATCTACTAGATTGAACTTCTGTTTTGATGTCAAAGCAGCTGGCAAGCTTGTTTAATGTTAGCTGCTTCATCTATCATGATAAGCTCATGGTTAGTTTTGCTCCTACTCATTCAGTTTAGCAACTGGCTAAACCTACTTAGGACACTTGCCAATTTCTTATCACTTGTATTCATTTGCAAAGTGCTATAGCTGGCTAGCTAGATAGAGATGTTGTCAAGACTTTCATATTTGTAGGTACGTTGCCACAAGTGAAGTATCACTTCTTTCTGTGCATCATATCTTTACAGTAGACTTCTAGAGTGCTGGCAGCTAGGGCCGGCTCTAGGCATAGGCCATACGGTCGTCTCCTAGGGCACCATCCACAACAGCTGCCAGGTCAAAAGATTATTATATTGCGGGGGGAAACAACTGTTGACACCATGGTCTTTTGGAGGCTCTAGCGGTCTCAGATGTAAGGCTACAGTGAAGATACAGACATCATCTAAAACTAGAGACCCAGAAGAATCTAGAAGTAGGCTACTTGGAAATTGATGATAATGTGCTCCATTTGATTTGGGAAAAAAATCAGTACAGCCATTTACAATGGAGTCACTTGACCTCTCACCGCAAGATATCTGAATTAAATTGGGCTCACTGGAACCAGAAAAGTCTCTAATTTACTTGTATCTATAGTAATTATGTTACTAGTCATCATGATCTTTCAATGTGGTAACAAAATAAATTGGTAGTTGGCTTCACTGTATGAAATGATTATTTTTTATATATATATTTATTTTGTACTTATGTCTGAATTATTTTGCAAACAGATGCCTGCTAAAGAGTTCCAGCTGAGAGGTATGAGCTGAAAAACACAATGGGTCCATAGCCTGAAGTCTTATCTAGTACAGGTCCAAAGTTGATAACAATACCTACAGAAACTAGTTTTACACATGTTTCTAGTGTGTATCGGTATGTTGGGCTTCTCCAGTCTCTCTTTTCTAGAGAAAAGGACATATATCCACGGAATTATCCCTCACGTCATATATCCTCGTTTCCAGAATTTCATTGGCTACAAAAACCTTTCACCGGGAGGTGAAACCGGATGTGGTCACTTTTTATAAACTGATGCTCGTTGGCTGTTTGGTCTTATAAGCTGAAATTGGCAGCAAGTAATAGGGTGTCAATCAAACGGCTGCCATTTTAGCTTTCAATCGACGTGTTGGTTCATAGACGATAACACAGCCGGATGCCGACAGACAAGTGCTGCGACGTGCGACTGCCCGCAGGCGTCCAATGCTTAATATAGTTTATGGTGTATCTATGTACATTGATGATATTTTCACAAATAAATGCAGGACTCTTCAGATGTCCAGATTGGATTTCATTATATTGTCGATTGGGGGAGGTGGGGGACCAGTCTGAAATCCCACCTAGGGCACCGAATGTAACAGAGCCGTCCCTGGGGATTAATGGTTTAGAATCCCACGGCTCTGAGTGAGGTAAGTGAGTGAGGCAAGTTGCTGTGAAACATGTTGATTTTATAGAGGTGCCCATTTGATGCATTGATTGCTGGCTTGCCACGGCTATTCTTTTGGCCTCATAAATCTAAACAAAATCCTTTTTGAGGCAGTGTGAACCAAATATAGCTTTGAAGATACTTCTTATAGTAAATATATCTCTAAATTGTTGGTCCTGCACATGTATCTCTATATAGAGATGTTGGTGCACACCCTAGCGTTATCCCAGGTGTATGTGTGTATCTGATGTTAGATTAGATTAGATTAGATTCTTTAATGACCACCCAGCCAGGCTGGTGGAATTTGTTTTCAGTGCAGTTACAGCATTGTTCCAACATAGAACATAACATCACTTACAATACATACATACTACATGCAGTTAAATACATAATCACAAAGACCACAATAGTGAGGGCATATCTACTTTATACACTAACTGCTTTTATTACCTTTTTATTTACCTACTATGTCCTATTTTATAATGTTTTATAAATAATCAGCCCTTTAAGGGACAGGTGTTGCAAATTAGATTTTGGCTACAAACACTATGACACAGGCATTATCTATGTATTTGTATCTGTCCCTTTCAAATCAATCAATGTAATTAACCCAGTGAAACAGTAGCCTGGCTATACGCTTTTTAATATTTTTGGCATTCAATGAACCCAATGTTCCTCTTAGGACAATTTTATTTTTTCCAGTAATGAAAATAAATGTTTTCTTTCTACAACTACAGTATTTGTTTTCTCCAACCTACATGACTGCTGCCTTCCCTCCCTCATGCTGTCTAACACTAGCACAGCCGACAAGGGGTCACATGACCCATAGGCATTTTCAATAAATGTATCCTCGTCACTCGGTCGAGCTCCAGCTCTGTCACTCAATGACTTTTCCTAAAAGTACCCGTTTTATCTGGCACGGTTTCTGAAATTTCAAAATGACTTCAGGAAAATGTAATTAGAACGTTATTCCACATTATGGGCCGTTGGAACAGACGAAAGTCACAGCACTTTGCGAGCGTCTAGCGCTGCAGGGGTGGCCAACCCGTGGCTTGCGAGCCGCATGTGGCTCTTTGCCCATCAATGTGTGACTCTTCCACCCAAAAAAAGAAGAAAAAAAAGTATAAATTATTTTTTGTAATTAAATTTTTTTTTTTTTTTATGTCACTCAAACCTACATTTCATTGTGGTAAACCTCATACTTTTATATTCAGAGGTAATTATATAGTTTACACTGTTTATTGTTCTCATATTTCTCATTTCATTTGGGACCTCTGCCGCTTGCAGGGACGGCTGCCGCGTTCGCGGCAAAAGGGGGCGGGGGGGTCGTAGCCAATCAGAGAAAAGCTGAACACAAGTTGGTTGCCTTTAATATTAACGCGTCTTGCAACACTGCCCAGAAGAGGATGTTCTTCCTCCGGCAGCTGAAGAAGTTCAGACTGCCGAGGACCATGGTGGCCCAAATTCTACACGGCCATCATTGAATCCATCCTCACCCACTCCATCATCTCCTGCCCTGGTTCTCCCCGCCACAGCAGCAAAGGATCTCGCCAAGCTGCAGCGGGTGATTCGCTCTGCGGAGAGGGTGATCGTCTGTCCCCTGCACGACTCCAGGGGGCGCTGAAGAGAGCAAGGAATATCATGGCCGACCCCTCCCACCCCGGCCACGGCCTCTTCACCCTGCTCCCCTCTGGTTGCGGATACCGAAGGCTGTGAAAGCCCAACACAGACTACTGAGCTTTTTCCCCTCAGCCGCCAGGCTGATCAATGACTCTGATCAATGATCAATATTTAGAAACAGACTTATATGGTTCTTCAGTGCAGGGCATCTACCAGTGGATAATTTATGTGTATCAGCACCTGGAGTTCCAAGCAGCCTATTAATGAAACTGATTTTCCACACACAGGGATCATACAACGCAAACATATACAGTATATTGTATAAAAGTAATTTTGAGGACTATTTTCATCGGTATGTTTACATTTAGATAGACAGCATAAAATAATCAAACCACTCTTTCCTCTCTTTCTAACACAGACACACACTATCTCTCCCTCTCTCTCTTACTACCCCCCCCCCCCCCCCCACACACACAGACACACACACACACACATTATCTCTCTTACTACCCCCCCCCCCACACACACAGACACACAAACACATTATCTCTCTTACTACCCCGCCCCCCCCACACATACACACACACACACACACGTGCACAATCACATACTATACACATAGCCTTCACTCCCAGACTTACAGTATCTATCTACACACACTACCCCCTCACTCTCTCTCTCTCTACACACACATCTTGTCCACATTATGCACACACACACACACACACACACACGCACGCACGCACGCACGCATGCACACACACACACACACACACACACACACACACACACACACACACACACACACACACACACACACACACACACACACACACACACACACACACACACACACACGCACACACACACACACACACACATCCTTATAATAGTTCATTTGTAGTGTCTACTCCCCTGGATAAATACATTGTTAGCTCGCCATTCTTGTTAGCTCGCTACTATAGGACCATTATCTCTCCATGTTGCAACATGTCCTTCTGTCAGGAAAACCCTTAATCAAAGACTGTCCGCCTATACGTGAATAATATCTGGTGAAATCATTCCACATCATCTATTGACAATCTACGATTATCTGTATAACATTAACCAAAAATGTCAAAGGTCCCTTTAGTGAGGTAATCTGCAGTGGGCCAATTAAGGTCAAAGTCAGGCACGTGCACACATAGAGGCCAAGGGGTGCTTGAGCACCTGCCTTTTTGAGCCTCATCAAAAAAGTGCCCTTTTTGGATTTTTTTTTAACCGTTACACATATAGACTGCCCTTCCAACTGAAAAATATCAGGATAGAATAAAAATATTAGGTAAAGAGAGAGAGATGCCCCATATTCGTAAGAAGCATTTCGTATGAAAGTATTCTGTACTTCTGTATGACAACTATTAAAGAAACTTGAAACTTGAAACTTGAAACTATTCCATTGCAGTTTGCACGGCCTCCTCACCGTGCCTCTCCGCGGACCTATATATTTTATGCATAGCGTGGGTGGTGATGATGATGATGATAGAAACCGCTGTAGCACATACAGTTGAATGCTGGTATTACACTCATTGAGGGACACGAAGAAGTCAAGTCCGATGGGATTTGGGAATCTCAAATACAAATCGGGATTGGAATAAAAAAAATGCATTTATATTAAACAATACAGAATATACAGCACTTCTTGGGGTCTGTAGGGTAAGCACTTATTCCCTCCCCCCTGAACATTTATGGAGATGTATGGGCCTTTTAAGTCAGTGATAAAAGTGTCTTTCAAGGATAAGTGAGCTCCTGCACTGATTATTATAGTTCAATATTCAATATTTGATCACCAAAACCCCCCAAAAAGCATAAAAAGCCCCCCCCCCCTACGCGCGCTCGGTTAATATATACACACAAGTGTAGTGCCCTTTTCAGCCTTTGAGCACCTGCCCCTCTAAAGTCCTGTGCACGTCCCCACTGAAAACGCATGATCAAAGATATAAATCAGAGCCACAAAGATCAAAGACCACACAAAACACACAGTACTAATCCAATACAAATGTGTCTACGATATCTGTGCTGTGAGTCCCATGCTATGTTTACTGAGTTCTGATAAGCGAGGTTTAGTTCAACAAAACAGTTAAATATAGCTGCAAGCAGCCTATACAAGGGTGCAAGCCAAACCACATACCGGTATATTGATGTTGTAACTTGTGAACTGGAAAATACAAATACCACAAACTTCCACAAACAGTGCCCATGTTTTTAAACCGATAGAGACCTTCCAACGTCTGTGTGGTTCTTCTTCCAGTATGGCAGCCTGTAACCATTGGTAACCACTTTCAAAAGAAAATTTCTAATAATAACACATAGCAACTGTTGTTTTGCACATATACACTGTAGCAAACGTTGTCTCTTCCATTGCCATGTACAAAACAATGGGTGCTATATGTTACAGACAGCCATGTTGGAAGACAAAGAACTACACAAACATTCCATGCAAGGCCTCTATTTAGCTGGGTTGAACAAATGCATAACTATCACCCAAAACGCATTATCAGCCACAACACATTATCACCCAAAACACCTTATGACCCAAAACACCTTATCACCCACAATACCTTATCAACACCTCATCACCCACAACCACAACACATTATCACCAGGAGTGTGCACTGTGCAGAACGAGGCTGTCTGAAACACCGAGACTGAAAACACTGGTTCGATTATGAAACGCTCAACACCTTTACTCGACAGTGACATCTGGTGGCATCCACAGTCATAGCAGCTATTGAGGGTCCCTGGGGATACATCTAGTCCGTTGTTGTAGGTAAAATGCTGTTGTCAGTGTAGGTTTGGTCAGCAGTATGGTGCGTGCGGTATAGAATCCGGTTTTTGTCATTTTGCCAAAACATGGCGTGTTTCGTAGAATGATTTGTGTGGAACAGAATGTAAAAATCTACACAACAAATGGCCTTTTTTTATGTAACATTAAGTGGCATATGTCTATTGTACCTTTGACAATACATGTTTGAGTGAGTGTATTTTGAACATGAGGTTTCATATCGTTTGTTCAGAGAACAGTGCAGTTACTGGCAGCCGCAACGCAACCATAGCAAGCTTTCCAAAACACAGCGGGTATTGAGAGTATTACTGTAGCTGCTATAGAAGGTGTCTGTGGCTGAGCAGTAAGATCCTGGTCTACTAAGAAACATGTCATGAATTGATGAATGATGAATGATGAATTGAAAATGGGGGACCCTGATGGAAACAAGACGAAAGTCTTTCTCAGGTCTGCATCCTCTTAACAATTGTATGTATTGAGCTGTACTGTACTGTACCCATTCTGCAATCTGTTAATACACTTTTCAATCAATCAATCAATCAATGATATTGAATCCAGAAAATCCAGAATTTTACTTATCAATAGTTTGCCACAACTGTGTTTTCATAGGTCAGTGGTTTCATTGAACATATTATACAAGGCTATTCCCATTGTATAATACCCTGCGTCCAATATATTGTATGTGATCTTGGCAGATAAAGATAAGAATAAGATAAGATATTCCGTTATTGATCCCCTTGGGGAAATTCAGGCTTCATAGCAGCATGGGGGAGGGGGAGAGGAGGTACAGGTATGGGCAGGGTAATAGTAGAAAGACATAAATACATAAGGACACCTTTTACAGCCACAGAATACAGTACGTTGCTATTAAAAACAATACAGGAAATACAAATTTAAATTTAAATAATAATAATAATAATAATAATAATAATAATAATAATAATAATAATAATAATAATAATAATAATAATAATAATAATAATAATAATAATAATAATAATAATAATAATAATAATAATAATAATAATACACTATGGAACTAAATCCATGACAGGATAATCAATCAAAACTGACCAAAAAAATCAAGTAACTTCAAACTAAAGTGTTTTATGACCATATAACAGGGAAGACTCAGGTTTTCAATATTTGCATTGTTATTACCCACATTCCTTTTAGGGTTTCATATTGTTTGTTAGAGAACAATGCAATTACTGGCAGCTGCAAACATCCGAAACACAGAGGCGGAATAGATTTACAAGATTGTCTCAAACCTAGACAATCTGCCGGCAGCTATTGAGGATCTTGTAAATCTATTCAACAGATGTGCATTCATTTCTGTGGCTGAGCGGTAAGTTAGTGGTCTTGTTGTAAGCAGTATGTCATGATATTGAAACCAGGCTTTTGCTTATCAATATTTAGCCAAAACAGTTTAATGTCATGATTTGTGTGAAAAATAATCTAACAAATAAACCCTTGCACTGAAGAACCATATAAGTCCGTTAGAAATGTTCTTGGACAGGCCATGTATTTGCAGTTGTGAAGTTAATTTAAATCACTTAATAAATGTGAATGTGCTATATCAAGAAACGACTCAACCTCTACTGTCTTTAACTATGAGTGAACACAGCACTCTAACTTACCATCTTTAATAAAAACATTGAAAACATTGTTCCTCTGAAAACGTAATGGTTCTTCTTCTGAGGTATACTCAACAACAAACAATGTTGTAAAATGTTGTACATGTTTGAATGAGTGGATTTTGAGCAAGAGGTTTCATATAATTTCATATCAACACCTATCAGCCACAACACCTTATAACCCAAAAAACCTTATCACCCAAAACACCTATCAGCCACTAGACCTTATAACTCAAAACACCTATCACCCAAAACACCTTATAACTCAAAACACCTATCACCCAAAACACCTATCAGCCAAAACACCTATCAGCCACTAGACCTTATAACTCAAAACACCTATCACCCAAAACACCTATCAGCCACAACACCGTATAACCCAAAACACCTTATCACCCAAAACACCTATCAGCCACAACACCGTATTGTGAGGTTCGCCTGTTCCCTGGACCTTTAATTCCCTGTCTCCTCACCTCACCAGCCCCCACCCTCGCGATGTTTTACTCTCTTCTGCTCTTCAACAGCCCCCACCCTTGGACTACCTTTCACAGCTGTGATAAGTTATGATTAGCGCCCCAGAGGGCTTTAAATACCTGGACCTCCCCTCCAGTACTCGTCGGGTCGTTCTGTATGCTACCATCTACCGCCGCGCTCCTGGTGAGACATCGTCATCGCTCTCTATTCTTCCACGGGAGGATTCCTTTGTTCTCACTGGGAGACGTTGTGCCATTCTGTATGCTGGTTCTTTGTTCTGGACTCTTTATCCTTTTCTGTGTTCAGTGTTCATGGAGTCCTGGACGTTACCATCACCTGCCGCGTCTCCGGCGTGAGACGAGGTGCCAGCCATCACCACCTGTCGCCGTTTGCCTGGAGTGGGACACCGTCTACGCTCTCTAATCCTCTACGGGAGGTTTTCCAGTGTCCCACTCCAGACGTCAAGCCGGCGCGCTCCTACTCCAGACGCTCAAGCCGGCGCGCATCGCTTCCTATCCCACGGGAGGATGCGTCTCTTCAAGCCGGCGCGCTCCCACTCCAGACCCCTAGCCGGCGCGCATCGCTTCCTATCCCACGGGAGGATGCGTCTCTTCAAGCCGGCACGCTCCTACTCCAGACGCTCAAGCCGGCGCGCATCGCTTCCTATCCCACGGGAGGATGCGTCTCTTCAAGCCGGCGCGCTCCTACTCCAGACGCTCAAGCCGGCGCGCATCGCTTCCTATCCCACGGGAGGATGCGTCTCTTCAAGCCGGCGCGCTCCTACTCCAGACGCTCAAGCCGGCGCGCATCGCTTCCTATCCCACGGGAGGATGCGTCTCTTCAAGCCGGCGCGCTCCTACTCCAGACGCTCAAGCCGGCGCGCATCGCTTCCTATCCCACGGGAGGATGCGTCTCTTCACTTCCGAGGAGGATCTCCTTGCCAGGCCTCCGCCGTCTGAACCCTGCCATCCCTGTAAGCAGCTCTGGCCCTCGCCCTGTCCAAGGCCTTAACCCTGTTTCTCTGTCCCTGTCTCCAGCCCGCCTCCCCGGGCCTCTGTCCCTGTTTCCCCCTCTCCAGTGCCCCTGTTCCTGCCCTGACCTTTTTGCCCTGGCCCTGTCCTTTAGCCTTAGCCCCTTAGCCTGCCCGCCTCTTAAAGGCACAGTGCCACATTTTTCCCTATTTCTTTGTTTCCAGTATTTTTGTGTTCTCCCTTAAAGGGACAGTGCCGCTTTTTGTTTGTATTGAATAAATGCCCTGTTTTGGCTTACTCTCATACCTGTCTTGTGTTGTGTGATTGGGGTCGGTTACAAACCATAACAGTACGACCCGACCCGTCGACGACCCCAGCCAGCACAGACAGTGTATGTTGAGTTTGCCCTTTTTAGTTCCCTCTAACCCACTCTAGCTCCCTCTAGCTCCCTTTAGTTTCCCCTGTTAGTTCTCTTGTTAACTCCCCTGTTAGCTTCCCTGTTAGCCTTGTTAGCTTCCCTGTTAGCCTTGTTAGCTTCCCTGTTAGCCTTGTTAGCTTCCCTGTTAGCCTTGTTAGCTTCCCTGTTAGCCTTGTTAGCTCCCCTGTTAGCCTCGTTAGTCTCTCTTGTTAGCTCCCCTGTTAGCTTCCCTGTTAGCTCCCCTGTTAGCCTGTTAGCTCCCCTGTTAGCCTCGTCAGTTTCCCCACTGCTAGGACTGCCCCTTCAGCTAGCAAGGTCAGTTTCCCCACTGCTAGGACTGCCCCTTCAGCTAGCAAGGTCAGTTTTCCCCACTGCTAGGACTGCCCCTTCAGCTAGCAAGGTCAGTTTCCCCACTGCTAGGACTGCCCCTTCAGCTAGCAAGGTCAGTTTCCCCACTGCTAGGACTGCCCCTTCAGCTAGCAAGGTCAGTTTCCCCACTGCTAGGACTGCCCCTTCAGCTAGCAAGGTCAGTTTCCCCGCTGCTAGGACTGCCCCTACAGCTAGCAAGGTCAGTTTCCCCACTGCTAGGACTGCCCCTTCAGCTAGCAAGGTCAGTTTTCCCCACTGCTAGGACTGCCCCTTCAGCTAGCAAGGTCAGTTTCCCCGCTGCTAGGACTGCCCCTTCAGCTAGCAAGGTCAGTTTCCCCACTGCTAGGACTGCCCCTTCAGCTAGCAAGGTCAGTTTCCCCACTGCTAGGACTGCCCCTTCAGCTAGCAAGGTCAGTTTCCCCGCTGCTAGGACTGCCCCTACAGCTAGCAAGGTCAGTTTCCCCACTGCTAGGACTGCCCCTTCAGCTAGCAAGGTCAGTTTTCCCCACTGCTAGGACTGCCCCTTCAGCTAGCAAGGTCAGTTTCCCCACTGCTAGGACTGCCCCTTCAGCTAGCAAGGTCAGTTTCCCCACTGCTAGGACTGCCCCTTCAGCTAGCAAGGTCAGTTTCCCCACTGCTAGGACTGCCCCTTCAGCTAGCAAGGTCAGTTTCCCCACTGCTAGGACTGCCCCTTCAGCTAGCAAGGTCAGTTTTCCCCACTGCTAGGACTGCCCCTTCAGCTAGCAAGGGCAGTTTCCCCGCTGCTAGGACTGCCCCTTCAGCTAGCAAGGTCAGTTTCCCCACTGCTAGGACTGCCCCTTCAGCTAGCAAGATCAGTTTCCCCACTGCTAGGACTGCCCCTTCAGCTAGCAAGGTCAGTTTCCCCACTGCTAGGACTGCCCCTTCAGCTAGCAAGGTCAGTTTCCCCACAGCTAGGACTGTCCTTCCAGCTAGCTTGTTCTCTCATGCTGGTCCAGCCCTGTCTGCTAGCCTAGCTCCGGCAGCTAGCGCAGCCTCTATGTTAATGTAGCAGTACAGCTAGCATAGGCCCTGTAGCTAGCAGTGCCCTGGCAGCTTCCCTGTCCCTCTGCTAGCCCCCTTTTGGTGTAGCTTCCCCTGCTAGCATGGCCCAATGTTTTTGTTTGTTGCTTTGTCGTGTCCCCTGCCCCACTGTCTGTGTTTTTGGGTCGCCCGGTGGCTCCCGTGGAGGGGGGGGTACTGTGAGGTTCGCCTGTTCCCTGGACCTTTAATTCCCTGTCTCCTCACCTCACCAGCCCCCACCCTCGCGATGTTTTACTCTCCTCTGCTCTTCAACAGCCCCCACCCTTGGACTACCTTTCACAGCTGTGATAAGTTATGATTAGCGCCCCAGAGGGCTTTAAATATCTACCGCCGCGCTCCTGGTGAGACATCGTCATCGCTCTCTATTCTTCCACGGGAGGATTCCTTTGTTCTCACTGGGAGACGTTGTGCCATTCTGTATGCTGGTTCTTTGTTCTGGACTCTTTATCCTTTTCTGTGTTCAGTGTTCATGGAGTCCTGGACGTTACCATCACCTGCCGCGTCTCCGGCGTGAGACGAGGTGCCAGCCATCACCACCTGTCGCCGTTTGCCTGGAGTGGGACACCGTCTACGCTCTCTAATCCTCTACGGGAGGTTTTCCAGTGTCCCACTCCAGACGTCAAGCCGGCGCGCTCCTACTCCAGACGCTCAAGCCGGCGCGCATCGCTTCCTATCCCACGGGAGGATGCGTCTCTTCAAGCCGGCGCGCTCCCACTCCAGACCCCTAGCCGGCGCGCATCGCTTCCTATCCCACGGGAGGATGCGTCTCTTCAAGCCGGCGCGCTCCTACTCCAGACGCTCAAGCCGGCGCGCATCGCTTCCTATCCCACGGGAGGATGCGTCTCTTCAAGCCGGCGCGCTCCTACTCCAGACGCTCAAGCCGGCGCGCATCGCTTCCTATCCCACGGGAGGATGCGTCTCTTCAAGCCGGCGCGCTCCTACTCCAGACGCTCAAGCCGGCGCGCATCGCTTCCTATCCCACGGGAGGATGCGTCTCTTCAAGCCGGCGCGCTCCTACTCCAGACGCTCAAGCCGGCGCGCATCGCTTCCTATCCCACGGGAGGATGCGTCTCTTCAAGCCGGCGCGCTCCTACTCCAGACGCTCAAGCCGGCGCGCATCGCTTCCTATCCCACGGGAGGATGCGTCTCTTCACTTCCGAGGAGGATCTCCTTGCCAGGCCTCCGCCGTCTGAACCCTGCCATCCCTGTAAGCAGCTCTGGCCCTCGCCCTGTCCAAGGCCTTAACCCTGTTTCTCTGTCCCTGTCTCCAGCCTGCCTCCCCGGGCCTCTGTCCCTGTTTCCCCCTCTCCAGTGCCCCTGTTCCTGCCCTGACCTTTTTGCCCTGGCCCTGTCCTTTAGCCTTAGCCCCTTAGCCTGCTCGCCTCTTAAAGGCACAGTGCCACATTTTTCCCTATTTCTTTATTTCCAGTATTTTTGTGTTCTCCCTTAAAGGGACAGTGCCGCTTTTTGTTTGTATTGAATAAATGCCCTGTTTTGGCTTACTCTCATACCTGTCTTGTGTTGTGCGATTGGGGTCGGTTACAAACCATAACACGTATAACCCAAAACACCTTATCACCCAAAACACCTATCAGCCAAAACACCTATCAGCCACAACACCTTATAACCCAAAACACTGTATCACCCAAAACACCTATCAGCCACAACACCTTATAACTCAAAACACCTATCAGCCACAACACCTTACTGTATAACTCAAAACACCTATCAGCCACAACACCTTACTGTATAACTCAAAACACCTATCAGCACAACACCTTACTGTATAACTCAAAACACCTATAAGCCAAAATACCTATCAGCCACAACATCGTATAGCACTATAGCTCAATACACCTATCAGCCAAAATACCACTATATATATAATCGCCACGAAAAAATTGCTGTATCTCTGGCATTTCTTAGCTGATCTGCAAACTTTTTGTGTCATTGTGTAACTGACAGACATTACTTCATGCATGTATTTTGCGCCATTTTCCCAAACTTTGTTTGTTCACAGCAGCCATGCTTTTCAACCAATTCATCTGCTTGAACAACAAATGCGTAAATATGGCTCCTGAAATATGCTGCAAGTTTGGTTCAAATTGGTTTATGTAATGTTTATTTATATAGTAAGTAATGTTTATTATGTTTATTTATATAGTAAGTAATGTTTATTTATATAGTAAGTAATGTTTATTTATATAGCACCTTTCACAGACCAGGGTCACAAAGTGCTTCACATAGTAAAAACATCAATAAAATGCAAAGATAGCAGCATGGTAAAAGAAAATAATAAAAAATGTGAAAGATCAGGAAAACCAAAACAGATAAAAATACAGAACATAATTAGCCAAACGCCTGCTTGAACAGCACAGTCTTTAGCTGCTTTTTAAAGGTGTCTACCGAGACCACAGATCTAAGGTCCAAGGGCAGAGCATTCCATAGCCTGGGGGCCACGGTTTCGAAGGCTCGGCCCCCTTTTGTTTTTAATCTAGACCGGGGGGACAGCCAGCAAGCCCTGGTCAGACGACCTGAGCGATCTGTTCGTGGTGTATGGACACAGTAGGTTGCAGATGTAGGCAGGTGCCTGACCGGAGTGCTCTATGTGCCGTACATTTCACATCTCTACTGTATATAGTTTATTTCACATCTCTACTGTATTATTATTATTATTATTATTATTATTATTATTATTATTATTATTATTATTATTATTATTATTATTATTATTATTATTATTATTATTATTATTATTATTATTATTATTATTATTATTATTATTATTATTATTATTATTATTATTATTATTATTATTATTATTACCTTTATTGAAGATGAATGAGTGCTTGTATGTTGTGTGTAAGAGAGTGTATGCAAGTGTGAAACTGGGGTATCAGCAAGAGCAGGAGGGATCTACTAAGAGCGTGTTGATTATATTCTTGAAGGCTGTCAGTGAAGTAAGAGCTGTAAGTTTAAGGGTGTCTTGAATAGCGTTCCAGTCATAAGCTGCTGCAAAGTGAAAGGAGTTTCGGCCGAAGGTGGTCTTGGATCTTGGGATGTTTAGTTTGATGAGTTCGCTTGATCTTGTGCCGTAAGTGCTATGAGAAAGGTGGAGCAGGGAGGAAAGATAAGGTGGGGTCTTGGCCAGGATTGTCTTGTAAATGGAGTGGAATCAATGTTGGAGTCGCGGGTGTGGAGGGAGGGCCATTTAACCAGTTTGTAAAGGTCACAATGATGTTTAAGCCAAATGTGGATTTTATGAAATGACTGCTCAATGGAAGTGAGACTGTCTTGAAGAGTGGAGGCCACGGAATGGAGAGAAGGGCCAGAAGCATACAGGATGGTGTTATCAGCATAAAGGTGGATCCGAGAGCTGCCTGCAGCCTTCGCCACATTAATATAAATGGAGAACAGGGTAGGATCCAAGATTGAGCCCTGAGGCACCCCTTTAGTGATGGCAAGTGGCTCAGACAGGATATTCTCTGTCTTGACCTGTTGGATCCGGTTAGTAAGGTAGCTGGCAAACCAGTTGCAGCAGGTGGTTCAGTTGTATATGGTTCAGTTTCACATCTCTACTGTATATGGTTCAGTTTCACATCTCTACTGTATATGGTTCAGTTTCACATATCTACTGTATATGGTTCAGTTTCACATCTCTACTGTATATGGTTCAGTTTCACATCTCTACTGTATATGATTGCATATAATATTCAATGCTTGTTATAGCGCCCCCATGAGGTTTGTTCGTTCCACTATTTTGTAACTTTTGCTGGTCTATCAGCTTGCCAATTGCATAAAAAGCACATGTGGCAGAAGCTGAATAATAATAATAAAACCACCAATTACATTAGGATTTCGTGCCTTTGGGGCTTGCACCCCAAATATGAAAAAAACTAGTACAGGTGATGATGCAGTTGTACAAACTATGCAGTTAAGATTTGTGAAGAGACGTGCTGCAGTTTCCACCCTTAAGCCCTTAGACTCTGTACTGTAAATCATTCAGCCATCAGATTACCTGTGATGGTTATATTACTCACCATTGTGTCCTGTACAATAAGGGTGGTCCTCTTTGGTGGAAAAAGGAGATTTGCACTGGCATTTGTTTCTATATGAAGCCATAATTAGAGATTGTCCAAGCTACATTGCCTTATTGTTGAAATGGACCTCTGGACTTTATGAATGACTGGCTTACACATGCTTAGAATTTACACTGCACTTGGTAGATCTGTCTTTGGCTTCTGTGCTCCTGAATGGTGGAACGCCCTGCAGGGGACATTGCAATGAGGTGCACTGGTGTCCATGGGTCCATTTAGAGAACTGGTGACCAAGCAGGACACCACAATCTGTAATAGTTTTTCAATTGTGTTTGAGTGTATAACGTCTTAAAGGAATCTATTTTTCTATTTATAGTACAGTTTTATTTATTCTTATTACTATTTTAAATTTTTTTGTGTTCTCTTCCTTGTACTTTGTATATCAATTGATGATATATCAATCGCTGTTCATACCCAGGCCTACTCTGACCACATCATCTCCTACAGACTCGCCCTCACCCAAACCAAGTCCTCCTTCTACTCTCTACACCTCCAAAGGCCAAGGGAATTCCAAAGCCCTCTTCTCCACCATCACCAAACTCCTCCAGCCCCCCGACGACCCTGTTATGTCCTGTTATGCTACGTATAGGTTGTGACATACTAGCAGTTACATTGTAGGCTACTGTGCCTTTAATAGACAGGCGTGGTTAGCGCTCGAGGTAGGGCTGTGTTGGTAACCTAAGAGTCAGTCGAATAAAGTAATGAAACCACACGGTCGTGTGTTCATTGTCTCAACATAATAATTGGCGAACGAGGATGGCTGATTTCGTTTTACCACCGCCACCACCGTTTCTACCTGTTCCCGGTGACCCAGCGGTTCCATGGGTTAGATGGCTAACGTCATTGGAGGACTATTTATTGGCGTTGGGACTGGAGGATCTGGAAGAAGCTAGGAAGTGCGCACTTCTGCGACACTGCCTCGGACAGGAGGGGCAACGGATTTATGCTACGCTTACATTAGCCGACGATCAGTACTCTACTGCTACCGAGGCTCTGAAGTCGCATTTTAGCTCGGGAAGAAGCCGTCGGATGTACCGGTTTGAGTTCCGCCAGAGAGCACAGAGGTCTGGTGAGACTGTTTCGCAATATGTGTCTGCCCTGCGGGAGCTAGCCAAGCATTGTGATTTTAGGAACTTGGAGGATGGACTCATAGTCGACCAGCTGATTGAAAGAACATTGTGTGCTCAACTGAGGGAGAGACTGTTATTAGAGCCGGACGCCATGACACTAGCTGATGCAGTAGTGATTGGAAAACAGTTGGAGACAGCTATCTCTGAGGCGCGCAAGTTTTCCCGCGCGGTGCATGAGCCTGTGACGTCACCTCCACCCGGAGTTCAGAACGTGGCCCAGGAGGCAGCTGGCGCAGACGGTGACAACTTCGATGTGCAGAGAGTGGCAGACAGGGCGCCGAGGGAGAGGGAGAATGGACAAAGGCGTTGTGGTAACTGTGGCTCCCCTAAGCATGCAACCAGGGACCTGTCCTGCCCTGCTCTAGGCAAGCGCTGCCGTAACTGCAACAGGGTTAACCATTTTGCGCGCTGGTGTCGCTCTCCTCCTGATCATGCACAGTCTGGGGCTGTTCCCATCAATACAGTACAAAGCCCACAGGCCTCATTCAGTCATTGCACATGTCGTGTGGGTGGGGCCTCCATACCACTCCTCGTGGACACAGGGGCTAAAGTGTCGCTCCTGAATAAGTCCACTTATGACCGGCTCTTCAGTCACGTGCCGTTGACTACAGCAGCAAACGCCCTGTCGGGGTATGGCCACGCCCCGATCACCACTTTAGGGGTAGCCTGCCTACCTGTGGAGTACAAAAAGAGACACATCCCTGACACCGAGTTCTACATCACACGGAGAGGGGCTAACATCATGGGGCTAGACCTGTTTCATGCTCTGGACTTCACATTGACCGACGCTGGGGGTCTACGCGTCCTGCAGGTCACCGCGTCCTGGCCTGACCATCACCCGACACTGTTCGAAGGCCTGGGCTGTATGACTGGATTTGTGCACCAGCCCTCGGTGGACACGTCTGTCCGACCCGTCATTCAGCCGCTGCGGCGCATTCCCTTGGCCCTCCGTGATGCGGTGGAGGAGGAGATTCGTCATCTGGTGAAGGAGGACGTCATAGAACCGATCAACGCCTCTCCCTGGGTGTCCAACCTGGTGATAGCCAAGAAACGGGGGGGGCGCGGACTGCGTCTATGCGTCGATCTGACAGACGTAAACAAAGCCATCATCCCTGACAAGTATCCCCTCCCCACAGCGGAGGAGCTGACTAGCCATTTCCATGGCTCCACGATTTTCAGTAAAATGGATTTATGTCACGGCTACCTGCAGGTTCCCCTGGCACCGGGCAGTATGGACCTCACAGCGTTTGTCACACATGTGGGGGTTTTCAGGTACAAGCGCATGGCTTTTGGCCTGTCATCAGCCCCAAGCTGTTTTCAGAAAATAATGTCGCTCATTTTGGCTGGCATCCAGGGGGTCAGCATCTACTTGGATGATGTGGTGGTGCATGCGCCCACCGCTGCACTCCACGACGCTCGCCTGGAGCAGGTCTTCCAGCGCTTCAAGTAAAACGGGGTCACACTCAACGCGGAGAAGTGTACATTTGGAGCTACTGAGGTCGAGTTCCTGGGGTTCAGGCTCTCCAGGGAGGGTATCACCCCGATCATGTCCCACACCGAAGCAATCCTGTCCCTGCCGGACCCGCAGTCGCCGTCCAAGCTGTCTTCTTTTCTGGGCATGGCTGCCTACTACCTCCGGTTCATGCCACACTATTCTGACTCGACGGCCCCTCTGCGCCAGCTGTTACGCAAGGATGCGGTATGGGACTGGACCCCGGCCTGCCGGGAGGCTGTGCGCGTCATCAAACGGCAGCTCACGTCCCCGCCAACACTGGCACATTTCAGCCTGACCGCGCCCACCTTGGTCACCTGTGACGCCTCTGGGGTGGCGCTCGGCGCCGTGCTATCCCAGGTTTATGGAGGGGTAGAGCGTCCAGTGGCTTTTGCCTCTCGGGCCCTCACACCAGCCGAGCAGAAATACTCTGTGGGGGAAAGGGAGGCCCTCGCCTGTCTGTGGGCCTGCGAACGCTGGCATGTCTACCTGTATGGCAGGGCGTTCACCATTCGCACAGATCATCAGTCTCTGACAGCGCTGCTGGCGACCCGAGGGGCGGGGCACAAGCCTATGAGGCTACTGAGGTGGGCTGATAGGCTGAATCAGTACAACTTCGGACTCGAGTTTATGCCGGGGTGCTCTAACACGGTAGCTGACCTTCTTTCAAGAGCCGTCTCTACGACAAAAGAGGCGGGTGAGGCGAGTCCTGAACAGGAGGACGACGTGGACTGGGTCCACATGCTGCATGGACCGCTCAGCGCAGTAGTCACGCTGGCTGAGCTGCAGCAGGCTGCGGCTGAAGATGAGACATTTACAAATCTCCGTGCCTATATCCAGGACGGCTGGCCAGCCACGGTGGAGGACAGACTGCTCCCCTACCGCCGAGTCCGCGACGAGCTCTCCTGCTGGGGGGAGGTGTGCCTCGCCCGCGGTCACCGCGCTATTATACCAGAGGCGCTGAGGGCCAGGGTATTGCACATGGCGCACGACGGCCACCTGGGGGTGGTTAAGTTGAAACAACGCTGCAGAGACACAGTGTGGTGGCCTCACATAGACGGCGACGTAGAGGAGCTGGTGCGCAACTGTACCTGCTGCCTGCTGAGTGGGAAAACGGGCCAGCCGGCTACAGCACCCCTCACCCCGACCCCGTGGCCGTCCGCGCCGTGGGAGCACATTCAGGTTGACCTATGCGGAGAGCTTCATGGGGCCCCGGCACATGCCCGCTACCTGATGGTCGTGCACGACCTACACTCGAAGTGGCCAGAGGCCATCGAACTCAGCTCCATCACCACACAGAGCATCACCGACAACCTCGTCAAGCTGTTTGGGCGCTGGGGCCTGCCCAGTGTCGTCACCACGGACAATGGGCCTCAATTCATCTCGGCAGAGTTCTCTGAGTTCCTGTCACTGAGGTCCATCAGGCACATCAGGACGTCGGTCTACCATCCTGAAAGTAACGGCGGCGTTGAACGCCTAAACAAATCTCTGAAGAATGGAATCAGAGCCTGCCTGGAGGAGGGGAAAACCTTCAGCGCTGCACTCACCCAAACTCTCCTGACCATCCGGGCATCCAAGCACTCCACCACAGGGGTCTCTCCGGCTCTGCTCATGATTGGGCGAGAAATGAAACAACCACTAGACTGCTTGAGAGCTGAACCGGCCCCTGCATGCGAGAGCCCTGGGCTCGAGAAGGCCAGAGATCAGGTCCAAAGCTCACAGGCTCAGATGAAACGGAGGTATGATGCCTCTCACAGAGTACAGACTATGTCAGCAGGGGATTGGGTCAGGATTAAACACGCCAACCGCAAGAACAAGCTGAGCTCATACTGGTCAGCACCCCTCCGAGTGACCCGTCAACTGGGTCCGGCCACCTACAGACTAGATGATGGTTCTCGCTGGCACTCAAACCGCCTGCATAAGGTGGGTGCCCCGACACTGCCTGCATCATCCATGAGCCAAGCTGCAACCCGCAGTTGGCAGCCCCGCTTGGAAGCAACCAGGGTGGGAGGTAACCCACCACAACCACCAGACCCTGCTCCCCAGCCTGCTCGCCCTCAGAGGGTGAGGGCTCCACCCGCTTGGCATGGGGACTATGTTACTGGGTAAATGCCACGGGTTGGTGGACTGAAGTGTTCAGTTTCTGTTCATGGACTGGAATGTTCTATTGCTGTTGCAAGAGGGAAGGGGGGGGAAAATGTTATGTCCTGTTATGCTACGTATAGGTTGTGACATACTAGCAGTTACATTGTAGGCTACTGTGCCTTTAATAGACGGGCGTGGTTAGCGCTCGAGGTAGGGCTGTGTTGGTAACCTAAGAGTCAGTCGAATAAAGTAATGAAACCACACGGTCGTGTGTTCATTGTCTCAACATAATAGACCCCCTCCAGACCACCTCCTCTGATCTCTGCAACAGATTCACGGAATTCTTCCAAAACAAGATCGATGCCATCTACCAGCAGCTCCAGTCTACTCCTGTGTCCCCCACACCTCCGGTTGTTAAACATGACCCTCTGCCCCATCCCACCTACTCCTTTTCATCCTTCTCCCTGGTGGACACCGACTCCATTATGAAGCTGGTGTCGGGCTCTAAATCCTCCACCTGCTCTCTGGACCCCATGCCCACCACCCTGGTGAAGGCTGGCCTGCCTGCCCTCTGTCCTCTCATGGTAGACATCATCAACTCATCCCTGTCCACTGGCTCAATCCCTGCTGACTTGAAGGTGGCAGCAGTCACCCCAATAAAAAAAAAAACCCCGGTCTGGACCTTGATAACCTCAACAACTTCCGCCCCATTTCAAACCTCCCCTTCCTCAGCAAGGTCCTCGAGCGTGCAGTAGCCGCCCAGCTACAGAGTCACATGGCCCACCATGACCTGTTCGAACCACTCCAGTCTGGGTTCAGGGCTAAACACAGCACCGAGACCACCCTGATAAAGGTAACAAATGACCTCCTCATGGCTGCTGATGCTGGCAACATCAACATCCGCATCCTCCTGGACCTCTCAGCTGCTTTCGACACCATCTCACACTCAAACCTCCTAGACCTCCTGGAAAGTGTCCTTGGCATCACTGGTACCCCCTTGTCCTGGTTCACATCTTACCTTACCAACAGGTGGCAGTATGTTTCCCTCGGGGGGTCCAGGTCGCGTGTACCACTTCCGCAACGGATTTGATTTCCGGGGTTTGCCTGATTGGCCACTAAGCCCATGTGACCCTACGCTAGCACGCCCCCCTTACCCCGCTTACGCCTGAGAGTTAGCGCCTGAGTGCGCTAGTTAGCTCATAGCTACCCAGCTTGTTAGCCAGCATGAATACCCGATTTAAAATGGTTCTCTCCTCCTTGTATACCCTTGTCCTCACAAGTATTCTGCCAGGGAACTTATGGACATGACAATAGTATTTATAAGGTGTTTGATCATTGTGTCGTTGTACATATTGTGTATACACCGTTGCGTTAGAAGCTAACAATAGCTGCGAGCTAACTAGGCTACAAGCTCAAACACCCTACAACCACCACTATTGTCGCGTCCACAAGCTCCCCCGGCAGAACACCCGCAAGGACAAAGGCACACAAAGAGGAGAGAACTACCCCAAATCGGGCACTCATGCCGGCCAACAAGCGACCTGCGTCTATGCCTTCTACATCGGGCATTCATGCTGGCTACCAGGCTAAGCTGCGTTAGCTTCTAACGGTGTACACAATATGTACAACGACACAATGATAAGCTGCATTAGCTTCTAACGGTGTACACAATATGTATAACGACACAATGATTTACATTATTACATATGGTAACGTGGTTGTGGCTTTTACAAATAGTGGTTCGCTTTAGAGATGGATGGCTATGATCACAGAGCAACAGATAGAGCTTCATTCATCACTCGGCTAGTAGTAACAAGGCTCTCTGGCTGCCGCTAGCTGGTGTGTGACTCTCAGGCGTAAGCGGCGTAAGGGGGGCGTGCTAGCGTAGTGTCACGTGGGCTTAGTGGCCAATCAGGCCAACCCCGGAAATCAAATCCGTTGCGGAAGTGGTACACGCGTCCAGGTCAGCTCCAGCACCTGTTAAACAGGGTGTTCCCCAGGGTTCGGTGCTAGGTCCACTCCTTTTTATGATCTACCTCCTCCCACTCGGTGATATCATAAGGAAACACGGCCTCCACTTCCACTCTTACGCAGACAACACGCAGCTTTACCTCCACACCAAACCCTCGGCTCCCCTTCCTCCCCCCTCCCTCACTGCCTGCCTCCAGGACATAAAAACATGGATGACCACCAACTTCCTTCAACTCAACAACAAGAAGACTGAATTAATAGTTGTAGCCTCCCCAGCCCTCCTCCAAAATATCGACCACCTTGTTCTCTCCGTGGATGGCTACTCCATCTGCCCCTCCACGGAGGTAAGGAACCGGGGCGTAATACTGGACTCAACCCTCTCATTTCACCCTCACGTCAAGTCTGTCACCAGATCCGCCTTCTTCCACCTCAGAACCATTTCCCGCCTCCGCCCCTCACTCTCCGACACCTCAGCGGAAACACTCATTCACGCCTTCATCACTTCCCGCCTCGACTACTGTAACGGAATCCTTCTTGGTGCTACACTCACACGAGGCTTCCGCTCCTCCAACTCCGACCTCCTCACCATCCCCCGCACCAGGCGTTCCACACTGGGAGACCGAGCTTTCGCTGTAGCTGCCCCCAGACTATGGAACTCCCTCTCCACCTCCATCCAAGGCTCTGACACCATCAACCTCTTCAAAACCAGGCTAAAAACCCACCTGTTCACAAGTTTGCCTTCACGCAACACGTGAAGTAGCCCACCCCTGACTCTTTTCTTTTAAGCCACAGATCCCGTTGTTTTGTTTCGTTTTGTTGTTTGTTTTGTTTATTAATTTCAACCACTTCATCCCAATGGACAGCACCTTGCTTCCTTTTTTTATCTCTTTTATCTTATTTGTTTTTTTCCTGTTGTTACTATACACATATATTCAAAAATCTTTTGTTTTTTATCTTTTCTTTTTTCAAAATTTTTATTTTTCCACCCTTTCCTTGTACAGTGTCCTTGAGTCTGAGAAAGGCGCTTCTCTCTTAAAATCCAATTTATTATTATTATTATTATTATTATTATTATTTATTATTATTATTATTATTATTATTATTATTATTATTATTATTATTATTATTATTATTATTAGGATTGATGATGATTATTGATAATGACTAATACTCAATGAAACTGTAAATGACGGTCGCCTCAGTGAAAATCTTGAGCCAAAATAAAGATTGAATGAATGATTTCTCCTCTGCAAATATTACTAGTATAATGTAGGTGCACGGTTGTACAGTACATACGATTCAATAACAAAAATATGACAACATTTATTGACTGAGCTCTTGATACAAGGATTAACATTAGACAACATGAATTTGTTTTTAACAACACTGCATTCTGTGGCTGTATTTAAGGATAAGGATAAGGATAACTTTTATTGATCCCTCACGGGGACATACACATAGCTCATAGTCTCATTAAACAATCATCATATCACAATCGTTACATTTTTACAGTAACAACGGCACAACATAAATTCAAACAGGCATGTACATTTGTTGACACATGTCGACTACAGTATGTCTTTCTACTATTATCCTTCCCATACCTGCACCTCCCCCCTCCCCCATGCTGATAAGACGCCCGAATATAGCCAAAGGGATCAATAAAGGAATAGCTTATCTTATCTTATTTGACCGTAATACAAAATTACAACATATAACACAGACCTTAAGTTACACGATTGTAAAAGAAAATGGCTGTGTGCCAGCATTCAAGACACACCCTTTATGCCCACCTCTCTGTAACACTATAGACAACATATAAACGTTTTTAATAGCACTTACTGTATCATGTGGCTGTAAAAGGCTTTATGTTGTGAATATTTGTACCGCTAGAGGTAAATTATGTATTTTCCATCTACTGGTCAAACTATTGATGAATGTATATGCATGTACCCAACGTTGATTTGGTTAAGAAATAACACTTTTAACACTTACAACACTGCACTCAGTGTTAGGGAAGCTATACTCTGAGAGCATCGTTTTGGAAGCTAGCAATTACTTCACACTGGAAGATTTTGAACCACAGCAAAGCTATAAAAAACAATGCTGGGAAGTTAATTCATGCATTCATATCTAGCCGGTTAGACTACTGTAATGCACTTTTCACAGGTCTCCCTAAGAAAACCACAGAGAGGCTTCAGCTTATCCAAAACTCTGCAGCCCGACTGCTAACCAAAACCAAAAAGAGAGAGCACATTAGTCCAGTCTTAGCTACTTCACACTGGCTTCCTGTAACATTTAGAATTTACTTCAAGGTCCTTCTCCTTACATACAAAGCCCTAAATGGACAGAGACCAGATACATTGCCAACACTCTATTTCTCACTATTTAAATGAGAGATCAGGGAGGCCAACTCTTCAAATGTTAATATTTAGGATCATTTTAATGCAGTTAATATTTAGGATAATTTTTATGTTTCGTGCCCGGCATGTTGAAAGATACGTGTGATCGATCTGGTAGATAGAGTAGATCGATATGTCCATTGGCTGATGATAAATCCCCTTATTGCATAGTGAAATCTGCGATGCAAACGTAATCCAAGCTACAGGCTGCAGATCCAGAATCGAGCTAACATAAAACTCCATTGAAAGTAAAAAAAAATAGTCCACCATTCAGCCACAGGGCACACTGCATTATCGCGATAGCGCCCCTAAGAGGATCTGGCCGGTTTTGCACCTTCTCGAATTCAAAGAGTAGGGTAAATCTGCAGTGCCGCTCGGCGACCTTGAATATGTTATTAAAATGGAATAAAAGCAGGGCGGTCAGGTAGCGGAGATTGCGTTCGTCACCAACCCCGGAAACGCTAGGATTCGCCTGTTCGAATCCAGCTCACAGCTCCGGGGTTGTCACCAGCTTGGCTGGCCGAATTGGCAGTATTAGAGGGTGGGAGAAGCTGGCGGGGTGGGTCCGGGTCGTTGTAAACAGCGACTCCTACAGTTCGGTCGGGGCGCCTGCTAAGCGCGGATAGGATCTAAGGGGGGTAGTGTGATCCTTCCACACGTTACACCCTCTCAGTGAGAATCCGCGCTGCCAGGTGAAAAGAAGCGGTTGATTGGCTAGACGTGTGTCGGAGGAAGCACGTGATAGCCTCCACTCTCCCAGACCGACTGTGGGGGGTAAGTGCGCAGCGACCAGGAAGGGGATTGGGAATTGGCATAACGACTAACATTGGGATGGGAGAAAATCGGAGGAAAAAGGAGGGGGAAAAAGATAAAAAAAAAAAAAAAAAAAAAATGGAATAAAAGCAATAACAACTTGCCACGGATATATCCGTGCTTCTGTCCACAACGGGTGGAATCGAAACACGGAGATATCCGTTGTTCGTCCCCATTGTGTTAAATCCATTATGAAAAACGATGTGATTTAATGCTCTATGCCCAGCCTTACCTTGACCTTGTCTATTTCACTGCTATCTATTTTATGCTCGTTTTATACTTATTGTATGTCTGTACTTTATGCATTGCTCTTGATCTGCCAATTTTGTGCACATTTTATGCCTGTCTTTTCTTACTGCTGTGAAGCACTTTGAGCTGTAATTCTTGTATGAAAGGTGCTATACAAATAGTGTATTATTATTATTATTATTATTATTATTATTATTATTATTATTATTATTATTATTATTATTATTATTATTATTATTATTATTATTATTATTATTATTATTATTATTATTATTATTATTATTATTATTATTATTATTATTATTATTATTATTATTATTATTATTATTATTATTATTATTATTATTATTATTATTATTATTATTATGTTGTTATCATTACCTTCAGGAGAAATATAGTTTGGTTAACTATAGTTACTTGAAAAAAGGAGTTGGAGCTACTTTATAAAAATAAGTTAAGTTAAGTTGAACCTTTATTAACCCCCTTTGGAAAATTGGTCCTCTGCATTTGACCAATCCTAACTATTTAGGAGCAGCACCCATGGGACCAATCAGTTGTAATGCCGGAACCTTGGTCAAGGGCAACGGCAGGAAACCCAGCATGTCTTTATGGTGTGGAAGCCTTCCAGAAACCAGAGGAAACATGTGGCGGACATATAAACTCCACACAGAAAAGCCACCTGCCTGGGTTTGAACCCATGACCGTCTTACTGTGAGGAAATAGTCCTATGTCAAAGTCAAAGTCAGTTTTAATTGTCGCTTCTCATGATGTGCAAGACATACAGAGAAATTAAATTGCACTTCACCCTTCCCACGGTGTATATACAAAAATATCTAATACAAACATAAAGTGACATATAGGACACTATAAATAACATATGGACGATGTACATACACTATACAGGATATATTATATACAATATAAACAGTGGCTAAAATTTATATTTTTTAGCAGCAGTAGTACATAGTAAGTAGGCTATAACTAATAAATAATGGCAGTAGAATACAATAATGGCAGTAAAGTAAAGTGGCAGTGAGATGATAGATATGGCAGTAAGCTAACATAATGTAAACTAAAATAATGGCAGTATTTTAAGTAAAGTGGCAGTGAGTTGTGAAGTGGCAGTGAGTTGTGAAGTGGCAGTGTATGTCTGTGTGTGTGTCAGCGGGGGGGGGGTTCTTAGTCCAGGTTGTGTGGTGGCAGAGTGCCAGTGCTGATACAAAAAAATAAAAAAATACTCTGACCCTAACTAACCTTACTGTCATGCACTTGTCCTAATATACTAACCTACACTGTAGCACTCAACACTTTGATGAACATTGTTACTCAGCTGATAAAGTTGTACCCTTCCTGCTGTCTTGTTGTACAAAACTTGTAAGTCGCTTTGCGATGTAAATGTACATCTGCAAAGTAATACAAAATTAGAACATATAACACAAAATGAAGCAACACGATTGTAAAGGAAAATGGCACTCACTTTAATAGATGCCAGAATAACTGCATTTTTACAATTGTACAAGCTACATCATTAAATCATTAAATCATTAAATGGTCTCGTCTGTTGGTTTAGTTGTCAGACCAGAATCTCTTGTACAATAGCGAAGGGGGAAGGGGTCGGTTAAATCTGTCTCACTCAATAGAGAAGAGGCAGTGGTTGAATAAATACTGTACATAGATGAATAAAATAAAAAAAAGTTATAATATAATTACTTTCTTTTCTAGTCCTACAACCCAAAATTGTAATTCCAGTAGTTAACTACTGTACAAAGTAATTGACTACTAAAATCACTATGCCACTTTTAATTTAGTTGAACTATTAGCAAACTACTGCAAAATGTAGTTAACCTACTGTAAACTGCTCTACCATTTTGCAACCTTTTGCACACTTTTGCATGCACGGTGCTCACAGTTGTGGTGACCATGTGCCAGCATTCGAGGCACACCCTTCATAAGCAGATATATTATGCATACAGCATATTATCCACCCCCCCCCCTCTCTCTCTCAATAAAAAATTAAACATATGAGAAGATGATAATCCACGGTACCTTTTTCTGAACTATGACATCAGGCAGGTGTTGCTTTGATGTTGCAGCGAACAATCAATTCCCCTGTGAGCTTTAAACAGCCACATCAGCACTCTGATCCAGAGTGAGATACGGGTGTTGCGCGCTGTAATCACCCTTTAAAAGGAGCAGTGTTGCCCGAGGGCAAGTCACTCCCAGGTGTAGAGGCAGAAACCACAGCAACCATCATGACATTCAACGGAACTTGGAAAGTAGACCGCAGTGAGAACTATGAAAAGTTCATGGAACAAATGGGTGAGTTGCCATCGGCAGTGACAGACTGACTGCAGTGGATTTCTCATTTACAAGGCAGTTGCTGGATAGGATTTTTTATTTTATTTTTATTTTTAATTTAATTAAAAAAATTATATCTTTTTTAACATTGACCCATAGAGACACCGGTACATGACTTAAGATGTAACCATCTGAACCATCGACTGTCACGATCAGAGACAATATTTGGTCAAGTAACCAATGCAAAAGCACAGAATTTGAGCATTATCATTATCTTTGTGAGGATGTTTTTTTTCTATTTAAAAATCAAATGTAATTCGCTCAGTACTGTAGGTAGCTAGAAATTGGCACAGGCGAAGCCTGCACTGAACTCACTGAACTCACAGACTCATCACAAAAGACCCGCTGTACTGTAGAAACATTCCTTCTTGCTGTTTTGGGTGTCTGCTCTCCAGCACAGTGGGTTTGAAATGGATCAATGAGTTATGAGGTTACAATGCAGACAAAGGCCAAACCTCCATCAGAAATGTGACACATTTAGTAATTTAGCTGACGCTTTTATCCAAAGCAACTTACAAATTGTGTATAAGTCAGCAGCAGTGGTACACCTCTGGAGGCTCAGGGCAAGTGGTATTGTTTGTCTAGCAGTGCCAGATTTGAGTGGTTCACATTTATTGTATAGTAGTATAGACATACATACCAGCATAGTAAGTAGTAGTAAAGGCATAGTACATAGTAGATAGTAGTACAGACATAATAGCATGGTACATGGTAGTAAAGAAGGAAAGAATAAGTGTGTTTTTAGTTGACGGCAGAAAATTGGGCAGATTTCAGCTGTCCTGACTGTGGTGGGAAGTTGGTTCCACCACTGTGGAGCCAGGACAGAGAATAGCCTGCTTCGTTTAAATGACCCCCCAGGAGCCCGAAGAGCAGCAGCAAGATGCAGAGTATATAGGGGTCTTGGGGGTGTGTAGTCAGAGACCATTGACCGGAGGTAGGAAGGTGCCGTTCCCCTTGTTGCACAGAATGCCAGGGCAGATTCTCTGAGAAGTGGGGTGATGTGGGCTGACTTTGGTAGGTCGGAGACCAGGTGCCACTGTGTTCTGCATGAGTTGAAGCGCCTTGGTGGCGCAAGCCGGTAAACCAGCTAGCAGTGTATAGCAGTAGTCGAGGCGAGACCTGAATGTTGATTGAAGGAGGAGTTAAGTGGCTTTTTTTGGTCCGGAATATGTAGTTTGTGTTGTAGTGTTATTTTTTATTTTTTTATTTAATTTATACAAAATATCATCAATCATCTACTAATCATCTAATCATCAACTACATATACGTTTTGAGTATTCTGTACACCTAAAATCTCATTAAGTCCCATTCAAATTATTTCACAAATGACTTCATGGTCGAACACTTCGATCGCAAAGGATTTCTAACCAAAACTTAAATATGCCAACTTTATTCAAGTTTATGTTGATTTGTCCAGTTACTTTTGGTCCCCTAAAATTGGGGGTACTACAGTATGTATAGAAAGGGCTACAATTCCTACACAGTTCACCTTATGTGGACGTGAACACCCTCAAATGACCACTGAAAGTGCACTTTAACCTCGTAACTCATCATCCAGTTTCAAATCCAACGTGCTGGAGAACAGAGCCAAAACAAAAGTCATTGTACTTACAGTATGCACTGTGCTTTTTTTATTGGCATCTGACTTTTGTACCTACTTATCTTCTGAAAATACACAATCAAAGGAAGTACAGTGCACGCACAGGTGAATTGATCGATTCACAAGAGGCTTCCTCTCATTGTCTCATTGTCTCCTGGTCTGTAAAATGCGCGCGTCTGTTCTCTGGTCTCAGGGGTCAACATGGTGAAGAGGAAGCTGGCGGCGCACGACAACCTCAAGATCATCCTGGAACAGACTGGGGACAAGTTCCACGTCAAGGAGAGCAGCGCTTTCCGCACGCTGGAGTTGGACTTCACCCTGGGAGTCACATTTGAATACAGCCTTGCAGATGGAACAGAACTATCAGTGAGTAGATTTATATATCCTCATTACCCTTCAATACACTTTTATATATCCACATTACCCCTCAATACACTCATTTATATATCCCCATTACACCTCAATACACTAATTTATATATCCCCAATACCCCTCAATACACTAATTTATATATCCCCATTACACCTCAATACACTAATTTATATATCCCCATTACACCTCAATACACTAATTTATATATCCCCATTACTCCTCAATACACTAATTTATATATCCCCATTACTCCTCAATACACTAATTTATATATCCCCATTACTCCTCAATACACTAATTTATATATCCCCATTACTCCTCAATACACTAATTTATATATCCCCATTACTCCTCAATACACTAATTTATATATCCCCATTACTCCTCAATACACTAATTTATATATCCCCATTACCCCTCAATACACTAATTTATATATCCCCATTACCCCTCAATACACAGCGGGGGGTACACGATCAAGTTGTGAGGCTATAGCATGGATAACCCCTGTGTCCGGTTAATATTTCAATCAGGCCCTTTATACGACCACAGCCACGTTAACCGCCTCTCTCTGCCAGTACAACCAGTGCTGTCAGTTGTTGTTATTTCTGCGATGTGTTCTCTGTGTGTGTACTGTGTCCCCATTGTCCTCAGGTGTAGCTAGAGAGGATTTACATGCTTCCTCGTGTGTCATGTACACTTTCATGCTTGGTTCCACAGGGTTCATGGGCCCTGGAGGGAGACGTGATGAAGGGCGTATTCAACAGGAAGGACAACGGCAAGGTGCTGACAACTACCAGGGCCATCGAAGGAGACGAGCTTGTGCAGGTGGGTTGTGTAGCCCTCGGGAAGCAACAGTTGTGATTGGACGATCAATAAAAGAGGGCGGGGTTTGTGGATTTTGTGAATATGGGTCAAATGTTTTTTTAAATAAGTTTACCACCACTTGCTTTGTATCAGCAAACCTAGAACTTCATAAAGTTGTATATATATAATGCTCACTTATACAGAACAGTAGATTGCTTGCTGGATTACATGCCCTATAATTGAGATGAGACAAAGGAAATTTCGCAATTGCAAGGAGACGATATACTGTTTTGTAACTCTGACTAAGTCCACCTCCCTCCTCTCCCCCCAGGCCTACGACTTTGACGGTGTGCAGGCCAAGAGGTTCTTCAAGAGAGGGTAGAGAGAACCCTGTCTCCCGTCCAACGGAACACAGCGGTTTGACCTCTGGATGACACACAGCACTGCATTAACTGGTTATATCAGTATTATATCTCTGTGACCAATAGCCAACATCACCTGTATACAATGCACTATATGGAATATGAATTGCACTGGATTTTGATATTTAGAATAGTAAAGTAATTTCATAAAGTGCCGACTGTCTCATTGTCTTTTTGTTGTCGTCGTCTGTTGTTGTCCGAATGCTCCGTGGAGGGGCGTACAATTAAAAAAACAGTGGCGTACACAGGGTCTCAATTGATCCGTCTCAATCCCCGCCCCCCCCTTTTTTGATCCTCCAATCACAACTGTTGCTTCCCTCATCTGTCCGAGGGAAGCAACAGTTGTGATTGGAGGATCAAGAAAAAAGGGGGGGGGGAGCGGGGATTGAGATAAATCAAAGGCATACTGGTGTCTATCTCCTGGCTGAAGGGATGCCCTGGAAAGACATGCAATTTAACAGTGGAAGGAATTACCAGCACTCACGGAAAATGTCCTTTTTGGCTGCACCAAACAGACGCGTTTCAGCAGAGCTTTCATCAGCGTTTAAATCAGATGTGTTTCAGCACACAGCCTTCAGCCTTTACCTTTTACATTTAGTCATTTAGCTGATGCTTTTATCCCAAGCGACGTACAAGTTCTGTACAACAGGTCAGCAGGAAGGGTATAACTCTGACAGCTAAGTAAACACCGTTCATCAAACAGTGTTGAGTGCATAGTAGTAAATACATATTAGCATAGTAATATATGCAAGGAAGATTATTGCGTTTAAAATGCAGATGGCTGCCGAACCATGTCTGTTTGGTTGTTTGCTGCCCGCACAATAACATCACTATAAGGATGTTTTGCACAAGTGCCGGTAAAATAATTTATCAAGACTGTGCATCCGGTGAGACTCTTTCAAAAGGTCTGAGTTGTGCTTCACACCCTCCTTAGTCTACCATGTGGAATTTACCCAGAATGTCACTTCAGATGGACCATAAAGTCTTTGATAAGCGGAGCTTGTAATGACCAGACCTTGATGACCTGAACAAAGTCCAGGCCGCCTCCCCCATGGGCTGTAGCCTCTACAGTATGTAGTATGGAACTCTGCAGGTGATTGATTGAATGAACATTTTATTAACAGATTGCAGAATGGGTACAATACAGTACGGCTCAACACACACAATTGTTAAGGGAATGCAGACCAGAGAAAGACTTTCGTCTTGTTTACATCAGGGTCCCCCATTTTCAATTCATAATGAATTGTAAGTAAGGGTGCAATTAGCACCGTGCAATCCATTCTTTGTGGATCTAGCCCTACCAAGGAAGTGTCCTACTACCAAGTGTCTACTTGGTATTTATTTTTGGCCCCTGGAAAGGTCTGTGCATACAGTATGTCACAAAGGGACACACAGCACTACAGAAGAAACGATTCCCATTTCAGTGACAGCATCATTTAAAGTTTATTTAACAATGAATAAAAATAAATATATATTTTGACATCTACAAAAATATAAAGTGTAGACAGATATACTGTACATCTTTCTTTCCTTCTTAAAACAAACAATTAATGAACCATTCATTAAAGCAGCACCAGCGACTCAATTCTGCCTTCATTTAAGGCCAAATCCTAAACCGCTCACACAAGTGTATCAATAGGATTCGGCCTATAGTAGAAGTCCTATGGGCCTCCACAGCCTATTGAAATGCTCACACACAACCAGTGACACAATGAGAACGTTCTCTTTTGTTCTTGAGTGTTGATGTGATAAACTGTAATCAGTATACACCCCCTAACCCTTACCCCAAAAAAGATATGGATTGATGCAATGCCAACTGTGAGAGATGACACATAAAATGCAACACTTTTTATGGATCTGATCTTATTTTGAAGGTTGTTGAAAGTAGGTGGCTTCCTTTTCTGTGTGTACAACATACAACTCACACATATAAGTGTGCACACCAACACAGACACACAGACATACAGTACACACACAGGCCGCGCACGCACGCACACACACACACACACACACACACACACACACACACACACACACACACACACACACACACACACACACACACACACACACACACACACACACACACACACACACACACACACACACACACACACAGAAAGTGAGGAGTGTGTCATCAGGTGTGTCACTATTAGCATTCCATATTTAACAAGATATGAATGACAGCCTCTGGTTACAGTATATTAGTGAAACCCATACCCCACCAATAAGGCACTCTGGATACAACTGAAGTCAACACGTTCATAATACAAAAGGAGTAGAAGCAACGCATTTCTTATACAATACAACATTTACACAAGATTATCCAACAGAGGCCTTGCACGTAATGTTTGTGTAGTTGTCTTTCTTCTAACATGGCTGCCTGTAACCATTGGTAACCACTTTAGAAAGAAAAGGCCCAATTAAATAAAACATTGGAAACGCATGATATTACTGTTCTACTGTGACTTGTTTACACAATCCAGTAATAAAACATATATTTACTATATTTGTATTGATATATTTCTCATATATCAACACATGACAACCGTTGTTTCTTCCAACATGGAGGAAATAATAAGCAGTGTAAACATTCCGTGAAAGGCCTCTATAGACGGTTTCAATAGTCGACAGGAACAACACTTGGGTCCAAACTGTTCCCCTAGCAACAGAATTCCATTGAAACTGTCTATATATGATGTCAAAAACTCAGAAATAAAATTAAATATAACCAACGTCCAGTTAAGAAAACACAAATATGAATTTAAGGAGACACAAATAAATAAGTGAAGACCACTGACAGATCTGATTAATGAGCTCTGATTGATCTTCGAATAATCCCATCAATATGACTGTGTTGATTTAGTTACTCAGTGGAAATATTAATATTCCTGTCATGATAGTCAATTTATGACATAAAATTCAGTAGCGTTACATTCATTTACCTATCTCAAACCCTGCCCTCTTTTCTTGATCCTCCAATCACAACTGTTGCTTCCCTCGAGGTGTGATTGGAGGATCAAGAAAAGGGCGGGGTCTGAGACAGGTCAATTTCCTAAAGCGTGTAAGTGTGAGGGCTGCCTATTGCTTATTAACAGCGAAGGAGTGCGCCGAATGCTTCCGCGTTTTCCCTGATTGGCTGCGACACGCCCCGCGGCAGGCGCGGCAACCGCAGAGCGGAGTGGCAGAGCTTGCGGCATTATTTAGCCGTAAACCGCCATGATTCTCATTCGAAGCTTAGCTCACCTGGCAGCGCGGTGGTCCTGCGGTCCTGCGGTCCTGGTTTCAAGTTCAAATCCCATAATTTTTTTTTATTTTTTTTTTTTTTAACGTGTATTCTTTCGCCGGTTAAGGTTAGGCATGGTTAAGGTTAAGGTTAAGGTTAGGCATTGTTTCGGAGTTGGTTAAGGTTAGAAAGGTTAAGTTTAGGCGCTGTTAAGGAGCTGGTTAAGGTTAGAGTTTGTCTTAGAGAATGGCAATATTCTTTCTATGGTTAAGGTTAAGGTTAGGCATGGTTAAGGTTAAGGTTAGGCATTGTTTCGGAGTTGGTTAAGGTTAGAAAGGTTAAGTTTAGGCGCTGTTAAGGAGCTGGTTAAGGTTAGCGTTTGTCTTAGAGAATGGCAATAGACAGCCTATTTCCGCACTGCCGCTCTCTCGCGCTGCCGCGGTCACATGGTCACATTGTCACATTCTTGCACTCCTCCGCTGTTAAAAAGCAACACGCGTGAGGGCTATGTAGACCTAAAAGACGGTAGAGGTTGTGTACCTTTGGGTGATGCACAACACGCACACTCCAAATGATTTCAATTGACTGTCCAGTTACATTAGCTGTTGAACAATTTTCAAAGCCAACTCATGGGTTCTTAATCTGAACACTTTTTTAAATGCCTATTGCAATTATAGCGTTTATTAAAACGTGATGCAAGTTTGCAGTGAATATACTGTATTCGTTCTGCTTACATTTACTTTCTTCATGCTGCTCAAGGCTTTGAGGTTGTATTATTATTATTATTATTATTATTATTATTATTATTATTATTATTATTATTATTATTATTATTATTATTATTATTATTATTATTATTATTATTATTATTATTATTATTATTGTTGATTAGGTTGCCAATAGTGTAATATTAAAATGAAAAGCTTGGGAGCTTGCAATGCTTACACCAACACGGAACACTCAAACACACAAGCAACAATGACCCTAGAAATGCATTTAGTTGGTGTCAACATCAAACACATACATATCTGATAAATGCAGGAACCTTGGAGTAGGCTGTTTCAACTTTTGGGAACAGAATATAATTGAATTGGGCTCCTGTAGGTCGTCTCATACATGAAACATATGAAACAAAACTGAGAAATACTCTCTTTAACTGTTTTGGACAAGTGATTAGGAATGTTGGATGAACAGCATACAAATATTAAAAAAATATACATATATATATATTACCCAGTAACTGAATTCATAGTAATATCTTAAACCGTCAATACAAAGTATGGATATCCAATAAGTCCTTAAGTGAAAATAATATACAAGAATAAAAATCTAGGTCATGTGTGAATTAAATTTGGATTTATACCTGCCATTAAAATAAAACGTGTAGAAAAAAAATCCTACCAGTACGCGTTAATGAAAAACTGCCTTGTGAAACGCATCACTGTTTTAATTACCAGTTTCTGCCATGATTTAAATAAAGCTCCACCTAGAATTGAGATGTTTGCTGGACTCAATCAGAGTAAATGATTTTCATGCTCATGCTTATAGGCCTACCGCACACATTACTATTATTACCTGGAGAAGACCACATGCACCTTTGTTAAAACCTTTACCAGCAGGATAATATGGTGTAATGCATGATACAAAGAAAAGAAAATGCCTTTCTGTTGAGATGATATTGGCAAATACATGTATCTGTAATGTTAAAACACCTGTACATACATAGAGCTGTATAAATATGTCTACTTAAACTTTAGTTTGGTTGAATCAAACCCTGTTTCCTTTTGGTGCGGTTCGCTTGGTGTGAACACAGTAATCGCACTCAGGTGCAGCACCAAAACAACCAGACCAGACCTTGTGGTAGAGGTCTTCACCAACACAACCAGACTGAGACCTTGTGGAAGAGGTGGTTTCGGTCCGGTTACAAACAAAATCACTAATTTAAGCGGGTTTGTGACCGGAAGGTCGCCGGTTCGATCCCCCGGACCGGCAGGAAAAATCTGGGCTGGGGAAGTGAATGAATAACTCTCTCCCATACCCTTAACACCAACCGCTGAAATGCCCTTGAGCAAGGCACTTAACCCCCAACTGCTCCAGTGGAGTTGCTCAGTGGCCAACGGTGTCAGACTGTGGTTGTGCTGGGCAGCTCCCAGGTGTGAATCGAACTGTGTGAATGTGAAACAGGGCGTAGCTGAAAAAGAGCATCCGTGCTCAGCGAACCTACCCTGGGTAAATAAAGGCAAAAAAAATAATAATAATAATAAATGAAGCTGGTTGGTCAGTTTTTGTTGACATTTCCTGTATATTTCCAAATGTATGATCTTTCATCATCATAATGTTATTATTTTCGCATCTGGTAAGTTCAAAATAGCCAAATAATGTCATGATACTAAACAAATACCTTGTATGCATAATTCAGGTGACAGTAGCCTAGACAGTGGTGCATAATTAATGACTGACTAGTGAATTGGAAAATGTATAGTATTTCCTAGCATTGGTGCAACAAGCCATGTTTGTCCACAAGTTATTTTTTTAATGAAGTTGTATAGTGATGGATGAAATGGGGCTTTGTATGGGGGATATGTGTTGCCAGGTTATATTGAGAACCCGTCTTATTATCTTCATACACTATACTTATTCCTGCACATAAACCCCAAGACCACATAAATGTGAGAGCAGGAAGTTTAACTCCAATATTCTGACCATTAGACAAGCAGCCACTTTGACCGTGTGACATTTGTTCACAATGTCTGGTGCGCTAGACAAAGTGCAGTGTGAACGCTAAACTAACCAAATTAACAATGTACTGTACAGGTGTGAAAACGCCCTTAGTCCACTGAGTCATAGGATTTCTTTATTGACAAATCCATTTTTCCAATGTAATTGTCCTCCAGCAAGTAAATACGATTATGCAAAATGACCATTTCAGAAATAGCTTTTAACGAAAAAACCAATGAATTGTGTGTGAATACTGTGATAATGAAGACAAAAAAAGTTCATAAATACTTAAATAACCAACTGACGGAAAATGTTGGTGGCGACGAGTGATACACCAGGCAGTGTTATGAGCAATATATTAGTTGGGCAACACTCCAAGCAACAGGCAACAAACCCAGAGACACACAGGGTCAAATATCAGTTCATACTGTATGTTTCCTGGTAAAGTTGTGAACAAAACCAACAATGCTGTGGCAACTTCTGTGGCAACACTGTTCAAAAGGATACTGTGTGACTGTCACCACTGCCTTTTGTTGACAGAAACCTTCATGAGTCAGCTAAGCTTTAAATCAATCAATGTTCCAAAACAGTTGGGTTAATGGTGCATATCACTAACTGCATGTATCGTGAGTGAAGAACGTCATGAGAATTCATTGAAAACAGTTACGATTTTGGCAAAAAGAAAAAAGAAAGAAAAAACAACAACCCTTGGGGGGAACGGAAGACATTTCTTTCTGGTCGATCATCCAGAGGACGGTGCATCAAAATAAGTTACAGTTTCGATAATAAACTTGCATAAATTGGCATTCCATTCAACTTGAAGATGTTGGGCTTCAGAACAATACGTTTCTATTCAGTAGACTCTTTGGCATCCAGTTCAAAACTCATTCACATGAGAAGACAATCAGTAACGACTTCAGAACACGAAGCTTTTCGAGGATACTTCTGGGTGACCTCGAAGTGTATGACGGCTGTGTATGGTCTGGACAAAGATATTGATTACGCTTTTCTCTTTTATAGACAATAGCCTGTCGGGTCAAATCATGAAGAAGATGCTGAAGAGAGGAATGGATATTTTGTGTACTATGTCGCCTACTGTCCGTCCGTCCATGGAAATATAACTTACCAAGTAAATAGCATCATAAAAAACCTCGCTCATCCAGACCTTTGGCAGTCACTGGGTTCCATTTCGCTGTGGGCTTATTGCTATTATGGCCTGTGAAAAAAGAAAGCATTAAAGGCAATATTAAAATTATTTTCATTATTAAACCTAAGATCTGGAATATTCTTTTTATGTATGTATGTATTTGTTTATTATTATTATTATTATTATTATTATTATTATTATTATTATTATTATTGTTGTTGTTGTTGTTGTTGTTGTTGTTGTTGTTGTTGTTGTTGTTGTTGTTGTTGTTATATTATTATATTATTGTTACATATTAATAGATTCATGAAGAGTCTAGATGAGGCAGTAGTGGGGCAGCAGAGGGTGCCATTCTGCAATCATAGATTGTGCCTTACTTGTAACTTAATAATCTATTTTTCTATCATCTGGCATCATACTCATTGATTCTAAACAAAACAATGTCAATCTCATCTGGCTGCAAATCACTTGTGCAAATTGTGCAAAAGTCAAATAAAGAAATAAAGAAATATAGAAATACATGTTCTCAATAGCAGCAGAATATGTATGCATTTCTAACTTTGAAATGACTGTTAACAGGTTCAGCGCCAGAGGTCGCTGTGGGCGTATGGCCGTGTGTGCCAGAGCTTTGTTCAATGGGGATAAATGCCGGTGTTTGCAGTGCTAAAACCATATTAAATATTATAGCTATGGATCTAATAACATAGTCGATTGTCAGTGAGTTTCTTCCGGTCAAGATGCAAGAAACAGATACTTTTTTCACCCATACATTTCCATCTTATACCGTGGTGAATATGAGTATAGTTTTAGAGTAATTCTGTGTAATCCCAGGAAACGCCGCCAAACAGCGCTTTACTGCATTTCATTATAAATCGTGCCATTCCTCGCCTGGATCAATAATCAATCTTAAATCAATGCTAGATTATCGGTATTATGTTTCATCATGCATGCATGAAAGGGTGGTGGGGGGGTTTCTATGCTTCGATCGCCACCAACAGAATACGTTACACAGTACATTACAGACACATGCTCCGATCGCGGGGAAAGAATTATCGGATCAACGCAAGATTGATAACATATAGCCCTTACCTTGTCTATGATGTACTGCAAAAAGAATAATCCAATTATCTGATCGCGATCGTGTTTCCAACATAATCCAGCATTGAACATGAACAGGGGGGGGGTGACCTTCGTCGATGCATCCGTTATAACCGCTTGCCCTGCCTGAGTATTTAGACCCCGCCCGCACGCCGCAGCTCGGCCCAGACACCAAGCCACATCGTTTCAAATGGAGTGCAATAGCGGCCGCAAGGCGTTAGGCGGCGGTATTGGACGTTTGCGATCTCAGACCCATTCCCAATGATAACATCAGGCTGGATGGATGAATTATGAAGGAAAATATCGAATAAAAGAAATAACGATGAAAACCCGACTTTTCTCGGGTTTGGCACCCAAAGTTCGGCGAGTTAACCCGACTTATGTCAGGTCTGGCGTCCAATGTGTTAAGAAAATATTTTCTATTTGATGAATAAATACATTTAATTAAATAGAAAATCAAGCAATGGTTGAGGTTTCAATGTCAAATTTGCACCACAACAAAACAATTGGGGGAAAAAAGATAATTCTGCATATAAATATACTGCTACTTCGTTTGAAAGACCTTTTGAGCATCATTACAATTCAATGAAGCAAAAACCAAAGTACAGTAACCTCACATAAGATTAACAACCAATTGAATACATTTTGTATGCTTCCCACCAGGTATTTGTCATATTTCCACGTGTGTGTGTGTGTGTGTGTGTGTGTGTGTGTGTGTGTGTGTGTGTGTGTGTGTGTGTGTGTGTGTGTGTGTGTGTTTTCCGTGTTTCTAGAGAAGCTTACTTGTATCAGGTCTGGTTTTTGGCACGTCTAGAGAGTGTGTGTCCATAGTGAGCGCGTGGCCGGCATCCCGGTGCTCAGGCATGGCTGTCCGCGGCACCGTGGCAGAGAGCACCAGGGGTCTCTGGTGGTGATACTTGAGCCGGTACGTCTCCGTCATGCAATTGTCCACGTTGAAGTACGTGGTGAGGGACACCTCCTGACCTCCCCCTCCTCCGGACCTGCACTTGGGCAGCGCCTGCTCCGCCCCCCCTCCTCCGGACCTGCACTTGGGCAGTGCCTGCTCCGCCCCCCCTCCTCCGGACCTGCACCTGGGCAGCCTGCCGGTGTCCTCGCTCCTCTCCGGGTCCGAGCCCGATTTGGAACTGGCGTCCGAGCCGGGCCTGCTGTGTCCCGAGGTCTCGGCCTTCCTGACGTGGGATGCGCCGCTCTTGCCGGCGAGCCGCGGGCTTGTCTGAAAGGGTTCCTGGAGCAGCCGTGGTCGTAACACGTTGTGGCTTGTTTCGCCCTGGTGAGGGCCGCCGCTCCTCTGGCCGGGTCTGAGGTGGGACGACGTGGCGGTCGAGGGTTCTCCGGCCGGGGGGTGTTGTTGGAGGGAGGGGACGCGGGGACACAGGGAGGAGTCACAGGCGGCCGGCTCGCTGTTGCTGGAGCGGTAAGCGCTGTCCCGGTCCTCGGGCTCGGAGAGAGCCAGATCGTCAGAGCTGTTCCACTCCGAGCTGCTGGTTTTGGAGACGCGCCTCAGGGCAGGAGCGTCTCCGTTGTGCCCTCTGCCGCCTGGCCCCTCGTGCTGCTCGCCCTGGCCAGTCCTGTGATCAGAGCTGCTGGGATCCCTCTGGCCGGTCCTGTGGTCAGAGCTGCTGGGATCCCTCTGGCCGGTCCTGTGGTCAGAGCTGCTGGGATCCCTCTGGCTGGTCCTGTGATCAGAGCTGCTGGGATCCCTCTGGCCGGTCCTGTGATCAGAGCTGCTGGGATCCCTCTGGCCGGTCCTGTGGTCAGAGCTGCTGGGATCCCTCTGGCCGGTCCTGTGGTCAGAGCTGCTGGGATCCCTCTGGCCGGTCCTGTGGTCAGAGCTGCTGGGATCCCTCTGGCCGGTCCTGTGGTCAGAGCTGCTGGGATCCCTCTGGCCCGTCCTGTGGTCAGAGCTGCTGGGATCCCTCTCCGATGACGCTCCTTTCCTGGAGCTGCCCGCGGTGTATTTCGACTTCCGTCTACAGAATGGAAAGATGTTTAAATCAGCTATGTTTGGTTCAGAGCGATGGATGTGTGGTAATTTCCATGCCATCTTTCTGGGGTGGTTCCTACCTCCCTAAAACAAGTCACATCACTCGTAAAGAAAAACCAACCATGAACCCCACCTTCATAGAGAACTATCGCCCTGTCTCTCTTCTCTCCTTCCTTTCTAAATCACTTGAACGTGCTGTATCTGTGATGTATGTGGCTGTTGGTGTGTTACTACCTCACCATCCCTACTCCTGCCCTCTAGGGGGAGGGCGAGCACTTCTTAAGGTGACAGCTCAGCCCGCTTCCGTGTTCGTTGTTATGGCAATAAAGCTAGCTACAGCCATGGTCTGTAGTCCCTGTGAACAGCGTATTCCGTGTGATTAATATGCTACCATTGTCCGGGATCACATATATAATAGTATCCAAACAACTCACTGATTATCTATTACAGAATTACCTCCTAGACCCTAATCAGTCAGGCTTCAGGACTGGTCACTCCACAGAGACAGCCCTCATAGCGATCACAGAGGCTCTTCACTTAGCAAAAGCAAAGGGCCTCTCCTCTGTCCCGATTCTCCTGGGCCTGTCGGCAGCCTTTGACACAGTCAACCATCAGATCCTCCTTGCATTGCTCGCAAGATTGGTAGTGGTAGGCACTGCGTTGGCATGGCTGTCATCCTACCTCGACAACCGCTCCTACCAAGTATCATGGAGAGGGACCCTGTCGGCCCCTCGTCCCCTTCAGACGGATGTCCCCCAGGGCTCGGTCCTTGGACCCCTCCTCTTCTCCCTCTTCACCAAATCTCTGGGTAACATTATCACGTCTCATGCCTTCCTTGCTCCACAATGGTGGAATGAACTTCCCACCACAGTTAGGACAGCCAAAATCTTTCCCGTCAACTAAAAAAAACGTAATCTTCCTTGTCTATATTACTACCTACTATACTATGTTTCTACTATGCACACAACACTGCAGAACCCACGTTTCAACACTGTTTGATGAACATTGTTAGTCAGCTGAAAGAGTTGTACCCTTCCTGTTGACTTGTGATATACAGAACTTGTAAGTCGCTTTGTCAGCTAAATGACTAAATGTAAATGTAATGTATAATTGAAACATAACTTTTCTTCTCAGAATGGAACGTTACCTTGAATTTGGACTACACTTCAGATGTGAGTGTGACACATGGTGGTCAGTGGCCTTTCCCTGGGTTTTGGGTTGATGTTTACCTGGAAGTAAAACAAAATCACTGAAAACAACACACAATCCCGATGGCAAATGGCAAATCTGATAGTAAAACATAAAAAGAATCTCCAGGATTTATTTTCCATAACTATTCATTAGCCTACTGATTTAGGTTAACAGATGCACACAATCAAACCGGTAGAATCAATCATCATACCCATCCGTGATATAATTAAGATAAACACAATGCAGACACGCAAGATAACGGCAGGTAAGACACAGCGGGGGGGGGGGGGGGGATTGACGTTACACAGCAGGAGGCCTGTCCCCCATCCCCCCCTCACTGAGCAGGAGACCACTTCTCTCTCAGGACACATGGTGGCAGCACAGCGTTAGCCCGTATGAGGAGATCCTCACAGCTGGATGGGCCAATAGGCATGCTCCGTCTGCACGCACGCACGCCGAATTCCTTCACTTTAAAAATAGATGTGTTATTTTTTTCTTCGCTGTTGCCCTAGAGTGGTCCATGCAAGGATGAAAAGCTTTTAACTGTTTGCTGGATACGCTGGCTGTGGATTCACATGGACCTCACGCCGCATGTGGCGATGCATGTTTAAAACATTGCATAAGACAAGAGAGGATGTTCGCAACAATGCCGGCGGCCCAGCTGTGCTTTCTGAACAAGCTTTTTTGGGATTATCATCAGATTAATGACTGCGTGGGGCTTATTGGGGTGACTAGGTTAAAGCGGGCGGTCAGAGCTCAGAAGAAGTCCAACCAAATATACAACCAATTGTTACTAAAACATCTGACACGTTATTATTGAGAGTTGTCGTTTTACATTTGTGAATGTTAAATGCGTGTGAATAGAGGGTGCCTTCTCCAAAAATACATGGAGATACAGTGTTAAATGTCTTGAATCGTCCATTAAGCAACCTTTAAATTCTAGAAAAGTGCAAAATAAATCACATTTATTATTATTATTATTATTATTATTATTATTATTATTATTATTATTATTATTATTATTATTATTATTATTATTATTATTATTATTATTATTATTATTATTATTATTATTATTAATAATATTATTATTATTATTATTATTATTATTATTATTATTATTATTATTATTATTATTATTATTATTATTATTATTATTATTATTATTATTATTATTATTATTATTATTATTATTATTATTATTATTATTATTATTATTATTATTATTATTATTTATTATTATTATTATTATTATTATTATTATTATTATTATTATTATTATTATTATTATTATTATTATTATTATTATTATTTTCAAGTTTCTATAGAGGATTTCTCTCTCCGGGACAGTTGCATGGATCATTCAGAGGTTCAGATCTCTCTCATGTTGCAAGCAGCAAATCACTCTGTGTGTTACTGTATTTTTATCTGTTGGCCTCACAGGGTGAAACTGTGAAAGACATGTACTTGAGCAAAACGCACAGCCCTGGTGTTTCAGCACTGAATCGGTAAGGTAGACTATGTCCAAATGTGCAAACATAATGTGTATTAAACATTGTCACTAAACTATTTATTGTTCTCATCTAAAAAAAAACAACAACCTCTCATCATATTTCCTCTATTTTAAAAATGAATTGTCGGGGAAGCAACATTGTACAGTATCAGATGCGAGGGATATGGGAAGGACTTTGTAAACATACTGTACAACCCTGTACTGTACAATCCAGACAAAGGTCGGAGCATTAAGGGCCTTGTGCCCCGGATCCTTTCACCATAATCTGCCACTGCTTGGATAAAAACTAACTTCCCCTTAATCAGCTTTTGCTTTTTCTCAGAAATGTTGAGAGGGAGAAAAGGGTAGAGCAGCGGTTCTCAAACTACGGGTCGCGACCCAAAGTGGGGTCGTGGGTAGGTGACAGTGGGGCTGTGCATTGCCAAGTCATCTGGCAACATATTTTGCCTAAATATGCCTCGTTTTATAAATGGGTATTGATAACATAGTGCTGTAATACAATTTTCTAATAAATATGCATGATCAAGTTAAAAAACATGTGCTTTTATTTTGATATTCCTTAATTCCACGTTGAAATTAGTACGCGATATATTAAGTGTGGGGTCGCCAAAAATGGGGTTGTGGTAAAAAAAAACCTGGGGTAGAAAATAGAATCTCTAGTTTTTTTTACTTAACTTTTTTTTCATCCAAGGATGAATGAAGTATTTAGCTGCATGTGAGTTCTCGTTGCTGCATCTTGTAGCACAGTGCCGTATATCAAAACCAACCAAATTATTTACAATAGAAAAAGATAATTCTACATACGAAAGAAATATAGTGCTAATTGTTTTGGAAGACCTTTTGAGCACTGTTGCAATTCAAATGTGAAGCAATATCAATGGCCATTTCTGTACAGTAACCTGGATGTTTTACCTTTCTGTACAGTAACCTGGATGTTGTACCTTTCTGTACAGTAACCTGGATGTTGTACCTTTCTGTACAGTAACCTGGATGTTGTACCTTTCTGTACAGTAACCTGGATGTTGTGATCCATGTCTGATGCTTCCCAGGCAGATACAGTATGTTTGAAAATGATGAGAACACCACATGGGTGGGTCCTACTTTAACAGATATATATATATTAAGGCTGTCAAATATATCGCGTTAATATCGCGTTAACTCCCGATTCTATTAATGCCACTAATTTTTTTAACTCAAGATTAACTAAAAAAAATAAAAAATCTTTTTTTATTTTTTTTACTAGACTTCACTCAGGTGTATTATTGATGCTCTCATTGATACTATGTTTGTTTCTGAAGTGTGTGTGTGTGTGTGTGTGTGTGTGTGTGTGTGTGTGTGTGTGTGTGTGTGTGTGTGTGTGTGTGTGTGTGTGTGTGTGTGTGTGTGTGTGTGTGTGTGTGTGTGTGTGTGTGTGTGTGTGTGTGTGTGTGTGTGTGTGTGTGAGATATAGAGAGAGAGGGGGGTGAGAGAGATGAGGAAGGGGCAAAAGAGAAAGAGAGCTGGGAGAGTGTGTGTGTGAGGGAGAGAGGGGTGTGTGTGATTAATCAGCCCTTGTGTGTGTGAATGTAACAAGTTCCTAACGTTTTCTTTCCCCTATTATTTCATGCACACTTTATTCATTGTTTTAAATTATTATTTTCTTTTAAGTTATTTTGTGCATCACTCTGTTTTGAATTTGATGCAAATTTGCAATGCATGAGGGTCATCCTTTTGTGTTAAATGGCTGCACAAAGCAAGCATTTGTTGACTCGCATGTTGATAAGAGTATTAAAACTTGGAACTTGAAAAAGATCTGTTTAAGGTAAAAAAATAATTAAAAATAAAAATGTGATTAATTTGCGATTAATCGAGAGTTAACTATGGACAATCATGCGATTAATCGAGTTAAATATTTTAATCGTTTGACAGCACTAATATATATATAAAAGTGTGTCATCCACATTTCAAATAGATGGTGTTTGGAGACAGTGGAAATGAGAGAGGAGTGGAAATGTAGCCTACAGTATCTTCCAGTACAGTAGGGAAATGTGTGTGAAATGTGAATGTGATACAACAGATATACTGTAGTGACACGAGAATTGGTTTAGAAGTGGTTGTGGTTTAGAACTTTACATCCATATCAAGCAGTGGAGGCTATTATGGTAACTTTCATGAACATGCTGTTAAAAGCATACAATTACACAATGATATCGGCCCTTAACACCGAGAGCCCAAAATGCTACAGTATTTGGCAGCCGCTTGGCATTTAGGGGATAAAGAGAGAGACATATTTTCTGCCCAAATCTTCTTTACAGGGCAGTGGGAAAAAATTTACTTTTCTAAATACAAGCATAAAACTATACTTTTCTATATATATAAAAAGTTGCTATACCAGCTGCACCTCCCTTTCACCTAGCAGCTGTCAGCCAAAAGCCCATGGAGACGGAATGAGAAATGTCCCATGCCTGACTGGTTCTCATGGAGAGACCTAGCTATTTAGGTTGTACTGTATACATAGGCAATGGTCTCATGTGATATGTCATATTTATAACTCAAAAGTCATGCATGCATAACTTTTTTGCATAGTTTCATTGTCGTATCTTATTCTATTGTATATGGCTGATGCCTCTCTTGAAGGCTGTTTTAGGCTAGAAGTGGCCCAGAAACCATTCGTTTTCAATCAGGGGCGAGTAGGCAGGCAGGGAGGCACGGGCAGTCTGGCGGGTGGCGCAACACCACGCAGGCTCGATCCCCCGTCACACGCACACACTCGCCCATGGACAGCGTTGAAGTGTCTCTTTATACACTTAGTGAGGCGCAGAGTGACGTGGGTGTTCTGTCTGCTCACACACAGGGAGGGAAGCGAGGCTGAGGGGCTTCATGCAGAGAGTTGTCTCCAGCCTACGACGGCCTTGTGCCTCATTCATTATTTGCTATTGCATTAGCCAATAGGAACATATTGAATTAAATAGAAATCTGTCAACATAGCAATCATTTAACATATGCTGAAGCAGACAGACGTCATAAGCAATGACCTATTATTCACATACATTTGTGGGGGGTGGGCCAAAAATATCTACGAATGACAAATTGTTTGTATTTTGTAATGCTGAGAGAAAATGTTGCAATTATCACCGTGTCCTTTCATTTAAGGTACCTTTTGTGTCATAAAAAAACATGTTACGGTTGATTCATAAGACTAAATCCTACTCGCCACAGAGATAGGAGATACCTGCCAAGTACCTAGAAATCCTACTCTGAGCTATGAGTATTTTGGTCACAGTCGTACTTAATGTACAGTGTGATTCCTAGGAGTCTGAGCAGCTCAATGACTACCGGCCCCTCGGCTAAATTAGGTTTTCACCCACAGGGGTCCGCTTACTGTCTGCCCTAAATTCATCATTCATGTCATAATATCTTAAAAAAAGATTTACATTTAGCCTGGTAATAATGTGCAAAATGGAAAGTTTGAGATAATATTATGAACACAAATATTTACTCTTTTATCCATCTTATGCTTTAATGAATGAGGATATGGTATTGGACATGCTTGTGCCAAACTACAACAGCATGTTAATAACCACTGGTACCAAACTACAACAGCATGTTAATAACCACTGGTACCAAACTACAACAGCATGTTAATAACCACTGGTATCAAACTACAACACCATGTTAATAACCACTGGTACCAAACTACAACAGCATGTTAATAACCACTGGTATCAAACTACAACACTATGTTAATAACCACTGGTACCAAACTACAACAGCATGTTAATAACCACTGGTACCAAACTACAACACCATGTTAATAACCACTGGTATCAAACTACAACAGCATGTTAATAACCACTGGTACCAAACTACAACACCATGTTAATAACCACTGGTATCAAACTACAACAGCATGTTAATAACCACTGGTATCAAACTACAACAGCATGTTAATAACCACTGGTACCAAACTACAACAGCATGTTAATAACCACTGGTACCAAACTACAACAGCATGTTAATAACCACTGGTATCAAACTACAACAGCATGTTAATAACCACTGGTACCAAACTACAACACCATGTTAATAACCACTGGTACCAAACTACAACAGCATGTTAATAACCACTGGTACCAAACTACAACAGCATGTTAATAATAACCACTGGTACCAAACTACAACACCATGTTAATAACCACTGGTACCAAACTACAACACCATGTTAATAACCACTGGTACCAAACTACAACAGCATGTTAATAATAACCACTGGTACCAAACTACAACACCATGTTAATAACCACTGGTATCAAACTACAACACCATGTTACTGCGGTTTTGTCATTTTCAGGGACTACATTTTCTTATGGGGACCTCGCTTGTGAAAACGTGATAATATACAGATAAATATACAGGAGTTTCAACTTACCATTATGTGAAGGTGAGCGTGCTGTGTTCTGTTTTGCATCCCCTCTGTTTTGATGTGACTGACTCTGACTGGAAACAAAACAAAACGTCAAATATTCCTGTCAGTGGTTTGTCAAGGTACCTGACACAGTATTCAAGGACTGAACATCTGTATCACTGGTCAATCATCTCCCTGGCGTCTTCAAGTTGTGGGTTTATTTAGAGCGTTTGTGCTACTGCTTAATATTATAAAAGCACAATGGTTATTGGTCTGATTATATTTACATATGATATATGTGAGGAGAGCACTGTACCCATCAATAATAAACCCTGGATTAATGGGGACATTAAAAACCAGCTGAACAGAAAGAAAATAGGATTGTCATGGCAAGGGACACAGAGGGGCCCAAGAATAGAGTACGAAAGGAGCTCAAAAAGGAACTTAGAGCAGCCAAGGACATCTACAAGGACAGACTGGAAGGTAGGCTACAAGCCAACAACCCCAGAGAAGTGTGTGTGTGTGTGTGTGTGTGTGTGTGTGTGTGTGTGTGTGTGTGTGTGTGTGTGTGTGCGTGCGTGCGTGCGTGCGTGCGTGCGTGTGTGTGTGTGTGCGTGTGTGTGTGTGCGTGTGTGTTGGGGGGGGGGGGGGTTAACTGGCTACAAATAGCAAGGCATGGCTGTTGAGGAGTTTAACTTTTTCAACAAATTTGCACCCCTCCCACCTGCCTGCACCAAGGGTATAGTCTGCTATGCATTCAGCTGCAACACTCTTCTAACGCATATTCACTCACCACAGTTAATGTAAAACTTGGCCCACAATGCCCATCAAGGCATTACATTTGCCGGCCAATTTAAATTCTAGATGGCCATTGTGCCGGTAAATACTGGCTAACAGGAAACCATGGTCCCAGTGCCCAAGAAGGGATGGCCAAGTTGCTCTGATGTCACGTGTCATGAAGACGTTTGAGAGGCTGGTCCCGTAGTGAGTGCCTCCCTAGACCCCCTGCAGTTTGCATACCAGGCATGGATTACAGATGACCTCACCAACAGACCACAATACATCAGACTGCAGGGCAGCTGGTCTGCTGGTGTGCTGGTGAGCAACACCGTTGTCCCCCAAGGAACTGTGCCGTCACCCTTCCTGTTCACCTTCTACACCTCCAACGTCTGCTTCAAGTCGGGTACGTGCCAACTACAGTAGTTTTCCCGACGACTCCTCCATCATCAGTTACATCACAAACGATAATGAGGAGGAGTACAGTGGATTGCTAACTTAATAGGATTGAAGTGATATTTGGCTTAAAAAATCGGTCGCCTGACAAAAAAAAAAAAAAAAAAGCCTGACGATGTGCATTGGGCCGCGGCTCTCTGACGCCTTATTTTCTGGGTCCCGGCCTGAAAAGTTTGGGAACCCCTGCTCTACAGGACGGGTCAGAGCAGGACAACACAGATGCCCTCTACAGGAAGGGTCAGAGCAGGACAACGCAGAGGTCCTCTACAACAGAGGTCCTCTACAGGATGGGTCAGAGCAGGACAACACAGAGGTCCTCTACAGGAAGGATCAGAGCAGGCTGTTCTTCCTGAGGAGACTCTGTACTCTGTTCTTGTCTGTAGTAGGTTTGGTATGCTGGGGGAGTAACATCAACTCAAGGGACACCAACAAACTGAACAAGCTGGTGAGGAAGGCTAGCTCTGGACAAACTAGAGGCAGAGAGGAAGACGAGAAAGAAGCTGGACACTATCCTGGAGAACCCCTGCCACCCCCTCTATGAGGAGCTAGCAAAGATGATGAGCATGTTCAGCCATAGAATCGTACCCCTGCACATTTATATGTATTGATAATCTGCGTAATCGATTTATTTATAATAGGGTAGACTAAGACTCTGTATGGAGTATTGTACATTGTACAGAGTAGACTTAGGTTAGCTATATATATTTGTACATGGGGTTGACTTAGGATAGAATTATGTATATTATTTTATACTGTACATACGCACATAGTGATATTATAGTATAAATGTGTCTCACCGCCTCATCTTTTTATTATCTACTATACTATACTTTTAATTTAAATTAATTTCTATTACCCTGAATGTACCCCCCTTGAGTGAGTGAGTGAGTGAGTGAGTGAGTGAGTGAGTGAGTGAATGAGTGAGTGAGTGAGTGAGTGAGTGAGTGAGTGAGTGAGTGAGTGAGTGAGTGAGTGAGAGAGACAGTGAGTGAGTGAGAGAGACAGTGAGTGAGTGAGTGAGTGAGTGAGTGAGTGAGTGAGTGAGTGAGTGAATGAGTGAGTGAGTGAGTGAGTGAGTGAGTGAGTGAGTGAGTGAGTGAGTGAGTGAGTGAGTGAGTGAGTGAGTGAGTGAGTGAGTGAGTGAGTGAGTGAGTGAGTGAGTGAGTGAGTGAGTGAGTGAGTGAGTGACTGCAGGATAAAAAGCCTGAGTTTACATGAAATAACAAGACATACTATTGTTTCTCACCTCTGCAACTGTGCTTCGGGTGTTAACTTCTGGTCTTTATTTGCAAAGCAATCTACCCCAGGCGAGTCTGGATTGGTGGAGCCACTGCTAAGCCTATCACTACTCTCGTAGCCAGACTCTGTCCTTTGAATGGTCCACGTGTCGCTACGCAGCAGGGTCTTAGGTCCGCCCTTCAGCTTGCCGCCCCTCTGGTTGACTCGGCTCTCCGACTCCAAGGAGCTGTGACTCTCCGTCTCGTGCCGCTGCTCATCCTCGTAGATGGTCATCAAACACTTCTGCTTCCGGTCGTCTCTGCTGCGGACGTGTTCCCGCTCCCGCTCCGCGTGCGCCCGCTCCTGGGAGGAGGGTTTACCGCAGGGGCCGTCGTGTTGCTGCTGCAGACGCCGCTGCTCCAGTTCGTTCAGCACGTTGTCCACGTTCAGCACCTCCCGGACGGGCCTCCAGGTGGACTTGGGTTTTCCGCGGCTCCCGCCCTTCTCCCACTGTTCCTGGCCGCCGTGCTGGTCGTGACGACTAGGGGAGGTGTTGCTCCTCCGACTGTGACCGCCGACCCCCGGAACACCGGACGGCTGTCCGCGCGGCTCCTGAGGTCCTCCTCTGCTCGAGTGGCTCGTTGGTTTCTCCGAGCGGGGACCGCTCTTCAGCTTCTGGTCTAAAGCGTGCGCTCTCAGTCCGTTCTCCGGAGGGGATGACGATCTGGTGTAGGCCGTATCTAGAAAGGGAGGGGACGCGGGGTCACGTTTAGAACGGGTGTTTTGTATAGAATGTGAATTAAGGATCTACACACCAACTCGCTATTTCGTGTTTATCGCTGCTGTCGAGTGAAAACCTCATATCTCCAAAACGGTCAACTTTCCATGAATTAACACAAGTTCTACATTGGGTTTTGAATGGATTTCGTTGTCTTTAGGACACAGATGAAGATGTAAATATTCAGTTCCAGTAAAAACGTGAAAATCAGCAGAATTGTAGGTGCAAGGTTTCTGCTCGACGGCAGCACAATGCTTTGCTGTCTTCTTTTGCCTCTTTGAATCTAAGATACATGTAGTTTCAAGTTTCAAGTTTCTTTAATAGTTGTCATACAGAAGTACAGAATACTTTTATACAAAATGCTTCTTACTGTTACGCTCCAGAGACTGTGCTAGACAGGATAAGTATGAAATAAAATAGTATAGCATGTAAATTAGAAGTAAAAAAAGAGGTCACAGTGTTCAGTATAGACATATGTACAATGTTCGATGCAGAATAGAAGTAACTGAGTTATCATATAATATACAATATACTATGCAGTGTACTAATATACAATACTTTATAGTGCAAAGCAGAAATGAGATGAGGTACAATTTAGGTACAATTTACAGTAAGGTGTACGAGTTGTAGTGCAAATCCTTTATCAATCAATATAAAGTGTGTTTAGGTGATCTAAAGTGTGGAGAGTGGGTGCTGCAGTGTGTTGTTTGTTTAAAGTGAGTGTGTGCGTGTGGATGTGTGTGCTGTGTGCATTTGATGGTTGTTGTATAGTGTTTATTGTTCGTTGAGCAGCCTGATGTACCTTTGTGTTGTGACGGCTCAGCTCTCCGATGCCCCCTCTCCTTCTTTGAAGCCTCGCCCGTTCTCTGCACATTCTCCATGAAGGGCTCCCGGAGTTTATTAGGACTGCCGAGAGGAAGTTTCACTGAGGAAATAAGGATTGGGAAATAAGGATGAGGTAATAAGGAAATAGGGATTATGGTAAATGTGTGTACCGTCTTCTTCAGAGTCAAACAAAAAGATAGGTACCTATTTCCTCTCTGTGCGTTCAGTAGAATGCTGCATGTTAGCCTAGCTTAGCACAAATGAATGGAAGAGGATACTTGTGTGGCTGGCCTAGCTTAAAACCGTCCATTGGCCAATGCCTAGGCTAGCCACTATGCATCCGCTTCCACTCATTTGTGCTAAGCTAGGCTAGCTTGCGGCCAGATAGCTTTCTACTAAACTCAGAGGAAATTGTCTGACTCTGGAGAAGAATGTAAGCACATTTCCCATAGTGTTCCTTTACTTAATTCCATTGATAGTATTGGGCTTCGGTCACAGTCCTGAGCTATCCTTCACACAAGTCTGAGGTCAACGGAGGAAGTGGCGGCTGATTTGTACAATGTGGATCAACATTCTCTCAACCTGCATCAAGCTTCTTCAACCCGACTACAACAGTATACCAAAAGGTAAGTGGTGCATCTATATAGCGCTTTTATCCAAAGCGATTTACAATTCTTGTTCCTCACATTCACCCATTCACACATACATTCACACATCGATGGCGGAGGCAACCATGCAAGGTGCCAACCTGCAAATCGAGAGCAATTAGAGGTTAAGTGTCTTGCTCAAGGAGGAGCGGGAATCGAACCGGGAACCTTCTGACTACCAGACGACCACTCTACCTCCTGAGCCACTTGTATGGACAACACGCCATTAGTGTCAGACTAGTATACAAAGTGAGGACCTGAATCATTATATTACATAGGTTGGTTGTAATTTGTATTCTTGACATTTTCACAATCAGGTCCTTTTTTTCTAGCATTGTGATCTGCAATGCTAAGCTATTTCTGGCTAGCGATCTAACCACCGCTTCAAGATTCTAGATCCCCTGTCTTATCAGAGAGAGACATGTATATAATGATGCATTTAGGATCCTCCTTAACACTTTGAGTGCAGACGACGTGTTATGACGTCTTTTCATGCCCCCCGTTGAGTGCCGACAACGCGAATTGTCGTTTGATTTTTTTATTAGCGATCTGAATTCATATTTCATCAACCGAGTCTCCCGTTGGTACAGCAGCGTCCTGTAGGAGCTCCGATGGGAAAATACCGCCCCCTATCGTCTATCCCTGTGTAATTGCAGGCCATTCGATTAGACTGGTGGATCTGTGGTGGATCTGTGTGGGGGGAGCCTACTGGCTTCACTATGCTGGCGAGCCGTCTGATGATGAGGGAAGTGATCGCGAGTTGGAAAGCAGCCTGGAATATATATTTACAGCAGCCAATAATCAATCAATAAACGTGATCGATATTTGGAATGGCGATCACGAATTGGAATAATCTTTTTGGAGAACATCTGATCTAAGGTAAGGAGTCTATGTTACCAGTTTTAGGATAATCAGAGCTGTATTCACTGAGATAACAGCGTGTCCCGTATGTGTGTGTGTGTGTGTGTGTGATGTTGAGGAAATGAGGTAATCGATTTCTCGGCTTGCTTCTATAGCGTGCATAAATACACATACTATCGATAATCTAGCGTTTATTTGAAAACGATTCATAAATAGGCCGACAAAAGACAACGTGTCTAGTGTATTCGAGAATATTCCAATAAATGCCGTTTATGAGGGAATCTTTATATTTTCCGGAATTTTTTTAGAAAACGATAGCTTTTCGAAATGCTATAAAAAGGATATGAACCGATTAAAAAACAATCCGTTTTGACAATGTTGACTGCAAACAAGTCATTGATAAGCGACGGGCAGATTAGACACATAGCCATAATTTAAAACATAGATTATGCGTTTTTAACGCTAACATTGAAGTGGATGATGGCACTCAAGGACATTAATCAACATTAATGGCCGGCACTGAAAGTGTTAAGCTCCCAAGATGGACTAGTGCAAACCATTTGTTTGTGACTACAAATGTCCCCACCTTCCATGCTCTGCTGAGGAACTTGATGTTTAAATGTTGTGTCGTTTATTAGAGTACAAAAAACAAGATAATAGGTGCCATTAGTGATGTAAAACAAACTGATACAAGGTACTCCTCTGATTTGTGGAAACATTGGAATCGATGCCTTTATGTATTTTAATCTATGTTGGCCTTGTTTCTTTTGTTATTGTATTCTTGTTGTTGTTTTGTATATGTGTAATATGGACCTTGAGTCTGAAATAAAGTCTTCATCATTAAAAGGCCTCGTTCACTGGAATCACAGCCTGCATGAACCACAGATGAAGCTAGGAGCGATATATTAATAGTCCATTCATTTTTCTATAGCTGCAGGAGAAGAGGAGAGATGGGAGCAGCCAGAAATACCACCCGCAAGAATTCATTTGAGCTTTTCATGGCATTGCCTGCTGTGACACTTCCAGATAAAGCACATGGATTTCACATATGAAAGAGACACATACAATTATATGATATGATGATGATATGATTTCCCGCGCGTCATTTTCATGCCTGTATTACATGTAAAACCTTCCTTTGACATATTTGTAAAGTTTTACATGTGATACCATGAAAATGACAAATGTGAAATCATGTGAATGTGTTCCAGAAACATGTGTGATAATGTGTGCTACTTCACACAGGACCTTCAGTGGCTTCAGTGGCACACAGAGGTGTAGAAGGAATGTGGTATCCTTGACTGTGTATTTCATAACTAATATGTGTGAATAATTAGAGAAAACCATAATGCAAAAGCCAGGTGTACCTTTTTAACAGCAGAGCTATTTCACTCAGGTTGTAAAGCTTGCTAGAAACTAAACCTTAGAACTATAAATTCAGTCTGGGAAAAAGCAGGCTTGTGATACTTTATATAGGAAATCTGGTATTAAAATATAGACAAACTCCACATTGGGTTAATGCTGAATACATATGTAACTTCTTACATTTAAGGTAATGTTGGTGACAGGTATAGACAAGACGGGTTGTTATGGTCATGTCATTCACAAATGGGTCACGTGGTGTAGTAGTATGAGTAAAAGTCAGCTGTTCACCGGCGGGTTTCAGGTATTGAAATGATGAGGGAGTGAACGGGGAAGTCATACTTTGCTAACCGCACGTTACACAATATCCAATCAAGCTGTGATTTGCTTTTAATGACGTTACTATATCAACTGCTTTTAATCGCAATAAAGTAACCAAACGCAGTATCCTGGAGCAGTGATTTCATGACAATCGGTGCGTCTGGCAGGTAGAATTGTTTCCCCGGTTTAGTCTCTCGGTGACTCCATAAATGTTTGGATAGTCGCCATACAGGTACAAATTAGAAAAGGTTTTAGTGTTAAACTGTCCAGTCATCAAGAAGCCACATGAAGACCCCCCGCTGTTGATACTGGAAGAAGACCCCGAGGAGGAAGACAGGGAGGGGGGCGGACCGCCCCCAGAAGACAAACCTGATTGGACCAAAACGTACTACTAGACTGCTATTATTGGTGGATATCAGGGTATATAATAGAAAACGCAGTGTTAGAGAGACATGCCAGACCCACCTAGGGTCTGCGTCTCTCACTACCGCCCATTCCAGAGACTACTGTGAGCTGATTGCATGTGAGTAAATACATGGGAAACACCATTGTTGTTTAGGTTAGAGTAACATGTATACAGATATCCATCTGAGACCAGATTTACTCATGTGTAATGCTCAGTAAGATTCTCTATTTCATTTGATAACCATGACTACTGTTTATGTACATACTAGGTTTGATGTGCAAACCTTATTAAGCCTATGTACAAACATGTTTGATGTACTATGAAATAATCCTTGTATGTAAACAACAACCTTCTGAATTCACTCTGAGCCCTGAGGCAAAATAAACGCTTGGAGTTGAACTATAGTTCCTTTTGTCTGGGCTGCACAGTTTATTTATCTATCAGTAGAGAAGACCATTCTATCATTATGATCCTTCTTCCTTTCCAGATAGCAACCTCATTGTACTGTAAATAACCTTAGATATTGATAATATACGACAGAAAAACCCAGAACATTCTCAGAGACCAGTCACCCCAGTCACAAACTGTGCACTCTGCTACCGTCTGGCAAACAGTACCGGAGCATCCGCACAAGAACCAGCAGGTTCAGGGACAGCTTTTTCCCCACAAGCCACAAGACTCCTGAACAAGGACACAAAACAGGATCTATCAAAAACTCATGAACACACACACCTCTTAAGACTCTTGAACACACACACACACACAAGACACACGCACCAGGGCATTATGGGGTAGAACACATAGTAGCTTACTACAAAACCTAGGGGTCCACAAAGATGACTTCAAACTGGAAATGGTAACAACAGATGAGGTACTCAAAAAACTGAGCGCCCTCCAACCTAACAAGGCCACTGGCCATGACAACATCCCCTCCAAATTCCTCAGAGACTCAGCAGCCGCCATCACCCCAGTCATCACACACATAATAAACCTCTCTATAAAACAGGGACACGTCCCCAAGGACTTCAAAATTGCGAGAGTGACCCCTCTGCACAAAAAAGGCAGTAAATTAGACCCAGGCAACTACCGCCCTGTTTCTATCCTTACCTCCATCTCGAAAGTCATGGAAAAAATTGTATACGAACAGGTCGAAAAATACCTTGCGGAAAAAAATCTAATCTACGAATTCCAATCTGGCTTCAGAACATCCCACTCCACTGACACATGCCTTCTCTATTTAAACGACCACATCAAACAAGAGGTGGACGCGGGCAAATACTGCGGCATGGTCATGCTGGACCTACAAAAGGCCTTCGACACTGTCAATCACACCATTCTGATTGACAAGCTAAAAGCAATTGGTTTTGATAGTCTATCAGTGAGCTGGATGCAATCCTACCTGGAGGGGAGAGAGCAGATGGTGGAGGTAAACGGTACCCTATCCCCCCCCCTCACAGTAAACTGTGGTGTTCCACAAGGAAGCATACTAGGTCCGCTACTGTTCCTAATTTATGCAAATGACATGTCGTCAGCTTGTGACTGCAACTTGTTCCTGTTTGCGGACGACTCAGCCCTGCTGGTCTCTGACAAGAACAAATTACAGGTTGAAAAAACCCTCAGCTCAGAACTAAGCAAAATCTGCATATGGCTCGCTGATAACAAACTATCATTACACATGGGCAAAACAGAGTCCATTCTCTTCGGTTCAAATAACAAACTCAGCAAGACCGACGGCTTCTCAGTTACAGTGGGTGACAATATTGTCACAAGGAAAGAAGATATTACCTACCTGGGTTCCATCCTAGAGGCAAATCTTTCCTGTGACAAAATGGCATCCAATGTAATAAAAAAAGTCAACCAACGAACTCGTTTCTTGTACCGGATCTCCTCACTGGTAAACAAGAATACCCTGAAGACTCTAGCAGGAGCACTCATTCAAGGGTACTACGACTATGCTTGCACCTCATGGTACCAAAGCACCTCAAAGGCGCTAAAAACAAAATTACAAACATCTCAAAACAAACTGGTCAGACTACTGCTTGACCTTACTCCTAGAACCCACCTCACCCCTGCCCACTTTGACAACCTAGGATGGCTTAGAGTAGACGACAGAGTACAGCAACTTGCAATGGGCCTGGTCTACAAGATACACTACACGACCAAGGTACCCATGTACATGACTAAATACTTCCCAAAGGTCAGTGAATACCACGATCACAACACCAGAGGGAGCTCCACAAATCATGTTAAACCCAGATTCGGCTCAAACAAGGGACTAAACACGTTTCGCAATTATGCCACATCAATGTGGAACGCCCTACCCAAAGCTGTAAAGGAATGTGAATCACTACCCACTTTCAAAAACACTCTCAAAAAACACCTAAGGGAGACTGCAACTCGAAACTGGCCCCTGTAAATGTCCGAACACAACCCCCTCCAATGTACAGTAAATTACCAAGTATGGTCTTGTCAATAATCCAATGTACAGTGTTGTTTGTACAGTTGTACAGTGTCCCCCACCCACCCCTCCTACCCACCCCCCCCCCCCACCCACCCAACCACCTCCAATGTACAGTCCCCACCCACCCCTCCTACCCAACCCCCCCCCCCCACTCCTACCCAACCCCCCCCCCCCCCCCCCCCCTCCCCTACCCCCCCCCCCCCAACCACCTCCAATGTACAGTCCCACCCCCACCTACCCAATCCAATGTACAGTTTCTACGCCTAATGTATATACTCTTTTCTTTCTGGACTCTTTTTGTATCACAAATACAGTACTGTAATTGCAAATCTGGTATGTCATAAATGTATAGATGTAGCAGTACTGTCTATCTGTATGTCATGTATGTCATATATGTTACGATGAATTGGAAATGGGGGACCCTGGTGTAAACAAGACGAAAGTCTTTCTCTGGTCTGCATCCCCTTAACAATTGTATGTATTGAGCTGTACTGCACTGTACCCATTCTGCAATCTGTTAATAAAGTTTTCATTCATTCATTCATTCATTCATTCATGCACTACACCTTAATATGCACATACACTTTCTGTAAAGATTTACTATTTAATTGTATCTTACCTCATTTTGATATTCTATTTCATTGTACTACTACTACTTATTGTTATTGGACACACACACAAACACATATGCACCCTGCACTGCACCTTAACATGCACACACACTATACGCAGTGGCGGCTGGCCACTGGGGGCGCTCGGGCGCCGACCTCCCTGTTAAAAATGTGTTTTTGTTTTTTGTTTTATAGCCCTATAAATAATATAAACATGTTTAAAATGAATAATATTTACTCATTTGAAGTATGTTTGTGTTTCCAATGCACAATATAACGTTAATATATCAAATAAAAAATAATCGTTTTCCTGAACAGGAAGTGACTCACTGCGCATAGGCGCATTTCTCCCTAGCCGTATTTCTCGCCCGGGCTAGACGCAATAGCGCTCTGAGTGCGTCATCGTTGTATCCGTTGCAGCCAATCAGTGCGTAACGCGCTGTGCGTTGAAATATGATGTATTATGTTGGAAGCCGGGCGCGATTTGAAGCGGTCTAGGCAAGCAGCCTTAGCAGTTTTTTTTATTTCCGTAGCCGCATTTCGCGGAGACGCTCTCTGATTGGCCGACGCGGCGACGACAGTACTTTTCCGTAGCTGCATTTTGCAGAAGTGGATGGCAGATCGCCAGGTAGTTGCTGTGTGTTGTGATGCAGTCTCGAGTCTGGACAGTGGGCAGTGGAATATACATCGACAACAGTCTGGGGGACAGTCAGTGGACATTAGAGATGTGCATCTCCTCACTGAGGCCGATGCGATGTGCATCTCGATACGGTGCCAACGATACGATACATTAACGATACATTTGAAGCACCGGGCGATGCGATGCGATATGATTCACCCCCTGTTGAGATACGATACGATTCGATACGATTTGATTCAACATAATGCGATTCGGGGCGATACGATGCGATTCAACATGATGCAAAATAATAATAATAATAATAATAATAATAATAATAATAATAATAATAATAATAATAATAATAATAATAATAATAATAATAATAATAATAATAATAATAATAATAATAATAATAATAATAATAATAATAATAATAATAATAATAATAATAATAAATAATACAATTTTATGGTATGACAGAGGATTTGGTTGTATTCCTGCAGCTTATATTATTATTAAAAATAAAAGAATCTACTGTAAGACAATTTATATAAAAACTCTTGGGTGCCTAAGAAGACTTTTGCATAAACTGTCTTTTCTATCCACTTTAGCTAAAAACACACGAGATTTATTTATCATTATTATTATTTTGTTGTTCCTATTTGTGAATAATCATGCACTGAAATGTCAAATCACGTTCCATTTGTACCTGTACCTAGAGAGAGAGAGAGAGAGAGAGAGAGAGAGAGAGAGAGAGAGAGAGAGAGAGAGAGAGAGAGAGAGAGAGAGAGAGAGAGAGAGACTCCCCGTCTGAGCTGCCCCGTCGACAGTTGATGATGTCACACACTAGACTAGGTCACTAGGATGCGTCTATAGTACTTTCCGACCGTAGCATTATGTCAACATCACGGAGCCAGGCTGGATGGATTGCATGAAGCGATATAATTAAGAAATGAATAACCAATAAATCTGAAGTTATCTTTGAACCCCTGTTGTCAAGCATCTTCAATATACCCCCCCCCCCCCCCCCTCCTCACTAATGTTACTGGTGTTGCAGAGTCACTTTAGTTAGACACTAGTTTAGCGTTAGCTGAACGGCTAACTGCCGTTAGCCAGAGGCTACTAGCGTTAGCATTTTGAGCAATTCTATTCATGTCTCCTCGACTTCCACTGTTTGTTGATAACTGTGACGCGGCTCTCGCCTTATGTAGTAGCAAAGCAATAGTATCTGCTGTGTGTGTGTGCAGTCACAGTGCACTGCTGACAAGTGGATGAGAGGAAATTATATCAATGCATCGGTTTTTGACCGATGCAAAGACGCTACAACAAGATGCATCGCGAGTTCAGCCTGACATTTTGCCGACGCGGACGTATTCCACCGGTGCACTTGCATCGTGAACGTGTATGCCGGCGCACCGATGCAAATCGATGAATCGTCACATCACTAGTGGACATACACTTTATTAAGCCCTCCGGCTGGACCACGTTTCAATTAAACAAAGTGAGTTAATTCTCTTTCTCTCTCTCTCTCTCTCTTAGCCACTCAGCTAACGCTAGCCGCTGTTAGCCACTCAGCTAACGCTTCTCTCTCTCTCTCTCTCTCTCTCTCTCTCTCTCTCTCTCTCTCTTCTCTCTCTCTCTCTCTGCGTGTGTTTGGAGACGGAGCAAGTTTGTTTCTAACTTTTCTATTTATATATTGTGTTTCAAGTTGTGAATTAGACTGTACTTTATTTGACTGGTTGTGTGTTGTTGGTGGTTTGGTAGTAACTTGTGGGGAGTCAGTGTTCGCTTGGTCAGCTGTCCGCTGCCAGTGACATGCCAATGCGTGGTACATGTTTGCAAAATGTTTGGTATAGCGCCCCCCCATGGGAAGAATGTACCGGCCGCCACTGACTATACGCAAGACACTTTCTGTAAATAATTGACTATTTTATCTTACCCGATTTTATATTTTATTTGATCTTACTACTAGGCCTACTACTTATTGTTACCATTCTTGTATTCATTGTTGTTTCTTAATTGTGCACTGTTTAGCCTGAGCTCGAAAGACAAAAATCTCATTACCTGCAATGCCCCTGTATTGTTGTGTATTTGACCAATAAAAAACTTGAACTTGAACTTAATTATGTAAGAGAGGGTTAGAGCCGTGGGCTGTGGCCCTGGGTTTAGATTAACGTCTTGCTAGACTAGAGGAGAAACTGAATGCAGAACTTTGCTTTTGCCGCATTGTAACACACCCACAGTATCATGCACCAAACTAACACTGATTCCCATGTTCCCATGACATTATTATCACACAGTCTACGACAGACATTTTAATAAGATGCACTTGTCAAAAGCCTATTCAAGGACATAGATGTGAATGGGAATGCCTTTTCAACAGAGTCCGGGTCTCTCACAGCCAGGGGCATTGAGCCTGCGATCTTCCAGTTCCAGTCAGTCTCTCTAACCACTGAGCCACCTCTCCTACTCCCGTCTTTTATTTCAAATGTCTAAGCAGTAGCCTTGAAAAGTAACCCTTGCCTTATATACATTCACAGCAGGAGAGGCAGGGGGCAGAAACCACAGATGCCACCACATCATTAGCTATAATAAAGCACAGTCCTGATGCTGCGTGCCAGCCCTCTGCCCCTTTACACGCTACGCTGTGAATAATTAACTTCACTTGATACCTGGGGCTGGTTCACTGCTCGCAAGATGAGCAAGCGGACCTGTTTCTGCTGGAAGCTGCCTCCTGTTCACATTGGGTCTCATTCCCGAAAATGTTTCAAAGATATATTCTGGAAGACTTATCTTGGAACCACTGAGACATAATCTATGACAAGTACACTCTGAGTCCTGAACGTGCTGGAGATATGTCTTAAGTGGCTGAAACGGTTGCAGAAATTATATGATCTGATATCTGCTTGGAGAATGGCATTCTGTCGTAAACTCCAAAGCTCGTTCCCGTTCAGCTCATTTGCATACAAACCACGCCCCCGACAGTCCTTATAAAGCAACTGTTGACGCAGCTGTGTGAAATGGAATGGCGGAAGTGCTTTGAGAGCCGCGTGATTACGAAACCTAGCGTCAGTCAGTGCCAATCAGAGAGCGTCTCCGAGAAATGCGGCTAGGTTTCATAATCACGCTTGCGCCCATCAAAACTAGATTAGATTAATGTATTGGCATCATATACAGCTCGCGGTACACACCTGCCGCAGCGCGCGCGCACACACACACACACGCGCGCGCAGTACTGTATATGAATGAATGAATGATATAATATATATAGCTTACGGGCCGGCGGGCGTAATGAATGAAGCAGTATGGCTTATTATTCCATAACATAAGCCTATAGGCTACTGTTCATTCGTAGGCGCACACAAGACTTGTTATGGAATATTAATGCAGTCTATTTCCACCGATTAGCTTTAGTTCTTATTTATTTATCCACTGTCATTTCAGTGTTGGTGTATAGGCTATATAGTGTATTTCAATATACGTTTAATTGATATATTCGAAGGAAAGCAGGTTTATAGCTATATCAACCCCCTCCAATGTACAGTACATTACCAATATGGTTTTGTCAATATTCCAATGCAGTTTTGTTTGTACAGTGTAAGTCTACCACCCCTCCAACCTCCTCCAACAGTTTCTACGTCAAATGTACTCTCTTTTCTGGACTCTTTTTGTATCACAAACAGTACTGTATTTGCAAATCTGGTATGTCATAAATGTATGTAGCAGTACTGTCTGTGTCGTGTGTGTCATATATGTTATGATGAATTGAAAATGGGGGACCCTGATGTAAACAAGACGAAATTCTTTCTCTGGTCTGCATCCCCTTATGTAATTGAGCTGTACTGTACTGTACCCATTCTGCAATCTGTTAATAAAGTTTTCAATCAATACCAATCAATGGGATACATTGCATGTTGACCTGCATTCTTTCAAATGTATATAATTAATCATTAAAACAGATGTGTAACAAATAAGAAATGCAAATGCCACAGAAGGCATTAAATTATTATTATTTTCAATCATTTCACAATAATTGCATAATTGTGTTTGAATATCTGAGTAATTAAAGTAATTATACATTTGTCCAAAATAGCTGGTTCAGATATGGTTAATCCAGCTGCCCTGTGATCAGATGAATCCATATTATTTATTTTTCCGACATCAAATGCGTAATTTCTTATCGTACAAATATTGTCATATTTATTTTAATTATGATCAAGTAATTAATTCCAAGGAGGCCTGTAGCGTTAACATGAAGGAATCACTATGAGAACACAGTCTGTCAAGTTGTAATAAAGTTTTAAATTAGTCAATCAATCATGAGATTTGATCGTGGGCTGAGAGCATAATATTTAAGAGTGCTCCTCAGCACTCTTGGATCTGCTCTCAAATAAGATCTCAGGAAAATTTGAGGACTCCCACTCCCAGCCCTAATATGTCTTAAATAGGCCGAAATCTGGCTAAGATGAAATATTTTGTCGTAACTACGTTCGAGAATGAGACCCATTGACCATATTCACTTTTGCTCTTATGTCATACTCAGGTTGGGATTCCTTTCCACCCTGTTAGACTAGGCAGAATTTCAGAAAATGTGCTTGTATAAAGTGCTGAAGGCATTTCGTGTTTATTTTAGGTACACAACATTTCTAGGGGTATTAAGGGGTGCTGAATCCAAATCTGCTGTATACCAAGCTCAAAAATTTCAAACAAGGCCTGAAAATTGAGAAATCCAACATGGCCGCCAGCACCAGGCCCTCTCTCCACAAAAACAGGTGCTAAACCCACATTTCTTATTCTACTGACATGAAACTTTGCACAGAACATCTGCACCTATGGAGGAAGAAGGTAGGAATATAGCTGTGGTGCAACCATGAGAGTAACAGGGTGTTTTTGACTGTCTAACTGTAATCTTTGTATAGGCGAGGATACAAAAATGACATTTCTTCAGTGTTTGCAGGAATACTGCAGCAATTTGGTAATAACTATACAGTGTGGGACACCAGCATTGGAATCCCCCAAGTCTTAGCTTTCTTCAGGTACCAAGTTTATGCAAGTAGCTCTTATAAATCTGGATATATAAGCATTTTAATGTAAGCATGCTGTTTTAGGCGAATTTTCAAAAAGTAAATGGTGGGGCTTAATGAGTTAAGTGTGACTACACAAGGTACAAACCTGAATTAAATTTGCTTTTGTAAGTTTTCTTACATGGGGGATCCGATGCCATATTCAGATTTATATCTCATTATGATATAGATAGTGAAAAAATAATTGTAACTATGAATAATTTCTCAGCTATTGTTATTATTTCCCAAAGAATTTGGCAGATGTGCTGTGATGGAACCTTTGCATCCCCACTATCAACCCCTGCCCCCTTCTCCATCCACATGTCCCTCCCAACATGCACTTCACCTTCACCTCTCAAAGAATGGCTGCTCTGCTATGGGACAGATAACAGCTGTTACCTAGGTAAAGTCATGGCTATTGTTTTGATGTGATAATTTGACATTTTATGTTGTTAAGTGATTGTAGTGTCTGATGTGTAAATAATTGTAGCTTTTTATCATATTTAGATCTCAGAAAGAAGCCTAGCCTTACACTTCTCACAGAAGAGGCTGAGGCTGGCTGGCTTTACCTGTTAGCTGCTAACATTAGTCAGCAAGTTTTTAGCTGGGATTAGCTAGTCACTAGCTAATGTTACTGTGATCTCACAAGGCCAGTAAGGCTGTCCCCGAACCCTGTTTTTGGGATTCGAACTTCGTCAGGGTTTTTCAAACAAATGTTTATACCTTCGTTTTTAATAATAATAAATAAAAAAAATAAAGGAAAAAAACATTTTTTTTTTTTTTTCTTTTTTTTAATATGTTCGGACGTTCGAACATTCGGGCTCAGCCTTAGAGGCCAGACTACGACAGGCTAACGTTTCTGTCTTAATGAGCAAGCTAAATCAATACATATGTCTTACAGTTTGCATTCTTATCCTAAGATTGTTCAAATCTTCTTATAGGTTTGAATTAGTCAATGGCTGAAGCGACAGAAAGTGTAGTGTCAATGGAGCTGCAGTTGTGCATCATCTGTCAGAAAGACAAAAAGCAAAAGCTCATGGAAGTTAGTAAGGATGGCCTCCAGTCAGCAAACACTATCAGAGAACTCCGGTCAAAATTACATAATGACAATTTTCGAGATGCAACTAGTCGACTTACAGAGATATTTCAAGGAGACTTGCCTCACCATTTCTTATGGCATAGGGATTGCCGAGCGCCATACATGGATAAAGGTAAAATTGAAAGGTTGAAGGCTGGATCGAAGAAAATTCTCAAAATTGTGCATCCACAGCAACTATGCAAAATGTTAAGCTACGCAGCAAAATCCCTCCAATGGATTGGAAGCAATGTATCTTTTGCCAAGAAGTTCGTAAAGAAGCACTACATGACATACAAGATTTGAGAGTCAGTAGCAGAATACTACAAGCAGCAAAGTATGACTCATTCTTAATAGTGCGACTAGCTTGTGTAAATGATCTTACTGCTGCAGAAGGGAGCTATCACCAGACTTGCAAGACCAAGTTCGAACGTAGGACCAAACGCCTGGAAGAAATGTCACTAACGAGCACAGACATGCCATTGGAGTGGCTTTGCCAAGAACTTGAACAATCAGCAAAGCAAGAGGATATTCTGGATCTTGTACATGTGTGGGACCGGTACTATACACTCGCTAATGAGGCTCAACTGGATATACCATCTAGATTTCTGAGCAGAAGGAACACATTCAAGGAACAAATAGCTGATCATCTTGAGGGCATATACGACTTTGTTGTACTGCATGATCAGCCCCGAAATGAACCTCGTACTGTCTTGGTTCCATCCAAATACCGGCATATTCCAGTATCAGCAATGGTGAAAAACGACTCTGCAGACATTGAGAGAGTCATTCCTACATTCCAACATGAGGATCAAGATATGTTCCTAAACATGGTGCATGTAGCATTGCAGATCCGAAGGGACATGCTCTCTCATCCCAAACAAGAAGGGATAGACATCAGTGAAAACAGAGCAATAGACAGCATACCCAACAGCCTTTACATGTTCCTCAACTTGTTACTAGGTGGTCAGCACCTTCTGGAGGATGACAATATTGATGATGATAAGAACACAGCCAAACGACAGTTTAGAGTCCGCAGCATTGCACAGGATCTTATGTACACAGCCAGTGGAGACAAGTTCCTCACTCCGAAGCACATAGAACTGGCCAGTACCCTTCATCAAGCCACATGTTCGAAGGAGTTGGTAAACATGTTTCACCAGGCAGGTCATGTTATGAGTTACCGTGATGTACTCAAACTTGATACTGCATTGGCTAAGAACTAAGAAGACCTTGGAGACCATGGATGATGACGGTGCTGTTGTTCCACTAAATCTAGTAAGGGGGCGCTTTGTTCATTTCTCAACAGACAATGTCGACATCAACGAGTACACTCTGGATGGAAAAGGGACATTCCATGCCACTCAAGTGGCTGCCTGGCAACGTGGTCCTCCTGTAGGTGATCTCCTGAAAGGGATTTATCTTCATTCCAAGTCAGAAACCCTCAACATCCCCCAGGCAATGACTGATATCATACCTGCACCAAAAAGAGGAATCACAGAGCGCCCATTCAGTGGTGTAATAGCAGCAGACTGTTTCACACAGTCATCTGAGCAATGTCCCGCAGCACAGAAAGCACAAGCTACTGATATGGCTTTCCACATGTCCAGGACATCTCAGAAACCAATGCCTTCCTGGACATTGTTCAATGAAAAGGCAAGCACAGTCAACCCAGAGAAAACTACAGTAGGGTACCTACCTATCATCCAGGCTCCTGCATCGGAACTCGATACACTGAACACAGTCGTCAAGCGAGTGCTCCATGTCGCCAAATCAATGGAACAACAACATGTCATTCTCACAGTGGACGAGGCACTTTATCCGAAGTTATTGGAACTGAAGTGGTCAGTAGAAGAATACAAGGATGTGCTTATCCCTTGCCTCGGAGGCCTTCACATTTCCATGAACTTCCTGGGTGTGATCGGACAACACATGGCTGATTCTGGCCTGAGCGAGCTATGGGTCAAGTGTGATCTTCTGGGAGCAAATGCTGCTCAGCATGTCATGGCAGGAAAGGGGTATGCATGTGCCATGAGGACCCACAAACTTACCCTGCAGGCTCTTTGGCAGCTACTACTCCCACGGCTTTATGCATATCTGGATGGAGTTGATGTCACCCTGAGAGCTGAGCTCACAGATCTCTGCCAATCAACAGTTGCTGATGACATCGCACAGATGGTCGACTTACTTTCTACAGACAGATTCCAGCAGCCCATGAAGGAGTTTGCTGCATTGCTTGTAGTTGATGACCCGAACGCTGCATTCTGGTGGGACTACATGACTATGGTCAGCATCCTACTCTACTTTACACGAGCACAACGTGATGGATTGTGGGATCTCCACCTGTATGCTTTCAAACGTATGCTGCCCTTCTTCTTCAAGTACAATCATATCAACTACGCCCGGTGGGGTACTGTGTACCTGGCTGAGATGTCTGCTCTCCCACCAGAAATCCTCCTTGAGTTTCAGAGAGGCAACTTCGTTGTAAAACGCAGTGATCGACACTTCAATCAGGTTTCAGCGGATCAAAGTACAGAGTGGCTCAATGCTACAGGAAAAAAGAGTGGAGGCTTGGTAGGAATCACCAGAATAGAAACATCCCTCAGGAGATGGACACTGTCATATAATCTGAGAACAGTCATAGCTTCTCAGACAACAACAACAATGCTGAGACTGACAACAGACGAAGAAGACGATGTGTACACACACACCGAGTGCACAAAGAGTAGAATGGAGAGAGACGACACTGATGAAAGCAGACTCTGTGTGTCATTGAAAGAGCACGGAGTGTTTCAAGATGGGGGTGACACACTGAGAAACATAATCAACAAGGACGTAGTCACACCGGAGATTCAAGAATCCCTACTTGGCGCAGAACACCTTGGACAGGCACAACTGAACATGTTTGTGGACAAACGTTTGTGTGAACCTCCAGATAGTGACCAGCACCTGAACCTGAAATCACCCATTCGAAAGAACAAAGCCAAGACATTTGCCTCTTTGTATGAAGTTGTGCAACTTTCTAAGAACAAGCAAAACACCATCAAAGTGGACAGGCAGATTCTACAAAGGCTCATCACAGCTTACAGAGCAGGTCGTAAGGTAGACCTTGACAATATTCTCCAGCATGAGCTCATGCCCATCCCGCCATCTCTGGCCACAACTAACGGGAGTCTACATTCCACCAACAAGTCTGTGTTAGCAAATATACTGACGAAACAAGTTAAAATCCCTGCAGATCTTACCCTTCAGGGACCCAGCTGCCTGGTCATTGATGGCCAAGCTCTGGTAATGGCACTCGGAAAGCCACCTGACACTACAACATTTGGTGACTATGCCAACAAGTTCACTGACACAGTGTTGAAGATGGGAGCAAAATACCAGAGGGTAGATGTCGTCTTTGACAGATACCATGACCAATCCATCAAAACAGGCACAAGGGTGAAACGCAAACAGCGCCACAGACCAGTACGTCGTGAAATCAAAAACAAGTCTGTTCCACTTCCTGCCGATTGGTCGAGCTTCATGGCCCTTGAAGACAACAAATCAGATCTCGCTCAACTACTCTCAAACCACCTGATAGAACACAGCCCGGATGATGAACCTGTAGTTGTAGTATCAGGGGGGTTTGCTGAAGCGACAACCGTCAAGTCAACAGATCCAGATCTTGAAGTCTCCTCTCTGAGTGCTGACCATGAGGAAGCTGATATGCGACTGATTTTACACTGCATCCAGGCTCCAATGGAAACAATCGTCGTGTCAGCGCGTGACACAGATGTGCTGCTTCTACTCTTGGCTCACTATGACAGGATCCGATGTACGCATCTCTACATGAAAGCTGGGACATCAAAGGATCCAAAATATTTTCCAGTACATGACATTAGAAAGCTACTATCTGATGATCAACTGGACACAATCCTTGCCTTCCATGCCCTCACCGGATGTGACAGTGTGTCCCAGTTCAGTGGTCATGGAAAGAAAACAGCCTGGCAGGTGTTCGAGCACCATCACACTGATCTTGCTGGCCTTGGGAAGGGCCCTTTCACAGAAGATCTTGTGACATCAACAGAGAGATTCATCTGCAAGATCTATGGTGTGCCTGAGGTGGATACGTGCAACAAAGCAAGAGTCAAGTTATTCTGCAAAGGCCGTCCACAAGAGACTCTGCCACCAACCTCGGATGCAGTGAAGTTCCACACCATGCGCTCACACTATCAAGCAAGCATCTGGAACCAAGCTCACCTGCCACACCCTGATCTTCCTCCTGTTGATGAAATGGGGTGGATACACAAGGAAGGACAGCTAGTGCCACAGCTACTCTCTCTGCCACCCATGCCTAAAGCCTGCAGGGAGTTCACTTCATGTGGGTGTACCAAGGAGTGCCTCAGCCAACGCTGCAGCTGCAGGTATGTATGAAGGATTAGCTGATAGTGATCAATGTTATTAGATTGTAAAACTATGATGTGGTAGAGCATATCCACCTGCAAGACTGTATACTCTAGACTGTTTGTTGTTAACAGAATTGTGAACATATGCCTATAACAGAGAGAAAAAAAGGAATGAAGGAACAGAATAAATCACTGTAAGGACAATTGTATCATGTGTTCGAATATACTTGTACGAGAGATGGCTATAATCTTTCAATTCTCTTCTACTCTATTCTATTCAGGAAGAGTCACATGGCATGTATCGAAGCATGCAATTGTAAGAAAGTCAACACCTGCCGGAACACTGAGGAAGAGTGTGAATAAGCTGTCACTGTAAGGATTACTGTAACAAGTATTCAAACGTACATTCACTTATATTGATATGGTAAAATAATCTTTTTATTTTATTCTATTCTATTCAGGAAAAGTGGCATTGGATGAATCATGCAACTGCAAGACACCTGCGACACCTGCCTGAATACGATTGATGACTGACAATAAATTACTGTACATAAGCTACTGTACGAATATTAAGGACTATATCATTTGCATAAATGGCATGTTAATTAAAATAATGCAAGAGAAAAGAGTTTGATGAATAAATCCATGGCCTGGGATCATCCTGCTTTTCTTTCTTATTTGGTTGATGAGTTATGCATCAATAACGACCACCGTTTCTGCTATAAATATGAGTTTCAAGCAACATTTTCACAACTGATCTAAAATCAGGATAAGATTTTAAATTCCTCATGTATGCAAACATATAAAAACACATTTCATTCATGTTTCTACCTTGTTTAGTCAAAAAGATATGCACTTAAATAGATTTCAGACTGGCGCTGGCGGCCATGTTGGGTTTCTCAATTTTGAGGCCTTGTTTGAAAATGTTGAGCCTGGTATACAGCAGAGATATAAATCTGAATATGGCATTGGATCCCCCATGTAAGAAAACTTACAAAAGCACATTTAATTCAGGTTTGTACCTTGTGTAGTCACACTTAACTCATTAAGCCCCACCATTTATTTTTTGAAAATTCGCCTAAAACAGCATGCTTACATTAAAATGCTTATATATCCAGATTTATAAGAGCTACTTGCATAAACTTGGTACCTGAAGAAAGCTAAGACTTGGGGGATTCCAATGCTGGTGTCCCACACTGTATAGTTATTACCAAATTGCTGCAGTATTCCTGCAAACACTGAAGAAATGTCATTTTTGTATCCTCGCCTATACAAAGATTACAGTTAGACAGTCAAAACACCCTGTTACTCTCATGGTTGCACCACAGCTATATTCCTACCTTCTTCCTCCATAGGTGCAGATGTTCTGTGCAAAGTTTCATGTCAGTAGAATAAGAAATGTGGGTTTAGCACCTGTTTTTGTGGAGAGAGGGCCTGGTGCTGGCGGCCATGTTGGATTTCTCAATTTTGAGGCCTTGTTTGACATTTTTGAGCTTGGTATACAGCAGATTTGGATTCAGCACCCCTTAATACCCCTAGAAATGTTGTGTACCTAAAATAAACACGAAATGCCTTCAGGGTTATGATTTTCTGAAAATTGACCCTGTCTATGTTCCCACCTTGGGGTTTGAACAGGGCATACCTCACTCACCTCTACAACAATTAATCTATAGGCATGTAAAAAGCATCACCACATCACACAAGGTTAAAATGTTATCACCAGACATTCTGTTAGTTCACTAAGCTAAGGTTAAAATGTTATCACCAGTCCAGGACATTCTGCTAGTTCAAAAAACTGCCACTGAGCTCGTTCAGCCCCCTGCAGAAGTAATTTGCTTGCAGGGACCCTGATGTAAACAAGATGAAAGTACTTTTCTGGTCTGCATCCCCTTAACAATTGTTTGTATTGAGCCGTACTGTATTGTACCCATTCTGCAATCTGTTAATAAAGTTTTAATAAAATTATATCACCAGGACATTCTGCTAGTTCACTAAGCTAAGGTTAAAATGTTATCACCAGACATTCTGCTAGTTCACTAAGCTAAGGTTAAAATGTTATCATCAGACATTCTGCTAGTTCACTAAGCTAAGGTTAAATGTTATCACCAGGACATTCTGCTAGTTCACTAAGCTAAGGTGAAATGTTATCACCAGGACATTCTGCTAGTTCACTAAGCTAAGGTTAAATGTTATCACCAGGACATTTTGCTAGTTCACTAAGCTAAGGTTAAATGTTATCACCAGGATATTCTGCTAGTTCAACAAGCTAACGTTAAAATGTTAGACATTCTGGTGGTTTCCCAAAGCTAAGGCGCATACAATGTAATCACAACATCCTGGGCTGGATCTGATTTATTTTTATGTCACAAAGCTTTTTGGAGTTTGTTGGTTAAAGGGGACATGTCTTGCTATTCCTTTCACTATTTGGGCAACTTTACACAATTCCTGTGAGGTCTATGGAACACATGTCAAGTTTTATTTATTTATTTTTTAAAGTAATTGTTTTGTATTTCTAATCAAGTACTCTAAAGCAGTATTTTTCCACTTCAAGATTTCAAGCTGTTTTGGGCTGGGCTCCGCCCATAATCGATTTGAGTGACAGTCACCCACAGTCTGCACGGGCAGACAGAGAGAGATATAGAGAGATTGAGGGGGATACTAATTAATTTCGCCGCGGGTGGGGCATAATTCCACGGGACAATGCATTGATAACTTGTTTCAAATGACAATATATACCCCTGTGAATATTATTGCACGGATCGGAATACGGGTGCACGCGTGGGAGTCAAAGATATTTTGACAGTGATATGCGAGTGGAGAAGCTCCAGCCCCGCGTGCGCACACACATTTACGGGAGGTTGTGTGTGAGTGTGTGTGTGTGTTTCCCCAAGAGAAGCTCCTGTCCCTCTCTCTCCCTCTCTATCTCTCTCGCTCGCTCGCTCTCTGCCTCTCTCTGCCGGCACCCGCTTGAGGAAGTGATGGTATTTCCACTCGCTCTGTTGTTGAGCGAATGGTTGCGCTACAACCATAGAGGGGGCGTTACTGCAGATCAGCTCCTTGCTACGTAGGATAGAGAGTCAAATCAGAATAGCTTAGTTCACTGGGGGAGGATATTGTCTCAACTGAATTGGAGCAATCCGCCAAAATGAGAATAAGAGACACAGACCCCATTGATACAAACCCCCATTGCTAGGAAACAATGCTAAACACTGGAAAAGGCCATTTATAAGACATGGGACCTTTAAATAATTAGCTAGCTTATACTGTAGTAGTTATAGTGCAGTTTTCTTATTATTGTGATGAGAACAGTCATGAAAAGTGTCTCTACAAATGTCCTATTTGTGATGCGCCAGTAAAATAAAGAAATACAATGCTTGTAAACTGCGTACTACATTCAAAACAGATAAACAACAATGGCCTTGATAACAAGAGTGAAACACTGCACCACGTGGAGGTTATTAGTAGTTGTCATCATGTGTAAAGCTACAGTACTAGAACAGCATATATGTCTGTACTTGAGCTTAGATATACCGCTAAGGCAAGATAATAATGCTTCATGATGACAATGTAATCTGTTCACCTACATTAGCAGAACGCCAACTACATGGCACAACCTCAGCAAGACGACGATAAGAACGATGATGAAACGTGCGGTGGCCCTGGCAACGCCACAGAACCTGAGCTGGGAAACACCTACACAACAACAAATCAATGACTTACTTACGCTTATTGCCATGACGACGACAATCAAATCCCATGCCAGTAGAGTTGCTCGGACACAACACTAGAGGAAAACCATACATCTAAAAGAGCAAGGCCCTATTGCACAAAAAACACCCAAAAACCACCAACCAGATAATGGTAATGGCGGCACACATGGGAAATGCCAATGGGTGGAGAGCGCGGCGCGGAGCGAGAGTGCGCTTGGCCCCGGGAGCAGGGATTAGAGAGGGAGGCGTGGGCGGTAATCTGCCCGGCACAGAGGCATCATCCTCTTGTTCAAGTTCAACTCGGCATACAGGGCAGAACACTCTCTCCGCCCGGAGAGCGGTTTAAAAAGCACTCTCTAAATCCCAACGCAAAGGGCCACGACTGTAATCTGCCCCGTGAAATGCAATTTTTTTTTCTACAGCACCAACATTGTTTTTAATATTTATTAATAATGTGGCACTTTTTGAAAATTTTGTTTTGACAATCTAAAGATTGGGGAGTTTCTGTCACACTGTTATCACACAAATAGAAATGGAGACATGTCTCACTCCTGGGATCCTCATCCTACTGTACTTGGTTTAGTGTGACGTTGTACTTTTTACACGGTGTAGCATAAGTGGTCATATTTTCTTGCTAAACTGCTCTAAAAGTAATATTTTACTGTGGTAAATATATATATATTTTTTTATTCTATTTATTTTTGGCCTTTCTGTATTTCCCCCCCACCCAATTTAGTCGTTATGCCAATTCCCTTGCTGGTCGTTGCGCGCATTGCCCCACTGTCGGCCTGGGGAGGGTGTAGAACTACCACATGCCTCCTCCGATACATGTGGAGTCGCCAGCTGCTTCTTTTCACCTGACAGCGAGGAGTTTCACTGGGGGAACGTAACACGTGCGGAAGTTCACACTATTTCCCCCAGATCCCCTCTCTGCTGAACAGGTGCCCCGACCGACCAGTAGGAGTCGCAGTTTACAACGATCAGGACACACACCCCACCGGCTTCCCACCCGCTAACACTGCCAATTGTGTTAGTAGGGGCGACTGACCAAGCCGGAGGTACCGCTGACAGCTGGATTCAATCCCAGTATCTGCAGTGGTAGGTAGGCGAGTGCTTAGTGCACTGTGCTACCCAGCCGCCCGTAAATAAAAACATTTAATATTTTTTTTTCTTAAATTAAAATAATAATAATAATAATAATAATAATAATAATAATAATAATAATAATAATAATAATAATAATAATAATAATAATAATAATAATAATAATAATAATAATAATAATAATAATAATAATAATAATAATAATAATAATAATAATAATAATAATTGTTATTTCTTTCAATGCAACTTGCAACTTGCACACAGAAATATAATATCATATGTCTCACTGTTCTGATCTGTCTCACTGTACTGCTCTGTCTCACTGTTGGATCTGTCTCACTCTTCATATCTGTCTCACTCTTCGTATCTGTCTCACTCTTCGTATCTGTCTCACTCTTCTAATCTGTCTCACTGTTCTGATCTGTCTCACTGTTGGATCTGTCTCACTCTTCTGATATGTCTCACTCTTCTGATCTGTCTCACTCTTCTGATAGGTCTCACTCCTCTGATCTGTTTCACTCTTCTGATAGGTCTCACTCTTCTGATCTGTTTCACTCTTCTGATAGGTCTCACTCTTCTGATCTGTGTCACTCTTCTGATCCATCTCACTCTTCTGATCTGTTTCACTCTTCTGATAGGTCTCACTCTTCTGATCTGTGTCACTCTTCTGATCCATCTCACTCTTCTGATCTGCACGTGATCGATCACCCACCACCCCTCGACCACTACCTGGAGCCCAGAGAGATAGAATCCGTTCCTTTCTGGCTCGGCACACTTGGTCCCCTTGGACAGCCAAATAGGCACAGTCAAACCCTCCCTACCATCCCGGCAAGGGACATTTCCCATCTCCTCTCCTCCCAGAACCCTTGCCTACTGGTTTGGCCATTGTGCATACTTTTTTAATAAATTTTTTTATCAAAATGTTTTACAGAATATCTTAAATTGGCCAACAGGATTCCGTTTTTTCCCTTCCCTCCGGAAAAGGGTGCCTTCCGAGGCAGACGTCAACCTTGCCCCCCCCCCCCCCCCCCCCCCCCCCCAACTTCTCTTCTTCTCTCCCCTCTAGATTTAGGAGATTGAGTACGCTCCACCTCTGACCCCTAGGAGATTGAGTGCGCTCCACCTCTGACCTCTAGGAGATTCTCATAGCAATCCTGGTGTTGCGCAAGGGAACTAGCGTGCGAACGCACATTGGTGCCAATTGTAGAAGCGTTCAGTTTGGCCGACATGGAGTAGAACGGGATCACCGTCTCATTTAAACAGGTTCTTACCTCGGCTGTCAGAATCATCGACAATGTGTTGCATTGTTAACCAGCTGACGTTTGATATAATTTGGTTGATGTATATTTTCTCAGACAGCTTGTATATTTTGAATTTTAATACAGGCTTCAATAGAACAGGCACCAAAGTCTGGCACCAAGCAGAGCATAGAACGCTCGTATTCTCGAGAACTACTAAGAATGTCTGATCACTGAGTGTGTCTGACTCCCACCTAAACTGCACGGACTACAACGTATGACGTATAGCCTACCCTGCCAGTTATGGTACCTTATTAGTGATGCACGATATGTCGGCCGCCGATATAATATCGGCCGATATGGCCGATATTAATATTTTATTTTTAATTTTTTTACATGTTTTGGCCTTAAATAGTTTCAAAATATCAGTCATTTCTGAAAATTTGTTACAAAAGTTAAAAAAAAATTAAGCTTTTTGGAAAATAGCTCTTTATTTGATTATCATAAAAAAGTGTTTTCTATACAGAGATATCAACATCGGTAAATATCGGTATCAGCCAGAACAGCAATATTAATATCGGTTATCGGTATCGGCCACAATTTTCACATCGGTGCATCACTATACCTTATGTATACTGCACCTGTGTATACTGTATACTTTACTTACTCATAGTATATATTCAGATTCTAAGTGTTATTGGCCATATTTATTGTAATGTATAATATAACTGATAGGGCATACAGACCCTCATCTGCACCTTTGATCACACTGCCTACTTGCTCATATGCGTATGTTCAGAGTTAACTATATTGTTTACACTGCCTATCTTTTTTCACTTTCCTACTGTACTATAATTTTATTACCTGTATTTATGTCTTCTACTATTACCATGTACATACCTGTAACCCCCCTCCCCCTCCCCCTCCCCCATGCTGCTATGATGCCTGAATTTCCCCAAGGGGATCAATAAAGGTATATCCTCTCTTATCTTTTCTGATGCGATGACCCTTCTTTTATAATTTCCTTGGTGTGGTGTCTTTTGGCGTGATATCAAAAACTGGTGAAAGATTAAATGTAAATGGTTTGGCGATGTTGCCTTCCTGTAAAAGAGGCGTCTTACCCGTCACCTCCCCGTTGACCTGGGCCTTGTAACGGGAACACATGGTGGTTTGTCTCGGGGCGTCTTCACTAGAGACCGGACTCCCCTCAGGATTGGTGTAAAACAAAAGCAGCGGCTGGAAATGCCCCCGGAGACACTTGGAGGCGACGTCTTTCCATTTTGTCCCGATCTGTGAAAACGGGGCAAAGTGCTCGCTGAGTGGGTATAGTGAGCGCCGTGGCGCCCCTGAGCGGGACACGAGCAGAGTTAGGGGTTTGATTCCCCCTGTGGTTGCCCACCACTCTGAAAGATTTATGAAGTTGTTCCATTGTAAAGTGCTTTGTGTCCTAGTGCTAGAAAGACACTACAGAAATGCAGTCGTTTCGTTTGGTCCAAAGTGTAATCCACGGTGTGATCAACAGTACGGTGGATGTGTTGAGTTGAGTTGAGTTTATTTTATCTCGAATAATCAACCATATAAAAACACAATAAAAATTATAAACTAAAGACATTTTTTTTTATTAAATCTTACATTCTTCATTAACCCTTTGATTGCCAAAAACGTAGATCTACGTTTCTGTGGCCCAGCGGTTGAGTGCCGGAAACGTAGATCTACGTTTCTGTGTCGTTTTTCCTTTTATTCGCTATTTCCATTCATAATTCATCCTGCTGTGCTGTGGCAATATGTGGCACTCTGTCTGAGGCCATAACCGTCCGATACCGCCGCCTAACGCCTTGCGGCCGCTATTGTACTCCATTTGAAACGATGTGGTTTGTTTTCTTGGCCGAGCTGCGGCGTGGGGGTGGGGTCTGAACACTCCGGCAAGACAAGCGGTCACCACAGTTGCCTCGACGAGGGTCCCCGCCCGCCCGTTCATCTGCAATGCTAGATAACGTTGGACAAACGATCGCGATGAGTATTTGGAATGGCGATCAGATAATTGGATTATTCTTTTTGCAGTACACCAGAGACAAGGTAAGGACTATGTTATCAATTTTCCGTTGATCCAATATTTTTTCCCCCGTGATCACAGCGTGTGTCTGTAATGTACTGTGTATTTACGCCGTTGGTGGTGCTCGAAGCATAGAAAAATAATCTCCCCCCCACCCTTTCGTGCATGCATGATGAAACATAATACCGATAATCTAGCGTTGATTTCAGATCGATTCAATAATCAAGTGAGAAATGGCACGATTTATAATGAAATGCAGTAAACCGCTGTTTGCTGGAGTTTCCTGGGATTACACAGGATCACTCTAAAACTATACTCATATTCACCACGGTATAAAACGGAAATGTATGGATGAAAAACCGGAAATGACCGGAAGAAACTCACTGACAATCGACGTTGTTATTAGATCCATAGCTATAATATTTAATATAGGTTTAGCACTGCAAAAACCGGCATTTATCCCCATTAAACAGAGCGCTGGCACTCACAGCCCACAGCGCCCCCTGCTGAACGCCACTTGATGTGTTAAATGAACAAATTAGTTCGAGAAGGAGCAGAAGGAAGCAAATGCTTATCTAGTCCTGCCCCTTTCTCACAATATCATGCATAAACAAAATCTCTTACAAACCTAAAATAACAAACAAAATAAACATAAAAAAATTATAATAATTAAAAGAGGTAGAGGAGCACATGAAGATAGCTACTGACCTCCTTCACCGTAGCATCGTCGAAGAAGACCCATTTGGAGGATTTGGTGTGATAGGCAAACGCAGAGTAGTGTTTACTGGAGAAACAGATCATCCCCACCAGGTGTAGCTCGCTCCTTTTGGCGTTCTCGTCAGTTACGCGGTTAAAAAGCTGAAAGACAATATTTAAAGAAGAGTTAGATTGATACCTTTTTCCTCTTTGGCGTTTGCTAATGCTGAGATATGAGACTCGTTTTTAGTTTCTTTATGGAAATTGGTTACTTCTTCAATATTTCTAAAATACAGACATGTTTGAGGACATCTCTGACCTCCTCAGCAATGTTAAGGCTACTACTAGTTTGTAAATGCCTTAAAATAGCAGATAACTTAACTCATAATATTCCACTGTGAGTTTTACTTCCACTTCAGCAAGATATACCATTATGGAACAAAATTCTATTGCATTCTATTCTCGGCTATCTGGTTTTATTTTGAGAGTTTCCTATCTTTGGGTGATATGAATATATATTGTTAATTTCCCTGTCAGTTCACTCTAAGTTGTCTACAGTGGTTTGTTTTCAACAGGGCATCAGAAAGTGGACGCGTAGCTCCTGCGTCTTCCCAGACATTTGTTCTGGCGTGAATGGGGGTGGGGGGGGGAGCTTTAGACGGCTCTCTTACCCCCGAGAGGTTAAGACGTGGACCAAGCGATCTGATGACATCATCCGTAAGGTCAGACTGCTCGGCGTCCCACACAAAGCCAATAGTAACGATCTCTGGGCAGTTCATGAGGACGCGCCGGATCTTAATGCTCTGACCACAGTTACTCTGAAAGGCATGCAGAGAAAAACATGTAAATAATTCAAGTTAGTCTACAGTTGTTGTTTTTCTTTTTTACAGGGCATGGAAATACACTGAGAGTACAAAACATTAGGAACCCCACCTCCACCCCCACCTCTTTAACGGAATTAAGGAAGGCGTAGTAGACGAGGTTAAAGAGTAGATTATCCTGCCTTGAGACAATATTGAGTACAACTCAATATTAGGCAGTCGTTCCTAATGTATTGTACACTTACAGTATGTACCTCGCACAGTACAATACAGTACACACTTCTGTTGGTTACATGGCACAGCCCTCTATGCAGACTGCAGAGTGTAATCCAGGGGATGGTGGTTCCTAACAAACCTATGGGGCACGGATGCATAGCTTGACTTTGAACAATGTAACGAACGCAAACCAAAATAGAACGGCACTCGGGAGAGATGCTACACCCCACGCAACAGAACACTTTGACCTGTAAACCTGCCCTCCAGGCATCAATATTTAGCCGAACACCAGTAGACTCATTACAGTATAATATCGTGTGGCTGGAGCAGAGCTATAGCCAGCGTTCCCACTTACCGTCACTATAGCCTTACTATATAGGCTGCTACACCGACGGCTGAAACGCAACCTCGATCTGCACCGTTGATCTTCAACTAATTAAAAAAAATAATCAATAGTGCAGGTCCTTGGCCGGCAGTCAACCAATCCACAGAGTTCGAGTCAAATCACCTAAGAAATGTGCGCGTTATCGTGGGTACTGACACAGACATACACGTGCGCACACACACACAAGCTATTACAACATCCCCTTGCACGTGGGTGTAATAACTACCGATTCATAATCCTCATGGCTGTATTATTTCATTATTAGATTTCAGAGTGATCTGATAACAACACAACCACGCAAAATACATGCTACAATAATCAAACTCTGTTGGGTTCCGGCTTCCCCCACAATTTCGAATGAAATGCAATACACTGCTTGAGGTCTGGTGGTGAGAACATCACAGTGACAGTAAGCTGTTTTAGTCGATACCTCGTGATTGCCAGGAGAATGAAGGGGTTAAAGGGATACATCTAGTTAGCTACAAATCAATGCAAAATCAATGGGGTCGAGCTCCTGTCTGTACAGGCTGACTGAAATCTCACTGAAATCCACTTTGTGTGAACTGTGGCGTAGATTTCGGTCGTCTTCGGTCAGCTTGTACAGGCGGGAGCTTGTCCCCATTGACTTTGCATTGGTTTGTGGCTAATCAGCTGGAGCCAACATCATCGTTCGGTAAGTGAGAAATAGGGTGTGTGGGGGGGGGGGGGGGGGGGGGGGGGGGTCCAAAAATCACAACTATCCCTTTAAGGGAACAAAGCACTTAGCTACACTAGTCTGACGCACATTGAAGTGGTAGACAGCAGTAGCCAATACAGATGAGAGAGAGAGAAACAGTGGATAAGCCTTTACTGCTATTTATAACCTGACACTAGTCTGGCAGCCTCTCCTTCCGGGCCGCTTCCAGCACAGCAGAGAGCATGAAGGGAACCAGCATTCTATTCTGCACATGTGCACGTATCAGCTGTATGCTAATCAGTGTGTCATTCATCGACACTTCAAATATGACAGCTGTTTGAAAGCCTATGCCGCAAAAAACACATGGAAAGGGAGAGAGCTGCAGCTTCATGAAGCTATGAAAATAAATCTGTATTCTCTTTTGATGACAACTTGGCGTGGAGTGAACGCGACAAATATGCCACGTACCGGACAGCTCCGGAGGTCACCGATGGTGTTTGCCGCCTGCAACAATTCTCCGAACATGTCCGACCTCAGCCTTTCGTTCTTCCCCAGCATGCGGTCAACCTGTTGACTGCGATGGAGAGAGAGAGGGAGGCTGTATTGTAAAACATTTGTTTCCATCTGTAATGTCTGTAAAACAGACCTACTGTATATTATGTCTATTTGCAGTGGGTTAAGGAAATTCCTAAATGCTTATTAACCCATATGGTCAAAACAGATTCTGGTTTGGGGCTTTAATGAGTTGGCACTCACCATAAAGCAGTGGTGGAGACGTAGTGCACTAGTTCTGTGAATGGGTGGGGGTCCGACGACGCACCACAGCTACGACACACAAACTGCAAAACGGAGGATGAACACAATAGTAGATTAGATTAGATTTGAATGTATTGTCATTATACAAGAACAGTACGAAATGTTGTACAGATTATAACAATAGCAATTTACAATCAATAATATTTGAATTACAATGCTAATTACAACTGTAACAACCGGGCATTCAAATTATGGTTGCAACCTTATTAAGATGGTTTTCTATCATTTTAACTTTTTCCTCAAATCTAAAGATGCCAGGTGGCTTGTCAACTTTACAAGCAAAGAAAACGGCAATGTATAGAGCCATAACATATTGGAATAGGATCCCATTACATATTATACGGACGGAAAACAAGGACAGTTTCAAAAAGAAACTTAAAGGAGCCATAATCCGGAAGGAAATCAATATTATGTCATGCATGAGTGTAGCTGCAGCCATGTTATCCAAAACTTCTTCTGTTTACTTTGTGTTTTTTTGTATGGTGAAATGGATTCACGGCTATTTTAGACCACATCATTTTATATTTTACATTTACATTTAGTCATTGAGATGACGCTTGTATCCGGAGTGACTTGCAAGTTCTGTATGACAGGTCAGCAGGAAGGGAGCGGTTCCGGGATGCTATCGCCCTGTAGAGTACCGCCCTTTTCATAAAATTACCTCTACCTAAGTCTGGTTTTGTGGAGGGGCGGTGTTTTGTGGGGAGATGGTATCCTGGAACTGTCTTCCCAGCGATGTTTGAAACATCAAAGAAAAGGCTAGTTTTAAAAGAAATCTCAAACACTATTTACACTCACACACACACAATACAATCTAGTCTGATTGATTGATTGATTGATTGATTGATTGATTGATTGATTGATTGATTGATTGATTGATTGATTGAAAATGTCATTGGCGGATTGCAGAGTGGGTACAATACAGTGCGGCTCGGTGCGTGCAGTTGTTGGGGGGATGCGGACCGGAGGGGGACTTTCGTCTTGTTTGCATCGGGGTCCCCCATTTTCTATTCAGCTTGAATACATGCACACCATGATAAAATGTTTTTATTTGGTTCTAACTTGATTTTATCTCTTTGTTTTTATCTCTTGTTCTTTATCTCTTGTTTATCATCTCCTGTTTTACATTTCTTTTTATTCTATGATACATGTTTTTTCTCTATTCTATGATTAATTTTCTTTGTGATATATGCTTTCTTATGTTCTATCGGTGTATGTTATCTTGTATATGTATGTGTATGTTGTTGGACCCCAGGAAGACTAGCTGCCGCTAAGGCGTCAGCTAATGGGGATCCGTTTAAATAAACAAATAAACAAACATGCAACCGAATGCCTTACTTAACATTCCCATTTTCTAATTCAGCATATACTGTAAGAAAAAAAGCTGCAACAAAATGGTAAATGTCTGGCATCAATGATTGCCAAATACTTACTGTCAAATTACAGTATAATCAAATACATTTACAGATTACAACCTTAATGTATTGCTTAATATTTTGATAAAAGGTAATTTACTGTATTTTTATGGCATTTACACTTAAAGTAGAAAAACAAAAGTAATCTGTAGAGTAATACAGTGAATTTCCTGTGAAAAAACATTTATTTTTTACAGTGATACGCAACAACAATGACCAGTGACTGAGTCAGCGCTATACACTGTAGCACTCAAGTTTGAACACTTTGATGAACATTGTTACTCAGCTGATAGAGTTGTACCCTTCCTGGTGACTTGTCGTACAAAACTTGTAAGTCCCTTTTGATAAAAGAGTCAGCTAAATGACTAAATGTAAATGTAAATGTAGGTAATGGTTTTTATCATAGCTATATTGCAATCAAACGATTATTTTTTAAATCACATTTTACCTGCTCATACAGCGTCATTGCAAACTTCTGATGGGTGATGCAGGATTTGGACGAGCAGGAGTCAGTAGCCATGTCCGAAACTATGTGCAAATGAATCCGCTCCAAGATGTTCTCCTAATATACAAGTAAATAGTACCACACATTGAATGTTACCAACACATTTCATACCCGTTATCACAATAACTACAGTATACACATACGTTAATGCTATGGTAGTATTTTGTATAGTATTGTATAGTGTGTTTGCACAGTTTACTTACACTTAAGGTTCCTAGAGTTTGCACTGAATTAGGAAAATCTGCTTTTAGCTTCTGTGCCCCAGAAACATAAAACATTGATTAAACATTAAATTAAATTGATTAATTTAGATTGAATTGCATTAAAATGTATTGAATTTAATTTAATGTTTAATTGATTGACTTTGTGTTTCTATATTGTTTTCTTTTTGTGTATTTATTATGTTTTGTATTTCTCAACATCATTGTAAATGAGAGCTTGCTCTCAATGATCCTTCAAGATTAAAGATTGAATGAATACTTAGTGTTAAAAGAAATGAGAGGTAAATTATCAACATTTCACATGTACTCCCAGTAACTTCTATTCCCTGTCCTCTCTGCATCCACTATGAAACTGACTTAACTCATAGCAGCTAAGACACTCAGCACTCACATTTGTGTCTTCAGACTAGACCTTAACAATTTATATTGCCAGTAATATCACAATCTGCTAAAACAATCGTAATACGATTTTTTTCCTTCTCCATATTGTTCATCCCTCCCTACTATACAGGGGTCTTCCATCTAAATATACACTCCAAAAACAGAAACGCATTAAGACAGTAGTCATTGTTATTTTCATTCTAATTAGTGTCTATATACTTGACCCACATCGTGCACAATTGTATAGCCCTGGCCTATTTTATTTTATAATTCGAATCTCTTCTATTGTGCTTCTATTTTAATTTAGTTTATATTTCATTTGATTTGATTCTACCTTTTACTTTATTCTACCGTAATTGTCTGTCTGTTACTCAGAATTAACCACCTCACCTTACCACTCACTTTAGACACGTTAACACACTTTATATGTATCTATTATTAAAGAGATGTGCACTACATTCATACCTCATTTGCACAGTTGTGTACCTCATCTAATTTCTGCATTGTACCTCACTGTTACTCATTTTACTCTGTATATTGACTGAACATTCCTTTACTTACTTTTTACTTACTTCTTAATGACTTTTTTTACTTACTTTTTTTTTTTTACTGTATATAGCACACTCTCAGGGGCTCATACAGAAACAAGCATTTCATCATAAAGTATTCTGTATTTTGTTGTGACAAATAACAAACAAACTTGAACTTGAACTTGAACTGTCGTACCAAACGACCAAATCAAATGCCTCGTATGTGTGAACTACTTGGCAATAAAGACCTTTCTGATTCTGATTCTGATTGAGTCAGACGTACAAAGCATTCGGCTGCGTCGTCCATGTGGCCGAGCTGGAAGCGCTGCTCGTCCTTAAAGGTCTCTGCCAGGGCGTTGCGCAGGCTGTCAGAGGGCAGGGCGCGCTCCCGACTCTGTTGGAACTGGCTGAATATACTCTGAGAGGAAACAAAGCACAATGGACCTGTCTCAAAACCCTGCCCCTTTTCTTGATCCTCCAATCACAACTGTCGCTTACCTCGGACAAACTTGGTTTGTCCGAGGTAAGCGACAGTTGTGATTGGAGGATCAAGAAAAGGGGCAGGGTTTTGAGACAGGTAAATTATTGGGTCTCATTCTCCAACGGACTTACGACAAAAAGGGCTTTCTCTTAGGGCCATTTGAGACCTTTTCGGGCAAGACATGAATATAGACAATATATTATAATATAATATTAATTATATATGTTTTATTGGGACGGTTGGTGAATCCCAAAATCGTCCCGAAAAGGTCTCAAATGGCCATAAGAGAAAGCCCTTTTTTGTCGTAAGTCCTTCGTTGTTAAGAGAGAACACCATCAGTAATTTGTAGTAAAAAGTGTCTACTTTAGGCATATTGGGTCTCATTCCCGAACAAATTTACGACAAAAGATTTCGTCTTAGCCAGATTTCGGCCCATTTAAGACATATTAGGGCTGGGAGCGGGAGTCCCCAAATTTCCTGAGATCAGATTTGATCGCGGCTGAGAGCAGATTTAAGAGTGCTGAGGAACACTCTTAAATCTGCTCTCAGCCACGATCAAATCTCATGATTGATTGACTAATTTAAAATTGTATTAACTTGACAGACTGTGTTCTCATAGTGATTACTTCATGTCAACGCTACAGGCCTCCTTGGAATTAATTACTTAATCATAATTAAAATAAATATGACAATATTTGTACGATAAGAAATTACGCCTTTGATGTCGGAAAAATAAATAATATGGATTCATCTGATCACATCAGCTGCTTAACCATATCTGAACCAGCTATTTTGGACAAATGTATAATTACTTTAATTACTCAGATATTCAAACACAATTATGCAATTATTGTGAAATGATTGAAAATAATAATTATTCAATGCCTTCTGTGGAATTTGTATTTCTTATTTGTTACACATCTGTTTTAATGATTAATTATATTCATTTGAAAGAATGCAGGTCAACATGCAATGTATCCCATTGATTGGTATACAATGGGACAGACCTTTGTTTGATTGATTGATTGATTGATTGATTGATTGATTGATTGATTGATTGATTGATTGAACACTTTATTAACAGATTGCAGAATGGGTACAGTACACTACAGCTCAATTACATAAGGGGATGCAGACCAGAGAAAGACGTTCGTCTTGTTTACATCAGGGTCCCCCATTTTCAATTCATCATAACATATATGACACACACGACACAGATAGACAGTACTGCTACATCTATACATTCATGACATACCAGATTTGCAAATACAGTACTGTTTGTGATACAAAAAGAGTCCAGAAAAGAGAGTACATTTGACGTAGAAACTGTTGGAGGAGGTTGGGTAGGAGGGGTGGGTGGGGGATATACTTACACGGTACAAGCAAAACTGTACATTGGAATATTGACAAAACCATACTTGGTCATTTACTGTACATTGGAGGGGGTTGATATAGCTATGAACCTGCATTCCTTCGAATATATCATTAATCAATTAAACTTATATTGAAATACACTATATAGCCTATACACCAACACTGAAATGACAGTGGATAAATAAATAAGAACTAAAGCTAATCGGTGGAAATAGACTGCATTAATATTCCATAACAAGTCTTGTGTGCACCTACGAATGAACAGTATAGGCTTAATTATGGAATAATAAGCCATACTGCGTTCATTCATTACGCCCGCCGTAGGCTATATATATTATATTTCATTCATTCATATACAGTACTGCGCGCGTGTGTGTGTGCGCGCGCACTGCGGCAGGTGTACCACAAGCTGTATATGATGCCAATACATTAATCTAATCTAGTTTTGATGGCTCGCAAGACTCGCAAAGCACTTCCGCCATTCCATTTTCACACAGCTGCGTCACTAGTTGCCTTATAAGGAGCTCTGGAGGCGTTGTTTTGTATGCAAATGACCTAGACGGGAACGCGCGTTTCGAGTTAAGACAGAATGGCATTCGCCAAGCAGGTACCAAATCTTGTCACAGCTGCGGCCGTTTCAGCCACTTAAAGGGGACATGCGTTGCTATTCCTAGCACTATTTGGGCAACTTTACACAATTCCTGTGAGTGTATTGAAGACATCTGTAAGTTTTTTTTCAAAAAAATGCATTGTTTTATATTTCTAATCACGTACTCAAAACCATAATTTTTCAGCTTCAAGATTTCAGGCTGTTGTGGCCTGGCTCCGCCCATAAGCACTTTGAGTGACAGTCAGTCCACACAGTCTGCGACTGGTAGACAGAGAGAGAGAGAGAGAGAGAGAGAGAGAGAGAGAGAGAGAGAGAGAGAGAGAGAGAGAGAGAGAGAGAGAGAGAGAGAGAGAGATGGAGGGGGTGGGAGAGAGAGAGAGAGAGAGAGAGAAGAGAGAGAGAGAGAGAGAGAGAGAGAGAGAGAGAGAGAGAGAGAGAGAGAGAGAGAGAGGGAGAGAGAGAAAAAAGACAGGCCGTTCTTTTTTTCTCTGCCTCTCGGGTGTGCTGCGCGGCAGCTTGTGGGGGGGGGGGGGGGGGGGGGGGGGGGGGCCTCCCTTCCTTCCACCCTCTTCCTTTTTTTCTTTCTATCACTCTCCCGTTCTGAGGTGTGTGTGGCGCGGCAGGTCCCCCCCCCCCCCCCCCCCCCAAGTGCTCCTGAATGCTCTCTATCCCTCTCTCTCTCTCTCCCTCCAGAGTGCACGCAGAGTATGAGGAAGTGGTTTCCACTCGCTGTGTACAGTCAGTCTATGTAGATTGTGGGCGGGCATTAGCTACAACCACAGAGCCAATCACATCACTGTCTGCTACCCAGAGCCTGAGTAACGTCATTCAGGTCTTCAAATCAGGATGGCCTAATTTACTGGAGAAGGAAATTATCTGAGCTGAATCAGAGCAATCCGCCAATATGGTATTTAGACACTAAAACACATTGGGTCTCATTCCCGAACATTTTTCAAAGATATATTCTGGAAGACTTATCTTGGAACCACTGAGACATAATCTATGACAAGTACACTCTGAGTCCTGAACGTGCTGGAGATATGTCTTAAGTGGCTGAAACGGTCGCAGAAATTATATGATCTGATATCTGCTTGGAGAATGGCATTCTGTCGTAAAATCTCCAAAGCGCGTTCCCGTTCAGCTCATTTGCATACAAAACAACGCCTCCATAGCTCCTTATAAGGCAACTGGTGACGCAGCTGTGTGAAATGGAATGGCGGAACTGCTTTGCGAGCCGCGTGATTACGAAACCTAGCGTCAGTCAGTGCCAATCAGAGAGCGTCTCCGAGAAATGCGGCTAGGTTTCGTAATCACGCTTGCGCCCATCAAAACTAGATTAGATTAATGTATTGGCATCATATACAGCTCGCGGTACACACCTACCGCAGCGCGCGCGCACACACAGACACACAGACACACGCGCGCGCAGTACTGTATATGAATGAATGAATGACATATAATATATATAGCCTACGGCGGGCGTAATGAATGAACGCAGTATGGCTTATTGTTTCATAATTAAGCCATAGGCTACTGTTCATTCGTAGGCGCACACAAGACTTGTTATGGAATATTAATGCAGTCTATTTCCACTGTAAATTGTACCTAAATTGTACCTCATCCCATTTCTGCTTTGCACTATATAGTATTGTACATTAGTACACTGCATAGTATTGTATATTATATGGTATTCTGCATCGAACATTGTACATATGTCTATACTGAACACTGTGACCTCATTTTCTACTTCTAATTTACATGCTATACTATGTTATTTGATACTATCTTGTCTAGCACAGTCTCTGGAGCGTAACAGTAAGAAGCATTTTGTATGAAAGTATTCTGTACTTCTGTATGACAACTATTAAAGAAACTTGAAACTTGAAACTTGATTAGCTTTAGTTCTTATTTATTTATCCACTGTCATTTCAGTGTTGGTGTATAGGCTATATAGTGTATTTCAATATAAGTTTAATTGATTAATGATATATTCGAAGGAATGCAGGTTTATAGCTATATCAACCCCCTCCAATGTACAGTAAATGACCAAGTATGGTTTTGTCAATATTCCAATGTACAGTTTTGCTTGTACAGTGTAAGTCTATCCCCCACCCACCCCTACCCAACCTCCTCCAACAGTTTCTACGTCAAATGTACTCTCTTTTCTGGACTCTTTTTGTATCACAAACAGTACTGTATTTGCAAATCTGGTATGTCATAAATGTATAGATGTAGCAGTACTGTCTATCTGTGTCATGTGTGTCATATATGTTATGATGAATTGAAAATGGGGGACCCTGATGTAAACAAGACGAAATTCTTTCTCTGGTCTGCATCCCCTTATGTAATTGAGCTGTACTGTACTCTACCCATTCTTCAATCTGTTAATGAAGTTTTCAATCAATCAATCAATCAATCAATCAATCAATCAAACAAAGGTCTGTCCCATTGTATACCAATCAATGGGATACATTGCATGTTGACCTGCATTCTTTCAAATGTATATAATTAATCATTAAAACAGATGTGTAACAAATAAGAAATACAAATTCCACATTGTGTTTGAATATCTGAGTAATTATTTGTCCAAAATAGCTGGTTCAGATATGGTTAATCTAGCTGCCCTGTGATCAGATGAATCCATATTATTTATTTTTCTGACATCAAATTCGTAATTTCTTATCGTACAAATATTGTCATATTTATTTTAATTATGATTAAGTAATTAATAACAAGGAGGCCTGTAGCATTGACATGAAGGAATCACTATGAGAACACAGTCTGTCAAGTTATAATAACATTTTAAATTAGTCAATCAATCATGAGATTTGATCGTGGGCTGAGAGCATATTTAAGTGTGCTCCTCAGCACTCTTAGATCTGCTCTCAAATAAGATCTCAGGAAAATGTGAGGACTCCCACTCCCAGCCCTAATATGTCTTAAATAGGCCGACATCTGGCTAAGACGAAATATTTTGTCGTAACTTCGTTCGAGAATGAGACCCATTGATACTAACTCATATTACTATAATACAATGCTAGAGACTGAAAAATGACATTTAAAACGCATGTCACCTTAAGACATATTACCAGCACGTTTAGGACTCAGAGTGAACTTGTCATTGATTATGTCTCAGTGGTTCCAAGATAAGTCTTCCAGAATAACTCTTTGAAAAATTTTCGGGAATGAGACCCATTCTTTTTGTTCTTCGCTCAGATTGGTTTCACACCTGAATTGGTGGTAAAACTGATGTCTGCAACAATGTTACTTCCAAAAAAAGTTATTCATTTGGATGTGCAAAAACATTTTGAATTGATCTTCATCAGGTTTTCATCGATGAGGTTCGATATAGCACTACTTTGATGCGATTCAATTCATCTCCAGTTCGGTATGATTCTGTGTTAATGGTACATGGTAAATGGACTGCACTGATTTATATAGCAGCTTTTATCCAAAGTGCTTTACAACTTATGCCTCACATTCACCCATTCACTCACATATTCACAGAGGCAACCATGCAAGGTGCCGACCTGCTCATGGGGAGCAATTAGGGGTTAAGTGTCTTGCTCAAGGACACTTTGACATGCCTCCGGGAGGAGATGGAGCCGTAATCCGAGCCTTCCGATTACCAGACAACCGTTCTACCTCCTGAGCCACTGTCACCGCCACTACATACTATAAATAAATTCACGTATTCACGTAGTACGTATTGTGTATTCCCTACCAATATGACATGACCATAATGCAGCTCATTGGCCATAGTTGTCATTTAATTATAATCACCTTTCACTTACAATCACCTGTTGTTTGCCTACCAACATGTCTGTAATGATGATGTGATGGAACTAGAACTCACCACTCACTCACTTGATGCGATGGAACTAGAACTCACCACTCACTCACTTGATGCGATGGAACTAGAACTCACCACTCACTCACTTGATGCGATGGAACTAGAACTCACCACTCACTCACTTGATGCGATGGAACTAGAACTCACCACTCACTCACTTGATGCGATGGAACTAGAACTCACCACTCACTCACTTGATGCGATGGAACTAGAACTCACCACTCACTCACTTGATGCGATGGAACTAGAACTCACCACTCACTCATAAACCGTAACGGCGCACCTGATCATACACCACATCCAAATTCTACTTCTGCAGCTGAACATCTCTCCTTCCCGGGAAATGTACAGTGGGCATGTAGAACGGTGTAGTGAGAAAGGTGATGTGCTTTCTACCCAGACCAGCTGTTCGCCAAATAGCAAACAATGTAAATACTTCACCTACAGTATAAACACAACACTGCTTAGCTAACGCAATCTAGTTGTAACTATAATTGTTATAGTGCATAGATCGCTTATGATAGGAGTTTCATGTGAGCATTTCCTGGTTGATAACAAGACGACAGTGGCCGAAATGGCCGATAGCGACCATTAAATACTTAACCTGCAAACATAAGACTGTTCTGACAGCACACAGTATTGATGTAACTAAGAGATTACCATGAGAGATCATTTAGTTTTTAATCCGTATGTATGTCAACTACAATACAAGGTTCACTCTGGCATTTCCATATGGTAAACTGGTGCCAGAGAGTGCACAAACGCACAGACAAACAAACAAGCGCGCGAACGCACACACACACACACACACACACACACACACACACACACACACACCACACACTTCAGGTTTCTTTATATTACTAGGGGGCTATTTGAAATAGCATGGTGCTGTATACATCAGACCGTCATCCGCACTGAATTTTGATCATGATGCCTCTATTTTGGTCGCGCCACGCCTCTTTTGGGGGGAAATAACTCTACAACTACAACTTTAGGACAAAACACACGTATATAAATCACGCTGAAGACCATTTTTGCCCAGGAATTGTCATTACCTATTAGTTTTACCGACGTCACTTGGAGATTCATAAGTGTAATATCTGAAATCCTGCAGGTTGCTGGAAATAGGCCTGAAAACTAGGGATGCTCGTATTGGCTTTTTTACCGATACCGATATTCCGATATTGTCCAACTCTTAATTTCCGATACCGATATCAACCGATACCGATATATGCAGGGTTTCCCACCCCAAAAAACGGAATAATTTCAGGTAACTAATAATTTCACTGGATATATATATAACAAATATTGTTATTGTTTTTTATTTTTTTTAAACCGATACCGATATTTTCCGATATCACATTTTACTGCCGATATCGGCCGATAATATCAGACATCCCTACTGAAAACTGATCAAACCTAATTTTTTTCAGCACACAATGGTGTGAACGCTCAACGGTGGCCAGTGTTGGAAAGTAATCGCTTGACTTAACAAAACACACTTTTCAAACAACGTAAGCGTTCTGTCGACAGTTTTTATATCGAGGCCAAATACAATGGTGGTCAATAGGAACAGTCAAAGTACCCAGATTTGCCGGTCTGGTGTCTCAGAGGGGAGGGGTCGACTTCTATGCCACTGGATTCCCCACCTTCCCAGACTCATGTTTCAGTGTCGTCATGCATTTATTTTCAAACATTACTACACAAATTCTTGTATCAGTGTCATCATATGAAAGTGTAAATGTATACACTAACCTTTAAAGCACAGAAAATGCACGCATCGCCAAGACAGAAGTGACCTGACAACTGTCTCAGACTTCTCCTGAAGATATCCAACTGCCAAAGCACCTGTGGAGATTCGACAAAAAACATTTTGATCAGGATGCTACAATGCAATGAAATTGATATCCATACTACTAGGTGGAAAATCATTGTAATATAATATAGGAGCTGATAATTCAGTTGAACGCGTTTATCACAAACTAAGATAATCGTAAATGGTAAATGGACTGCATTTATATAGTGCTTTTATCCAAAGCGCTTTACAACTTATACCTCACATTCACCCATTCACTCACACACCGACAGCGGAGGCAACCGTGCAAGGTGCCAACCTGCTCATCGGTAGCAGTTAGGGGTTGAGTGTCTTGCTTAACACAATCTCTGCCACGCAATATGAGCATCTTATAGCTCTGACGCCACCACTGTAAGCCTATGGAGTCGCTCACCTTGTTTGCAGGGCTATAACTATTTAAATAGTATAGCTATATCTGCATTACTATGGCCCATTCGACATCGGGTATCTATCGTTCAGGATGTGGGAACGTTATATTTTTCCATTCATACATTGTCGTTTTACACCGTTGTGAATATAAGTATGTTTTTAGAGTGGTCTGCGGTAATTCCTAGAACGCAAGTTATAGGCCCTGATGCATATTATACTTAATCGATTGGCATTTCGTCCCTATGCATGCTACAATTAAAATTTCAAATGCATATGATCGGTATATATTATGCTCCATCATGCATGAAGGAAATGGGGGGGGGGGTCGTTTCTGATTAATTGATTGTCAATAACGGCTTTCTTTAGTACAACCCCATACGCTGATCAGATCGTTTGCAATGAAAGAAACGGACAATCAAGCTGGAATTAACGTTAGATTCCTCTTACCTCTGGCCGATGATACTGGAGGAAGAATATTCCAATTATTTGATTGCCATCTGCTAGATCCTTTTTCCGTTTGGCCGACGCCATAAACTCAAAAAGCATATTGATTCTTGCGTCTCGAAGTCGATTAAATGCACTCAAGTGTGTATCTGGATTCACGTTACAAGAAACGTCCGCCCGGAAGACATTCACTGATGCACAGACCTAACCTTCCTGTAGAGAGTGAGTGCAACATCGCCCGAAATCCACCAGGCGGCGGTATCGGGCCGTTGCAATATCAGACAGAGTGCCAGAGTTTCCCAGAGCCTTGCTGGATGAATTATGAATGGCAATAGCGAATAAAATAAATAACGATCACAATAACGAGTATACTCGTTATTGGTGTTATTCGATTGGCGGGCTATAACGAGTTAACTCATTCTTGGCACAGGATGTGTTAAGGACACTTCGACACACTGCCCGGGAGGAGCCGGAATCGAACCGGGAACCTTCTGATTAGCAGACTGTGAGATCCGACTTGTTTTTCAATGTGTACATAATGTAAATATCTGTAGATGACAGCATCTACTCTGACGGATCTATAGATCTTAAAAGTGGAGGCAGCCAGAGTGTGTGTTTCCAAGTTAGATGGTGGGAGAGCAGCAGGCAGGGTGAGCAGAGATAGAGCCAAGGTCATTGGCCGAGGTGTTAATATCAACAGTCAGCTAGGCCATTGCAATGGGGAGAGATAGAGAAAGAGTGGGTCAGAGGTGACAGGAGACGTAGAGACGTGGTTGCTATGGGCTATCAGCCGTCGCTAGGGACTATACCTTAAAGATGGGAGCTCTTCCGGTTTGACTCAGACTAGGAAACGAAGCTGATGTGCAAACACGTTGACAGAGAGACACCAGTGAGCTGGAGTGGTGGGGGTGGGGGAGGCAAGGCTCCTCCACCCTCCTAGGCCAGGAGGTAGCTAGCTTCGGCTAACAGGGAAGACTTTTGGCTAACCACTAGGCCTCAACCACCATTGGACTGATAGCAGGAGAGACGGTAGAATTAAGGAATTCAATAGCAGTCAAAGACCTTTCAGAACTGTTTTCCATCTGGTACAGAGGCTATGTTTATGGAATAAACAGCAACATCAAGAAAAGGTATCATGTTTCCAGTGTGTCGTTAATTCTTCTGAGTCGAATGCATCACCGGGGAGAGAGAGGGTATCAGTCAGTACGATGAGTAAGAGATAAACACAACACAGACATCACAGCAGAAGAGAGATTACTGTCACCCCCACTAAATACTATAAATGCATAGTACATATTGTGTATTCCCTACCAAATTATGACATGACCATAATGCAGCTCATTGGCCATAGTTGTCATTTAACACATTGGACGCCAGACCCGAATTTAGTCGGGTTAACTCGCCGACGCTTGAGCGCCAATCACGAGTATAGTCGGGTTTTAATCGTTATCGGGGGGGGGGGGGGTGTTATTACAGGCTAGCATGTGTCAATGATTAGCAACAACACTGATTTTTATGGATTTTTTGTTTTTTGTAAGGGTCCCGCCTCCATCAATCACATGCGGCTCCCCTTGTGTGTGTGTGAGAGCAAGAGAGAGAGAGAGATAGTTCTCCAACTTGTGTGAGTTGCAGTGATCTCCTGGTTGTTCCCCACCTAGGTTATCTAACTATTGCGCTGCTGCAACTAGAAACACTGGCCTGACCTGCTTCTAAGTTCAGTGGCCTGACTGCACTTTTTTTTTTTTTTTAATCATCTGGACTACAACTCACCACTCACTCACTCACTTGATGTGATGGAACTAGAACTCACCACTCACTCACTTGATGCGATGGAACTAGAACTCACCACTCACTCACTTGATGCGATGGAACTAGAACTCACCACTCACTCACTTGATGTGATGGAACTAGAACTCACCACTCACTCACTTGATGCGATGGAACTAGAACTCACCACTCACTCACTTGATGCGATGGAACTAGATGGAACAAGTGAGCTGAATTATCCTGTTAGCAAAAGCCGGGATAAGCTCATACACTAATTAGGAGAAGCTGGGATATGATAGCTGGGATCTGTGGATAGTCCCTCGCTGGGAAGACTCACCTGAACGGCGCTGTTGAGGAAGCAGCTGTTCTGGCCCGGCTCGTTCAGAAGACCCTTGGTGAGAGCCAGAGACAGCATGCTGCCCGGCTGGTACGACTTCTTCAAGCCCCCTCCAGGTCTTCTGAACATCTTCACCCATGCCATTGAATTAGAGGCCACACCTAATGAAATATATCAACTTAGATTAGATTAGATTCAAATGTATTGTCATCATACAGCACAAGTACAGTACAACGAAAAAGAAGTTTGGCATCCAACCAGAGTGCAAATGTAACAGTAAAGTGCAATAGTAACATACAGGTGATTAAAGTTATACAATATATAAATTAGTACTACTGAGTATAGTGCTAATCGGATGTATGTATAGAGTTGTAGTATTAATATGTACAGTGATACAGGTATAAAGACAGTATGGTATTAAAGTTATTTGTGTGTGTGTGTGTGGGGGGGGGGGGGGGGGTTATGGTTAGGGGGGTATGATAGTCACAACACTATTTAACCTGACAATAACAATTAAAACTAAAAACAAATAAATAAATAAATACTGGTAATAATATAATTTTTGTTGTTCAGCTAATGTTCCACGACTGAGGTTTTGTATTTTACAGTGTTGGTGTGCAATTTCAAAAATGTATATAACCCCCGCCCCTCCTACTTTCATCAGATAATCCCAGCAGAATTGGTGGAACAATTAGATGGCATTTCCATTATGGTATTATTGCTTTTCAATTCAATTGAATTCAATTAAAATCTTTTTTTTGTCCCACTTGTGAAAATTGGTCTTGCAGTCAGGTTGTAAACACACACATATACAACACAACACTCTAGTAACTACATAAACCTGTAGCAGCAGCTACAATAAAGTCATAAAAAACATATCTCCTTCTAAACGGCAACACCCTAAACTTTCCAGCGAATCATGCATATTTCACAGGGGTCCCACTCCCTTCAACCAAGAGTCTCTGCACAACGGTCGGTTACCAGTACTGGGAACACTGCACGCTGCTATACAAGGGCATAATAAACAGCATTTAGATGGCCTAAAATGCAACTCAGCTTGGACACATGTGTTATGATTACATCACTAATCCAAATGACCGATTAGACGCGTTGCATCATGTCACCCACCTTCTCCAGAGAGAGGAGGAGACTTGTTGCAGCTGGACATGCTGACAGGAGGGAGGTGATACTGTGGTCGTATGGCCATGTGGGCTCCATCCATTTCATCCCCACCAACCCCCTGACGTGGCAGTGGAAGGTATCATGAGGATCAGCCATAAGGGACCTTCAGCCTCACGCTGCTGTGGCATTGAACGACGAAGGGTCCGGGACACAATCTATAAAAGTGAAAAAATGATGTAGACTTATAGTTACCGGAAGAAGGATAAGAACAATGAATACGTGAATAATGAACACTTAAAACTCCTGAAAAGTTGATAAGACTTCACTATACAGTTCATTCATATGTATCAAAACAGACTATAATAAGAAAAGGTGTGGTTTGTAAATGAAGTGCCATGGCCAAGTATTGCAAACACATTACACCAGTACAGTACAAAGAGTTCTATTATATATCTATGGTACAGTAGCATTAGGCTAGATCCTACAGAAAGGTAGTCACAGAGTTTTTTTTCCCCCATAATCAAATTGTAGACGCCATTTGGTTCAGGTTAGTTTATTTGACAATTGAAGATATACCATAAATAACACACACCTGTAGCTGTAAAAAAAAAAATATTGTAAAAGGTGACACAATAAAGTCATTGGCTTATTTCCATTGTGGCCGTTGGTGTTATTTGAAACAATAACATTGAAACAATGGAGTAAAGCAGACCTGTATTTTGAGTTATAATAATGACATGGGAATGTTGCAAAATATTTAAACCTACAACAAAGTACACAAACAGGATGCCACTAGAACTAAGGCAGCAGAGATCACTGAGAAACTTTTCATTTGTAACCTGCATTGACATTGTTTTCATTATAGCCTTCTTATGGATTGCAGTTTAGGACTAATCAATGAGCTGACACCGTGATAACAATGTCCTGTACACTCCCGTCTGATTGATTGATTGATTGAAAACTTTATTAACAGATTGCAGAATGGGTACAAACAAGGGACTAAACACGTTTCGCAATTATGCCACATCAATGTGGAACGCCCTATCCAAAGCTGTAAAGGAATGTGAATCACTACCACTTTCAAAACCACTCTCAAAGAACACCTACGGGAGACTGCAATTCGAAACTGGCCCCCAAATGTCCTAACACAACCCCCTCCAATGTACAGTAAATTACCAAGTATGGTTTTGTCAATATTCCAATGTACAGTTTTGCTTGTACAGTTGTACAGTGTGTGTCCCCCACCCACCCCTCCTACCCCCCTGCCCCACCCCACCCCACCCCACCAACCACCTCCAATGTACAGCCCCCCCCCCCCCCCCCCCCCCCCCCCCCCCAACCCTCCTCCAATGTACAGTTTCTACGTCAAATGTATATACTCTCTTTTCTGGACTCTTTTTGTATCACAAACAGTACTGTATTTGCAAATCTGGTATGTCATAAATGTATAGATGTAGCAGTACTGTCTATCTGTATGTCGTGTGTGTCATATATGTTATGATGAATTGAAAATGGGGGACCCTGATGTAAACAAGACGAAAGTCTTTCTCTGGTCTGCATGCATCCCCTTAACAATTGTATGTATTGAGCTGTACTGTACTGTACCCATTCTGCAATCTGTTAATACAGTTTTCAATCAATCAATCAATACAGTACAGTACAGCTCAATACATACAATTGTTAAGGGGATGCAGCAGACCAGAGAAAGACTTTCGTCTTGTTTACATCAGGGTCCCCCATTTTCAATTCATCATAAATCATATCAATATAAACGTATGGTGTGAAGAACACGGTTCTATACTGGGTTCGGTCTCAACGCTCAGAGAGAGTCTAGCGTTTATATTTGAAATAAACCAAACAATGAGTCTGTGAAAGCCCACCATGTGATGTCACGGCGGGCCTACTGTACTGTACCTACATTCTTATATAATCGCCCATCTTCAGTCTTGGTGTTTACCATGAGGAGGAGGGTGGATGCCTACGTGTATTTACTTTGTGCTCATCAGCATAATATTATTCGGGGTTCACAAAAATTTAGTCTAAACATCGACATGGGGACATGCTGCGAGTTTTGACATAATAATACAGTAGTGTGTAGCGGCGCACAGTATAGCAGCACCTGGCGCATGCGGGTAAAAATAAAAGCAACACTAGCCGAAATATGCCGCAACTTGCGATCATGGACAGACCCACAAAAAATCCATGTTGTTCCAAAATAAGAAATAGGGTGCCTGCCATGCACACTCACCTTAATAAGAAGAGGGTGGATATTGTGCCTGCTAGATTATTAACGGACGAGTCGGGCGACCAGTCCAGTTGTCAAACATCGGATTCAAACAAACTACTATCTTGACATCTTTCAAATAAATGGACTAAAATAATCACTGCAGAATACGGCCAGACTTGAATGCGCGCCTGGGATATTATAGCCTGCATCTGTCAGTCTGTCACAGCGAGGGGCGCGCGTTGCCTATTCAATAACCCGATGATGGTGAGCGATCCCGGTCCTTCAATATCCTGCGGGTCCCCTTTGATGATACTAGACAGATCCAGCTGCCATGGTGTGAATTCGATTAAAAATCCATCTTTTTGTAACTGGGCCGCCCACTGATAGCACTGTGTGCCAGAATGTCCGTCGCGGATTAGAAGAGATGTTTTGAGAGACTTGAGAGGTCAAACTCCGCCCCTAGTGGTGTAGCCTAAAGTGCAGTGAACAAGAACAGCGCGGGTCGGTCTGTTTGAGGTTCAGTGGGTTCAACGGGATGCGTCGTTAATTATCTCTCTTCTCTGGTGGAAGGTCAGGAATGTAACTTGTCATCCTTGATGATGATGAGAGAAGACATCACACAGGACTGCTTTATTATAGCCATGCGACAATGGGAGGGGAAAGGCCACTCTGTTTTTATATTCACATTGTGAATAAAAATTCTGAGAAATAAATGTTCGTTGTTTTATACGAAAACGTATCATGGTATATATGAAATAATAATAATAATAAAAAATTAAAAAAAGTATTGCATATCCATATTTAAAAAAAATTACCATTATAGTATCAGTATCATGGTTTAAATTAGATAAGGCTGTAGGCTACCATGGTATTGTTTATTTAAGTACACAATTGGTACCATGGTGATAAAATAATGACTTTTACCATGGTAATAAATAATGGTATTTATAATAGGGGGTACCACAAGAGAGAAAAAAATACCATCAAACAACCATGGTACTTCTTTGTAAGGGACACACGGCATGGAGTTATAAGTAGCCTACAAATATCACAGTATACTAACAGTAGTTGTAACCAGGGGTGTAGCTCCAGATTCTGGGCCCCATGAAAGAACGTATTTGTAGGCCCCCAGTGAATGCGAGCGCGCGTAAGCACGCAAGCGGACATTTTTTGGCCATTTTTTATTGATGAAAAGTTAAACGCATAATATGGTTTTTACCTATACATTCGGATCAGCAGTTCAGCACCTGCACTGTTGGTGGGTGAGCCTAGTAAAGGATGTCGCATTGCGTTCATCTTCGATGAATGGACCAATGCAATAGTCTACCAAAGCCCCCCCTCTCTCTCTATATATCTCACACACACACACACACACACACACACACACACACACACACACACACACACACACACACACACACACACACACACACACACACACACACACACACACACACACACACACACACACACACACACACACACACACAGGGGCGGACCTTCCTACAGGCGATATAGGCGGTCGCCTAGAGCCAAAAAAAAAAAATATATATATATATATATATATATATATTTGTTTTTTTTCTCTGTGCAGTTTTGGCGCCCCCCTCTACATCTGCAACCATTATTTTTACATACAAAAAATTCTAACATAAGGGAAAATGAGCCAAAAATCTAAAACGGTCGGTCGGTCTGAGCCTCAGCTTTAGGTGTTCACAGTCAGAACATGCTAGAGCGCTGTGCATTGATGGGTATCGGTCAAGTGTTTATAGAATTGAGCGTTGAGGAAAGAAAGACTAACGTTAGAGAACTATGAAGAGGCAAAAGCCATCCGGCCATCCATTTTAAAAGAGAAGAAAAGAAGAAGACGAGAAACATGCCAAGGTGAAAGGTATGCAATTTTGTACAACTTCCAAGACCTGCCACACCAAGAGCTGATGAAGCAAGCAGAGGCACTTGTACACACCTTAAACCATGGAGGACAATCTGATTTGGATGGGAAGGAGCTGGCTCAGGAGTTGGACAATTTGATGTGATTGATGACTTTGCAGCGAGGAAGGCCAGAAGGATTGCACTGTAAATGGAA